>NC_090924.1:1182785127-1183094345 GCF_040938575.1 Ambystoma mexicanum
TTTCTCAACTCTACGGTATTGGGGCGGGGGAGGTGAGGTTGGCATGAATGACATATTCATCTGTCTCTCAACAATAATTTATGAGGTCAAAGCTCTATGAATGTTTAGCAGAAGCAAACCCATGTAAAGTCACTATACCTAATGGAATATGTGTTTTACATCTTAAAGGATCATCACTTTTGTAACGTGATGACTTTGTTAATCAGCCTGCTCTGTTCCTGTTTTTTTTTACACTTTTGCATCCTCAAGAGTTTGGTATTTTATAGAGGTCCAAACTCCTGTGTCATGGGTCAGTTGACAGCTATGGATTCAGATTTTAGTATTGCAAAGGTACCTACAGCAGAAGGAAGGCTTTTCGGGGGGGCGCAGGGTGGGGGAGAAGAGTTGGAATACATTGAGAGATCGGTCTGAGGCAGGATAGTAGCAGGAGATATGGGGGGCGTTAGAGGGAACTGAACACCGTCCATTTGCGCTTTGTTTTGACAATGTACAACATATACAACTCTACAATATTAGTAGGTTAAAGGAATGTGGCTCCTGCTAACATATGTTTGTAATGACAAGTTACACATTTCAATTTCGGAGGTCACAACTCAGACTTTCCTTCTTTGAGGGTTTATAAAATGACTTATGTGGCACCGGTGTTGGTAAATTGGGAGGGTCCAATGCTGTCCTTCATCTGAGTAGGTCTATTACAGTAACAATCTATTGTCAGGTGTGCCGTTCATTCTTCTGATGTCAGTAAAATGAGAACTTCTATTGAGTGTCATTGTATTACAGAGTAATTCATGGCGGGCCTTTTTTACTGAATGATGTCTATTCCCTAAGGAAAAAGCAAGGAAGCCTGCATGATATTGCTGTACTTCTCATGTTGGTAAAATGGACACCATTGAGGTAGGTAATAGAACAATAACAATATTTAATGGAAGAACTGTACCGAATGTGTTTCGCACAGTGTCAGTGAAATGTCAAACATACATGGTTCAACCTGTTATCCGTTTGGGGTTATTTGGCACACTGGCTAGAAAACAGATTATTGCGGTGGGAGTTATTTTTAAAGCAATAATTCTTTTTAGACTGAAAACTATAGTTTCATGTTCTTTTAAACAGTAGTGCTACAATATCTGCAAATAATTGCTCTTGCATGTGGCATTTTGTTTCAAATTAATAGCAGAAGTTAGGCAAGGGTCTGACCTTTTCACTACACTGTTTACAGAACATTTAAGCAGGCCACACATGTCAGTAACTTCAAATGAACTTCTTCGAAGTTTGGAACCTTTGTTGAATACCCTGATCATTCATGTTATTTGGAGTATGCACAAATAAGTTCACCGAGGCCTAGTTTTGAATGGAATATTATATTTGTGGCAGGATATGTTATGGTATGATATTTCATTTATAATGCGGCTGTACTCAAGGCACGACAAGATAATGGGGGGAAGACAGAGGGAGGACAAGAAAAACGATATTACTAGGCCTTGTCTCATGCTGATTGCGCAAGTTCAATAGCCTAAAAGTGCAGGGGGAAGTGCCAGGGAGAGGGAAGGGGAAGTTCAATCAGGGCAGCAATGCTCTGAGTGAGAGCAGCCATGGCAGTGCTGCTCTGGGTAAGTGCAAGGAGGCAGGGGGCTGTAGAGGTTACAGTTAAAGCCCTTAAGTGCGTAGTAGGCCCGGAGGCAGTGCAGGGGAGAATGATCATGGAGAAGCCTGGTACTCAGTGAGACTCTGGGGGCAGCCATGCAACCAGTCGGTGCAGCAGGAATGTCAGTTAGTAGAGGAGAGTGAGAGAAAGCAGAGGAAAAAAGGAGGTCTTGAGCAGCTTCCGGAACTTCGGGTGGTCCTGCTCAAGTTTGAGAGGGGCAGGGAGCCCATTCCAGAGGGAGGAACCTGCAGAGGAGAGAGATCTACCCCCTCCCACTCGCTGCCTGGAGAAGTGTCTGACCCTCAAAGAGTTGGAGGTATCTGAGCAAAGGGCTCGAGACGAAAGGTATTTTGGAAGAGAGAGTTGGATGTAGTGTGGACCCTGGCACCAGAAAGCCTGTGGACTATGCAGAGGGTCTTGAACTTGATCCTTGCAGCGACCGGGAGTCATTGGAGAGAATTCAGGGCTGGAGAGATACGGTCCCTGGGCTAGATGCCAAGGATAAGTCTTGCAGTCCTGTTCTAGATTAGTTGCAGAGGGCAGAGAGTAGAGGAAAGAGGCTGTGCAGTAGTGCAGCCTAGAGAGAACCAGGGCTCTGGAGACAGTGTGCTTCTGGGGGAAAGTAAGAAAAGTAAGAATACCTCTGAGGAGGAGCAGCTTATAGGGGGCCTTCTCGGCAAGGTGTGTAATGTGAGGAGAGAATGAGAGAGTAGATAGAAGGAGAAACTGGAATCAAAGATGACACCAAGGATTTTTGCCTCAGAGGAAGACAAAAGAGGAGGGCCCAATAAGGGCAGACAGAGTGAAAGAGGGAAAGCATGAGCAGGGGTGCCAAAGAGAAGGATCTCAGACTCACTGGCATTAAGGCAGAAATCAAGCCTGAATCATGGATATACCGTCAGGAATGCCCCTGTTGCCCTCCAATAAAGACGTGTTTTTTTAATTGTGACCAGAGACATCTTTATGGGAGGCCAACAGGGGCACTTGCCCCGGGCCTCCACCTTGGAGGTAGCCCCAAGAAAGAGTCTTAGTTTAAAAAAAAAAGTCAGTTTCCCTAAGTCGACAAAATTAAGTATCCCACATCAGGATTTTCTATGGTGTGTTGCTAAGGCTAAACCTATTTTCTGTCTGTTGTTGACAAGTACGTTTTGTTCAGATCTTTTCATTCTGTAATGCTATGTTCACTGTGGTATACATAGTTTTGCGTGGGGCAACCACTGTAGCATTCTCACCTTCCTTTGGGTATTATATTGATCATGTGCAATAGCCAAAGTTGAAATACATATTGATACAGTTGAGTGTCCTGATGTTTCAGAGGATAGCTCAGTGTGTTAAGCACTCATTGCAGAGATATGCGTTCACATGCAAGATTACAATACCAAATTCCAGCAAGGCCGACTCAGCGTTTCCAATGTATGAAGTTGTTAAGCATGCATTTAAATGTACATTGTTCTATAGCACCCCAGGTGTTATCATCACCAATGTACTTGCACTAGATAGTGGTTGCTATAGAAACTAACATACCATCAATATGGTGATGG
Source organism: Ambystoma mexicanum (assembly GCF_040938575.1). Classification (NCBI taxonomy): domain Eukaryota; kingdom Metazoa; phylum Chordata; class Amphibia; order Caudata; family Ambystomatidae; genus Ambystoma; species Ambystoma mexicanum. The sequence continues at coordinate 1,182,788,311 of NC_090924.1, forward strand.
TCTATAAATTGGTTTGTTTAGATGGGGAGTTGTAAAACCTAGGCAGGCACCTCCAATGATGACAATAAAGTGTTAGAGGTGGTTAACTATCCGAATTCCAGACTGTGGAACCAAAGCGTTCATGCTTGGATCCTGGCTTTGCCAGCAGACGATACAGTGATCCTGGACACATCTTATATCACTGACCGTACTGTACTGCCTTCTATGAAAAGGTTTTCTTCTCACATACTGGTGGCATTCTTTGGCCAATTACCTTTCCTATCATGTAGGGCATTTGAGTGGAAGGAGTTCTAGACAGAAGAGAGCAGACCAGATATTGCAGTTTTCTTACCAGCATATTTTAAGGTTTGCTTATGTGACAACCAAACATTTTTTCTGCACATTTTTAAATACCATTGCACAAGCCCGTGTTTGTGGTGTATTTAAATCTTTACAATACAGAAGAGAAACCTATCTGAAATATAATGATTGTGAGTATTGACATATTGCACACCACAGCCACCTGTTTCTTTTCTCTCGAACGGCGACACTGCTTGAAAACCATGTCCCACTACTAATCTCAGTTTGTCTGGATACAGAGACCTTCCTGGTATCTTCAAATCGTTATCCACTCTCTATGATATGGTATGGTATGTGTAGTTTGATCCTTGCTTCCCATTGTTCATCTGTATCCATGCTTGAGCACTTTAGCTGTCTCTGAGGCAGCTAATCTCAGACTATTCTGGATTATGTGTACCTTTGTCATAAAATCTGTGCCCTGTAGGTATACTATGTCCAGTATACCTTCCACGTGGCTGGTATTGATGAAATGTTTGCTGTACCTATGCTTGAACACAAGTACCCTCGCATAGACTGCTAATGTTGCCCTTGAAATGCTACTTGTTTATCACTCTGATTACAACATTAAGGAAGAGTGTAAGGTATCTGAAAGGAAGTTTAGCATGCCTATTTTGATCTCTACAAGACAGCATATCAAGCTATGGGTTGTTATCGTGAGACAGGTTTGGGCACACTAGATAGTCTATATCCTTTAATTCCTTTGGTCTGTTGGAGGGAGGCCCCAGAGGTGTCCATGCCCCGGGCCCCCAAAGTGCTTAAGATGGCCCTGATGGTGACTCTTTGTGCAGTGCTAGTTTCTTAAGCACCTTTAAGGATGCAGTTGCATACTGTTATGTTGGCTTGCTGTCTCTGATGTGCAAATGAATACCGTGTATGCTTTCGGAAATCCAATGGCGAGAAATGCAAGGACTTACATCGCTGTAAATTAATACGATATATAACTGCAGTGGAATAGGTTATTCGTTTTTTTTGGGTCGATATTGAGCGTGAATCTAGCTTCAAAAAGCAATGGTGTGCTTTGCAGACTAATAGGGGAAACTTCAGGAAGGGGTGACTTAGTAGCGAGGGCTATAGAATAGAATCAGGGACAGAGCAATTCAATGTGGAGGGTTACATTTCAGAGACACTGGCAACCGTTGCCTAGTGCCAGGTAAAGTAGGAGCATCTAGGTGGTTTAACATAGAAGAGGGTACACTATTGACAGACAGAAGGAGCAGGGGAACTCAACAGCGGGGAGAGGGGTGAACGCTTGCTTTGGCCATATGGAGCAGGGGAGGAAGCATTATGATGTCATCCTATTTTTGCAATGGTGTACTTCTCGAGCAGCAAGGGTGTATATGATAAGACTCGAGGTTTAGTTTCGCTTTCACTAGAATGCTAAGAAAGGACAGGAGTGGTGGAGCATGTGGCACATTGGGCGGATACATTAAATGCATTCCAATAACAATGTTATCTCTTGTGGGCGGGTGGGTCCTCTATCTAGCACATTGCATACATAATAAAATGCTGTCCAGATAGAAGGATATGATTCATCCCAGGGCCTTTTTAGAGTCTAAGCAGAAACTGTAGCTTTATAGTAGGCTGACCTGCGTTTTCGGTTTTCTTGTTATCAGCAAGTGTATTTAAAGTTAAAGTTCTGTTCATTGTATAGGTAGAGGTTACACTACAATGATGAGAATGTGCTGGGCTTTGACCTAGTGAATCAGTCACTCTCAGGTGCTCATCCATGGATAATGTAAACACGAGGACTGTGGTATTGGGGCGATATCAGCAGGTCAGCATAGGCACCACTCACTTCTCTGCATTTGGCACGGCTTCAGGGTGATCCAGGATCTGGATGCACTTTTGAGCAGCCTCACTTGCTTAGCAAGAGCTTCTGCCAGACATGTGTAACAGCTGCAGAGGGTGAAATGTATGAGAGGGGGAATGGTATAAGCAGTGTTCAGATTGAACAAATACAAAGACATACAATGGAGGAATTGCTGTGAGGTATTGAATACTGCTCCAAAGGAGTACAGGGGTGAAAAATGGATAACACTCCCACTCAGCCCCACACTACTACTAAACCCGCAATAATTTCAATCACAATGGTTAAAAAGGCATATTTCAACAGATCTACTTTCTTTACCTCTTTAAGGTAGCATGGGCTGAGGGCAGGCTATGCTATTCAGGAGTGCTGTGATCTGGCACAGAAGCAGACCAAACAGTAGTATGGTGTAACCAAAATAAGAGACCATCCAACCAATATTCTATGCATATAGGATTACAACATAGAGAGTAGGGTCTTCATAGTCACTAGGTCCTTTGATGCAGGCCACATACCTTTAATGCTAGATCTTGGGGCATGACCGGATTGAGCCAGGGGTCTAGGTACTACCCAATGGGTCGAGTCAGTGTCACAATGTTTTGAGTCAGCAGTTCCCAATGGGTCCAGCAATGCAAAGAGGCCCTGTAGCAGTGACAGGCCCGAATCGTGTGGGTTACGGTTGTGACTCAAATATTTTTAGTTGGCTGCAAGCAACACAGCAATGGCAATATGGTTCTTCAGTGGCAATTGGCTCAAAATGTCTGGAGCACAAGCAGGCGATAAGTCTGCACTTTATTGGCATGAAAGCGAATCAAAATGCAGTGTCAAAGGCATCTCCAAGTGCTTGTAGTATGCTCGATAAGCATTGCAAACCAGTAGAGTAAGCACAGAAATGGACCAAAGCTGGAAAACTGGTTTCTTGGTGATGATGGAACCCAGTCAGAGCCTCTAGGGGCAATGTAAGTCCTTCTTTCTGCAGAACACAGGAAGAAAGGGTTTTAGAGAGAACTTCCAGTGTTTGTCTTGTCCAGCCAGGTGTTTGCCCCAAGTTTCCCTCACAGATGGTTAAGGAAAGGCACTTCTCCCTTCTTGGAGACTTCTTGATTCAGCCAAGGGGGGAGGGAAGTCTCATCCCCTTGAAAAGATAATCTCCTGCAGTGTGTTGGTTCCATTCTGGCCACTTGTAAGCTGTCCAATCTTTGCTGCTGTTTCAGAATCATCTGCCAGCATCGTCACCTGCATCATCAACGACATCACAGACTTGGTAACAACCATGTCCCTCAGGCACACCAAAACATCTTCCTTCCTCAGTGCTTCAACAACCCAATAACCAAGTCCATGATTTCTCGGCACACGTAACCTTACACAGCATATAAAAGACCAAACCCAGGAGTTACCCTTGAATGTGTCACTTCCTTGCCCACCCTCAGTCACAGCTCTCCAATTGTACACAACTGGTTGGACAATATGGCAATACCCTTTGGTATTAGTCACACCACTCCAGTCAAGTGCACCATCGGAAACCCAGAACACCAGCCTTCAGATCATTCAAGACCTTCCCAGTGGAAGCTCCCATGGAACACCTCGCCAACCTCCACCTCACATGAGCTGATCTACCCCAGACACACTAGGACTGCGACTTGATTCTCCAAGAACTGAACACCATCCTGCAGTGAAACATTACACACTCAAATCTAAACAGTCTGCACCCTGGTACATACAAGAACTCAACTTCAACAAAAGGGCAATCAGTAAACAAGAATTGCAATTCCCTTCTCAAGGAACTCCATGCTACATGCATATGACTTATCGCCAGTGACAAGACCAATTACTTCAAAAGCACAATTGCCATAGTCACCAACAACTGCAGAGCGTTCTTCAAATACATCAAGCATCGTATCATCCTTCTGTCCAAACCACCTGTATCACATTCCATTGAAAATTCCACTGCCATGAACTCTTTCTTCATCCACAAGCTCATCATGATCTGTTAGCACATAGGCACCAATGTCGCCACACATTGCATCTCGCATCTCGCAAACCCACGACTAACTGGACAACTTTCAAGTCACTCACCACAGAGGACCTGACCGCTACCTTGGCATCCCTCAAAACCACATTGTATGCAGGTGACATCCTCCCCGCCTCCTTACTCAATACCCTTTCAACTGAAGCACTCTGTCCCTACCTGGCAATCATCAACAGCGCCTACACTCAAGGCAGCTTCCTTTCAACCCTCAAGACCATACAAATCCTCCTTCTTCTCAAGAAATCAGTACAGGACCCTGACAACATTTGCAACTAACGCCCCATCACCTATCTTCTTTTAAAAGGCAAGACCATTCAGAAGGCAGTGGCCACGCAACTTCTCATGAACATTGATGTCAAATGCTCCTTCAGTGATACCAATTTGGCTTTAGACCCAGAAGCAGCATGGAAATCCCTACCATCAAGGTGATCAACAACGCCCCTTAACATCCTCAACAATGGCCATCCTTGCCTCCTGCTTCTCCCCAACCTCTCAGCAGTGTTTGATACTGTAGACAACCAGACCCTCAGTGACATTCTACACTGCTGCATGAGTATCAGCAAGACTGTCCTCATCTGGTTCAAATCCTACCTTGCTCACCACAACCAATTCAAACTCTTTATGTGTTTTTAATACTTCCCAAATTCAATAGGCATGAATGCACATATCTTCCAGGCATATATAGCTTTCCCTGGATTATTAAAGTGTTCAATCACAGATATGTTTATGCAATGAGTTGACAAATCTACAACTTGCCAGAGCAATATTTGAAAGGTAGTGAAAATAAAGAGAAGTACCTTTATGTCCCATGGAGCCAGACTAAAAAATTCAAAGTGGGTGACTTCCTCCATGTCTTACTTCAATCTTCAGAAAACAAGCTGGCGACTAATGGCATGGACCCTACTGAGACAGCCAAATTCTCAACAAACGCGACTATGAAGTTCAAGAAGATGACCGGCAGAACTTCTAAAAAATATGCCAGGCAATCATGTGCAAAGCATTGAGGATAATAGAAGAACTGACTCTCATGGCATACCTTAAGATAGGAGGAAAAAAAGAAGATGGCATAGGTAGCCACCAATCTTATGCTGGAGGGCTTGAGACGGGAACATATCTGGATCTGTGAGCCTACTTTCAACACTTCTCTAATGCCTTTATTGACTGCCCTGTGAGTGCAAACAACTTTCCCCACTGTAATAAAACACCTCCAGACACATTGGTGCAATTATGAGCCTTTTGACTACCTGAATACACATGGAATGTTGTAGAGGATGAGGTGAAAACATTTTAGATATGGAAGTAATTGGGTTATCTCAAAGTGACCTATCCTTGTCAATTGTGCGACCCCCAAATGTGATTGAAGTTGACTTTTTTTGTAAAGACTTTTGAAAGAAACCTACCCCACGTGAAGAATTGACCTAACGATTTAAAGTTTTAGGCTGAGGAAAAACATTTTTACCATTGATCTGACGAGACGTATATGAGTGGATTCCCTAGCCACACAAGGGCTGAGTGAAGACCACCTTTGTCCCCCATGGAACATCTCCAGTTTACGATACAATCCTTCAGGTTACATCAGGCCTTGAGAACCATCCAGTGAGTGATTGATACTATTGTATAGCCCCAATTGGGCTTTGTTGGACCCTACCTGGATAACGTCATCCTACATATCAAATATTGGCAGGTTCATATGCAACACCTAAAGTTGGTCATTCAAAGCTTCAGGAAAGCAGTATTCATGGCCAATGTAGGTGAGGAAGGGGACAACCCAGCATACAAAAGTGAAGGTTGAAAGAACACAGACATCCCAACTCAAACACCAAGAAGAAGTTATCATAATTTTTGGGACCAGTTGGATATTATCTCTGCTTCATTCCAAACTTTCTAACCATAGCAGTATTTATTTTTTAATGTTATTGTATTGTTAAAAGTGCAGCCATAGCACAAGAGCGGCAAGCACTGTACATGGTGTAGATAGGCAGTGTTTGGTCTGTCATCTTTGAACAGTAGCGCATTACTGTGAGTTGCGGTCTTACATCGGCATGTAAATTCACTGGAATTAGTCCTTGGTCCGGTGTTGTTGAAAAAGCCATGTTTTGAGAGATTTGCAAATTTGGAGAATTGTCGGAGCATTCAAGGATAATACTGGGAATAGTTCCAGAGCGTGGGTGTGTGAAAAGAGAAGGACTATATGCAGGTCCTCTCTTTGGGGACGAGCTGGTATTCAAGCAAGTTGATTTGCTCTGCAAGGAGTATGTGCTGCCAGATATGTAGAGCTTAGCCACCAGGTATGCTTGTGTGCTACTTGTGACTGCTTTTTAGATGATACATGCAGTCATTAAAAGTATCCTGGCCTAGAGAGAAAGCCAATGTAGTTTGGATAGGAAGTGGGCGATTTGATTACATTTCTGAACACCCGCAATAAGATGCACGGAGGCGTGAAGGACTTATTAGGGGAGCTATGTGAGCAGCTGGAATCTCCATCAGGAGGGCATTTTCACCATTGATGTAGGGATGTAGGATGAAGGGTTTGATTTTGCAAAGGGTGGAGATTTGGAATCAGACCATTTTGGCCTTCCTGGCTATGTGTTTCTGGAGGGAGAGGCTGTTGTTGATGGTGAAGCCTAAGGATTTTGCTGAATCCGAGAGTTGCAGATCACATATTTCTAGGCGCATATCACTGAGCCATTGTTGGACAAGTTGTTGTTTAGTGGAGGGGACTGATGAAGATGAATTCTGTCTTGGGTGAATTAAGTTTGAGGTAGACAGCTGGCGTCCAGGACTGGATGATGGCTAGTTAATGACAGAGACAACTGATGTACTGTTGGGTTTTTACTCTCATGTAGAACTGAGTATGTCCTGCATATCCTGCATGGCTATAACTGGATCTTTCAGGAGTGTGCTCAGATGCTCCATGTAAAGGTTACAAATGATTGGTGAGAGTATTGAGCCTTGGGGAACTCCGCAAGAGACTGGGGTTCGGTTAGAACACAGTGTCTTCATCTTGACAACTTGGTGTTTGCCAGAGATATAGGAGGTAACAGGACCTTTAATAGGGCTGAAGCAAGGTTGTATCCTTGCTTGAGCCCTATTCAATTTTTCCTCCATGATGTAAGAGAAGTCTTCCTTATTACAGCTTCAGATTCACCCAAAATGAACAAGGTAGCGGTACAGGCCCTATGGTATGCAGATGATCTTGTTTTAATTTCAAAGAGACCGAATGGGTTACAAACGTTATTAAATGCTCTTACCAAATATTTTGATGACAATGAACTCACCTTGAACCTAAAAAAAAATAACAAATAGTACTGTATACTCCCAAACGAACAAACAGAAACAAATTTGAATGGAGAATTAAAGATACTAATACTAATCTAGATATTGTGCCTAATTATAAATACCTAGGCCTACCCTTTGATGGAAATTCTTCATTCAAATTACATTTGAATACTTTACGAAACAAACTGAGCTCAGCCATATCTCAGACCAGGTTAATTTTATTTAAATATGGCAAATTTTCAATCAGCGCTGCTACCTTATTTTGGCGGCAAAAAATATCTTCTTCACTGCTATATGGCCTAGAAACAAGAAATATCATTATACTGGACTGTTTGAATAAACTAGAGGCTAAATTCTGGAGGCAAATTCTAAATGTCCCACAGTCCATTCCAGGACCTTGGCTGAGATACGAGCTGGGTCTCACATCTTTAAAAGCCAAATATCATTGTCAATTGTGTGCCTTATTTCGTAAATGCATTGTTTACACCAAGGAAGAGACAGTTCTTACATTATTGTCATTTTACATGCTTTCATCCACTCATGGTTTTGTCCAGACATAGACCAAATATGTTTATCAAATCATGGCTACAGCAGACGCCACCCTAGAGACTCTGACCATGAACTAAGACAGAGCTAAAAGAAGATCTTCCTGCAAGACTGGATCGACACAGTCATCTTGTCTCCAATATAAGCATTTCAATGGTCAATGTTTTGGTGAAAAGAAAATGGGAGTTCTTGAGCCAAACCTGTCCAAAGCTCCATCACCTCAAATCCGGTGTCCAGTCATAATTTCGAAAACATAATTTTGAAAGTCAAAAAAGTCGAATCAAAAATGTCGAAAAAAAATATGTCGAATTGTTTTTTTTTCGATATTTTTTTTTGGGCTCTAGTTTCTGTGAAAAAATAGGTAAAAATAAAAAAAGGGGGGGTTGGGGGGGAACCCCCCCATTTCGAAAAAAAAACGTCATTAAAAAAAAATTCGACATTTTTTTTTCGACGTTTTTTTTCCGACTTTTTGACTTTCGAATATTTTGTATTCGAAATTATGTCTATGAACCCTCAAATCCGATTGGCTATCATGAGACTACATTTGAACTTGTGGCTTACGTGTGATGTTTTGGCCCAACGTAAACAAATCAGTGCTGAAGAAAACATCTGTAGATTTTGTAATAGTTTAACAATGAAAAAAACTCTGGAACACCTTATTATAGAGTGTATAGCATTGGTTAATTTGAGAAAACAGATGTTTTTAATTAGAAATGTGTTGCCCAAATGTAGATGGGCTCTGATCATAGGCTCTCCAAACATGAGCTTAAGAATAGCAACTGTGAATTTTCTTAATGGCTTACACCTGAAAGAAAATGACAATAATATTTAGGTATGTGATAAATAATCTGCTAAATGCATGAATATTTGAGTAACTATATACACATTAAGTCCTGAAATTTGAATAAATATGTGGCTTGTTTTATTATTACAAAATAATTAGTGCAACCATAAGAATGTAGTAATATATGACGATCATGATTTTAATTATATGTAAAATACCAACACACTAACACACTGTTATCTAATGATTATGAATTTTATTTTTTGTAAATAATTTTCGTCTTTATTTCCCTTAAAATGAAATATGTGATGCTTCTGTATATAAATTGTGAATTGAAAAAAGTTGATTAAAATCAGCTAAAATTCAATAAAAAAAGACCTTTAACAATTCCCAACCATAAGGGCCCATTAATTATCCAAACCAACCGATACTTTTAGAGGTGAGTTTGGAACATTTTTAACTCAAGTACACAATGGAAAATCCATGAGAAAAATTATGACACTATTGAGCTTCAATAACTGACGAATATATCCACAAAAGAGGGTCTCAAATACTACTTAAAAGGCAGAAGTTCAATGTAACCGCAGGTTACACCAAATAACCTGGTTATCATGAACAACCGCAGAGTCCCGAGATGGATCCTGTTTTGTTAGACACAGAGAATGTCCATGCAATGTATACTATCCACTGGCATATCCATAGGAGCTTCAAAGGCCCAAACATTTCAAAAGGAAGAAAGTGAGATATAGGACCAAGTCCCCTCCCTTATTTGAGTACTTCTAGTGGGTTGACTCAGGGGACGGGGTACCTCCGCAGGACAGTGAATGGCGGGCTCAGATGCGGATGTGGAGGGTCAAATTGTCACTCCCACTTAGTCTATTTCTGCAACTGGGGAAATGTCACTTGTATCCTTCCATTTTTCCTGACCGCTAGGAACTATATTTTTATTAGAAAGTACCTATTGTGACCCTGATTGCCTCCACATTTGCCCTTCCGGGTTTATAAAGACATAGAATGTTTTTAAAATTCCTCACAATCTGGTGCATAGGGTATGTTTTGATACTGTAGCTGTCAGTGTCAAAATAATGATTCATAAAAAATAAGAGCTACCCAACCATGCGCTGATCTTTAATCCATTGCACCAATGTATTAATTATTAAGATCCATAACATTAGATTAAATGATTTGTTAAATATTGCATATTTTATTTAAAATAAAAATGTATTACTTGTGAAATTCTCCTTATCCAAGGACAATAAATATTTCATTGGATTCTCTTTGTCCAAACACAAAATCTATTTCCTTGATTACACATTTACAGAAGCTACTATAGTACAATTCAATTGTCATTTGTGTGCCAATTGCCACATGTCATAGCGAATTAAATATATTTCCAATGCATCCCACTCAAAGATATCCTTGTTCCCCTCATGAAGGTTTTCCATGCAACTATAAGAATTATTTGGGCACTAACTTTTATGTTTTTCTATCTCTTTTGTGCTCTTGTTGTCCCATCATTCGCATGCTAGATCTCATCCTCCAACCCTTTGATTGCTTGTACATTTTCCTTCTTCCTATTGTCCCATCATTCACATGCTAGACCCCATCGTTATTAGCGCCATGGCTGCCTCCAAAACCTTACCGACTCCGCCCTGGTGAATGGAGGAATTACCGGTCCATTCCAAGGTTGGCGTGACCGGTAATTCCCCATTCACCAGGGCCCTTCCCCATTCCCATTTGAGCCCCCATAGGGCTCAATGGGAAAGTGGAAGGTGCTAATAACGGTACCGCAAATTGCGGTACCGTTATTAGCTCTGAAGTCCCTTTGCGGGTCCTGTCCTTAACGTCTGGAAAAACGCAGCGTTAAGGGAGGACCCGCAAAGGGAACTCGTAGTAGGGCGGTAAGGGATTACCGGCACCAGTGCCCTTACCGGTGCCGGTAATCCCTTACCGCCCACCTCGTAACGAGGCCCAATGACAGTTGCAAGGAATTCAAGGTGGAAATTACACACTATAAATGCTATCAGTGGCTATAGCACAATACCTTCTGCTCTCTTGTAGGCCCTGATTCTAATACCCAATGGAAAAGGGTGTGTAAAGCAAAATGCCTCCATATCAATTTCCTACACCACCATTCTGAGGTAGGCACCGTGGGTAACTGGAAGCTATTGTGCTGTTGATCATGCAGATGGGGCGGAAAGATAGCTATGGGTGGTACCAGTTTCGGTTTCATGACAATATTGTTCATATTTAACAAAGGCGTTGTTGTGTTTTGGTATTGTCAACAACACTTGCTAAATATTAACAAAGTGTTTTTCTTTAATGCTGGGAGGACCGCAGAGGAAAGTGTTTCAATTCTGCACCCAAATCCACTCTATACGCCACCACTCAATTCTCCATCCCTACACCACATCCTGCTCCTATCTGCAGCAGTACGGCTATTCACAGAGAACTACGATTCATCACATGAAGGAGGTCACCTGAATCTCTTGCACATACTCACAAGTGCCTTTGGAATACTGGCAGGTCTTGAAAGAACTTGTGAGACCGCTGAATTCTGTACACAATATTTGTCTTGCCCTGCAAGATCAGCCACGCGGAGGTCTGCCTTGCCTTTTTGCCAACTCTAACTCTAATTCCAACTCTAGCGTATTTGCAAATTTGACTCATCACCACCTTTTTTCTCTTTGCTCATTATCCTCATTTCTCTTATAACAGAAACATTGAAATTATCATTGTTAGGCAGAATCCTGTGCAGTTCCCTTAGGGAACACTGCAAAAAGATTAAGACTACAGGAGTAAGCAGTGAACCCAATTGGTAGCAGTCTGCACCACCCAGATTTACCTGGTAGCTGTGGCTGAGCAGTCAGACTTCTCTCAAGAAGAGTAGGGCAGTATATAGAGTATACACAATAGGGCTGAAAATACAGCAGAGCAAACAAACACTGACCAGAGCTTTGTATAAAAAGTATATAATTATTTATTTAAAACACACTTTAGGCAATATATTAGCACTCTAAATCAAAAGCAAGTTAAAACACAGTTAGGTAAAGTATACACACCTCACTTAATAACTATTAGACAAGTCAGAATTAAAACACCACGATTTGTTAAACAGATGTCAGCGCATAACCTGATGGCACTCCGATAGTTCAGTTAAAGGGAGAGAAAAAGGCAGAGCCTAGAAATAAAACAGGTCCGAACACTTTTAGGAGTGCTCAGCAAGGGAATAAAGGCAGTATAGACTGTAGAGCCAAATTTCATAGGCCAGGCCCACTTAAAAGGGAGCAAAGCGAAATGTGCCCAGGATCACACGGTTTAAAAATGCACTAAAAGTCTTTGCAGAATGTTCAAAAGAGGTTGGGGCGATTCAAGAAGGTAAAGTTAGAAGGTCTGGGGCCAACCCAGTTGGCAAGCCAAGGATTTAAGGGTCACCTTAGGCAAACCGAAGAAAGGGAGGCCAGGCAGGACACAGTACTTTAAACAGAGAGGAAGCTCCAGCAGCAGCAGTTGTTCCTGACAGTGGTTGCAGTTCATTGTTTCGACCAGGGGAAGAGAGGATCTCGTCGAGGAGGAAACGTGGAGTCGTTGCACTGCACAGGGACGAAACCAGCGTTCCTTTTATTCACGGTCAAAGTGGTAAAGCTTGGCTATTTGGCCGCCGGGGTGCTTGGCATGGGTGATTCGACCAAGAGACGTCTTTGGAAGGCGAAAAGGGCGAGCTGGTTGGTCCCACCAGCTCAGAGGAAGAAGACTCGTCCAGCAGAAGATCTTATCTTGTCGTCGGGAAAGTGGTGAGGTTGTTGCAGCAGGGCTCCACCGGTGGTGTCGTTGTTGCAGATGGCTCAGCTTCTCCCCTCTTCGGATTCTTAGGTCCTGTGGCGACTTCTGAAGTTCAAGTCCCAAAGGCCCTGCTTTTATGCAGAGAAATCCTCATTCATCAGCCTAGCTGCCAATCACACATGCTAGGTGGTGAGTCGGGCTGCTGACCACTGGGCCAATCAGAGTAGAGTGCGACTTGGGTTGCCGAGGCAACGCAGTCCAGGGTGTCAATTCCCCCCTCCACCACTCCTATGGAACCCAGAGTGGCACCATTTGGAGGGCTTATGTGGAGAAGCCCTCCGAAATAGTGGAACAAAGGGCTACAGAGACGCAATTTTAGAAAAAGAGTTCTGGCAAAAAGACCCAACCCGGGATTTAATATTAAATAAATACCCCGGCGGTATCTTTAACATTGCACCAAAAAGTGGTGCGTTTAAAATCAATGGGAAAATCTCATAGAGAATATTCCGGTGGAATATTTTGCGTGGTAACCACTGCCACCAGCCAGAAACTCGACAAGGGGGGACTGGACAGTGCCCCCTTGAAAACAGACCCAGGGGCAAAATAATTAACCCCTTCCAGTATTTCCACAATAGGATGGTTTGTACTGGTTCTGTTCACAATTTAGGACTAGTAAAGTCAATGGTGACTTTACATGCCCTGGGAGACAGTCGTCAGTCCCAGGGTATGGAGTCTATGTTTGGGGGTCACTATGACACCCCTGTTTTACTGCACTGAGGGTGCTGTGTAACACACACATAAAAAATAGACGATACCCTATGGAGTAGAAAGAAAACCCCATAGCCCATAAGCACACAAAGAGTCAAAGACATACCTCAAATCATGCCTAAGAGTGGGAGGAAAAGAGTCTCACTCTTAGCAGGAGAAAAAACAAACCCCAAAAATCCAGCAAAGCTGCTGGGGGCCTCACTAGGTTTGAGAAATTAGCCTTATAAGAGAATTCTCCCTAACAATCATCTTCTTGATTTACCCCTAACTAATGACAATTTTTCTTCTGTAATTGGCCCCAGTGCTAGCATAACCCCTGCTAATGAAGTGCACGCACACAACATTTTGGCATGCACAGTCCTCCCCTTTTCTACCCAGTAGGCCACCCAACTGCCAATCTTGATTCTACCCATACTCCATCTGCAGTCTCTGTGCCTGTCCCCTTAAGTAGCTCTCCACTTGTTTATGTTGTCAGTGCTAGCATAATCCTGCCTTTCACACATCCTCCCACTGCCATCTCACTTTGACACCCATACATCCCATCCAATTAAGATGCAAATTTGCCCAGTTGTATAATCCTTCCATGTCTCCTCTTGTAAATGCTTCAGCTTTACATCTTGAATACACCTCAAATGGTAGCTTAGTCTCCCTTCCTAGCAGGCTCCCACCCTCTCCTTTGCAGCCTGAAGCCCCCCAATAGGCATGCATCAGCTGCCCCTTTTAAGCCTGTCACTGGACTGTATCTAACTGCATTCTCGCTCCCTTCCATCCGCAGGTAGGGTTCGATTTTATCAATTTTTAACCCCCCACCCCCACATTTCAGCGTGGCATTTTTCCGCTTCACGCCCCCTTAGAAAACTTCCCTCCGGCTCCTTACCTGTATCCTGTGATCCAAGCGCAGCTACATTTAATGGCAAAAGAGGTCTGATTTCCTGTTTCTTGTTTACATCTGTATCCTCGTGAAGTTATTCAGTGTTTCTTAAGGAATAGAAGAACTTTCCTAAGGGCATCCATTTGCCTGTGTGCACTGAGCAATGGGAGGACAGAGATAAAGGTTGCTAGTATTATCGTTCTCTATTTTCATTCCTTGCAACACTCCAATTAAAGAACTCATTATATACACCTGCATTTTGCTCAACTGCCACTCAGCACCTGAATACACAGACACACACATGAAATCAATGAGCTCATTAGCGCACACTCCCCAGACATGCTCATTCTCACAGAGACATGGCTAAAACTCCACCATGCATCAATTATCCCAGACATGCTTCCCCACACTTTCTCATCCACCACAGAGACTGCCCACACAAACACGGTAATGGCATTGCCATCATATATAAAGACACATTCACATTTAGCAACCCGACACACCCCAATGGCCTTCCTTTGAAGCACTCTCTCTTACTTGCTCCCCACTATCACACTCACAACCCACCTTTATGCACCTAATTTACTGCCCCCAACACACAATCCACATTTCCACAATGGCTACAATCACAGCGCCCCCTTCATCAATATTAACCCTGGCGACTTCAACCCTGGGGTAATCCAGTGATTTTGCTGAATACATTACAGAGAATGATTCTTGCGAAAACATGAACAACAAAAATATCGACATTTGGTGAAAAGGTATGTGGGGGATGGGGGAAGGGGGTAACACAGGCAGATGTTTCCATGGAAAAATTATCCTTTTCATGCTCACTCTACCACACACAATCTCCCCACCTGCCACACATCCACCTCACCTCCCAGCCATGCAACCATTGCATCACTCATACCCCCTTCGCCCCACATGCACAATCCTCTGTTCTCCTCAACAATTACTAATCACTAGAGGGCCATCAAGGTCTCAAATTATTTCAATCATTTAACAGTGTAAAATAATCTTATATGAACACTGGATGATCAATGGTGCTTAAAGTAAATAGTCACAGAAGTTTTCTTCACAACAATTACAACATCATCATCACACAGACACATGACAAAATTGCCCCGTCAAATAAAAAAATACCCCACAACTATCACCATAAACCACATTCAGAAATGTCCCTCTATACCAAGCAGGAAACCAGATGACTTGTTTTGTATTTGCCATTTATATAGTGCCACTTCTCCATTTGTTTGGCCTCAGTGCACTTTGTGGTTGGAATGCCCTCGGCGACCGAAGTCCAAGTATGGAATATTCTAAGAGTTAACCTTACGATGCGTGTGTGCCTTTTGCCGGGTTCGGGCTTAGGAGGACTGGCTAGGCTCCAGTAAGCAGCCTGGAGGTCAAGCACATGGTGGGTGCTGTTGGTGATTTAGGCTGGAGTGCTAGTGCAGGAAAACCAATGTGGGCCCAGCTAGACCGTAATTTTTCATAGGTTGCCACTAGTGGCAGAAGTGTTGAATCTCGTCAGATGTTTCAGTGTGCATGGCTATGCAAGCTGCTTCACCGAATTTGCATAGCTAGAGCTGCATTCTATGGTGCATGGATGGGTAGCCGTGCCTGCGCCATGTGTCCACAGACGTGGTGCTAGTTATTCATACCTTAAACTCAGATTGGGTTAATCTTTGATGTTGCTTTCTTAGATCCAACACGATTGTCTGGTCTTGCCATCTGAGGACTCCCTAGATTGAGAGCCTGAACAGTGGGAGGGGGCACAGAGGGATGGGGAAGTGATGTGCAATTGACTGGGGCTGTAGGGGGTCGGGTTTATCACAGTGTGCTGCTGCAAACACTACCGGCATACGGGGTGGATTGGGGGATAGGGATGTTGTTGGGTTTGGGCCAGTGCTTCTCTGTGATGGTCAGTCATGGCATAGAGTGCGAGTTAATTGCAAGAAGAGGAAAACAAAGAGCCATGTTTTAAGGACCTTTCTGAATGCCAGGTGATTGCCAATGTTGCGCATGTGGAGGGGCTGAGAGTTCCAGGCAGATGGTTGATGCTTGGATGGAGAAGGAAGATCCGCCCAGTCTGGTGCAGTTGTAATGGGGGACAACTAGGAGGAATGCTGTGCCAGATCTGAGTGTTCTGGAGGGGTGGTAGCTGGGAGTTTTTCTGAGAGGAATTCTGAGCCAGTGCTGTGGATGGAATGGAGAGTGATGCACATGGCTTTAAAGGTAGTTCCCCAAATAATAGGGAGTTATTGGAGGACACTTAGAGTAGGGCTGATTTGCTCTCTGGGAAGGCGTGCTGGTGGGTTTTGTATTCTTTGCAGTTTCCTTAGCTGGAACGCTGGTGCACCAAGATAAAGGCAGTTTTCATACTCTAAGTGGGAGAGGATGATGGAGAGGATGGCAGGGAATCAGTGAAAATAGGTGGGATATGGGAGGATATGCCTAAGGATGTGTAGGTGGAAGAAACAGGTTCTGGATACGAAGTTGACATGGTTGGAGAGGGATAAATCCATGTCCAGTGTGCATCAGAGATTTTTCACAGAGTTGGAGTATGCCGGTGGGGGGCATAGAGAGTAAGGCCAGGGGATAGGTTGGGGAAGGAGCTCGTTTTTCCCACAAACTAGGATTTCTGTTTTACCTGGGTTGAGATGAGGTGGTTGGTCGCCATCCAGTGGTCAATATCCGAGAGGCATGATGACAGATCTGGGCAGGTGGAGACTGGTGATTTGGTAATTTTAAGAATGATATGGGTATCGTATTCGTAGTTGTAGCAGGTGAGATTGTGGGAGCAGATGGGTACGGGAAGAGGGTTAAAATATATATTGAGGAAGAGGGGAGATAGGGATGCTCACTGTGGGACCATTTTCCGGACTGGGTGGGTGCAGAGCTGAAAGGGTGGAGGAGCATGATTTGCAAGCGATTGGAGATGAAGGAGGATATCCAAGTGAGGGCAGTGTCTTTGATTCCTAAAGAGTGTAGCCTATCTAAGAGAATGGTGTGGTTATTGGTATCGAAGGAAGCAGAGAGGTCAAGGAGACTGAGTACAGCACATCCTTCAGCATCTGCTGTTCTTTTTAGGTCATCCCAGACGGACACTAGGGCGGACTCAGTTCCTCAGAAAGGTCTGAAGCCAGATTGGGCCAGGTCAAAGAGGTTGTTGGCTTCAGTGAAGTGGCCAAGTTGCTTGTATGCTGTGCGGTCCATGAGTTTGGCCATGAAACAGGTGTTGGAAATGGGCTGGTAGTTCTGGAGAAAGAGGGGGTCGAGTGCAGGTTTTTTGAGAAGGGATTTGATGTAGGGGTTTATAAGGCCCCAGGGAAGATTCCCGAAATGTGTGAGAGGTTGAGGATTGAGCATGCAATACTGCCTGCACAGGTTGAGGTTAGAATGTTTTTGAGGTGGGCGGGCAGCAAGGGTCCTCAAGGGATCCTGATGTGCAGCTTTGTGTTAGGAGCGAGAGGAACTCCTATTGTGAGATTGGAGAGAAAGAGGTGAAGGTTAGCATCAGGTCAAAATTTGGACAGAGAATGGGAAAAGGGGTAATATTTCTATTTTAGAGTTGATGGCAGAATGTCTGTCAAAAGCGATGTGATGAAAATGTTCTGATAAGGCATTGCAGAGGGATTGCGATTTGGGTGGAAGAGGGATTAAGCAACCTGGTGGTTTGGATTCAAAGATGATTCTATGAAGTTCCTTGGTTGGGTTGCAAGAGTTCAAGATTCTGTTCCCGTAGAATGCTTTTTTGGTTTTACTTGAAAGATCCTGGCTATAGAGCCAATGCCCCACAACCAAGACAACCCTAAGACACTGCTGTAACAAATACAAAACATCAATTTGCAATGACAAAGCCACCCACTACCTCCAAGAACTCCAGTCTGCCACCTGTTATACAGAGATACTATTCAACATCCTCAAATCCCTCTCGAAACCACCATTCACACTTTCCGCAACCCCATCCACTGCATTATGCAATTTGTCAATGGACTACTTCATCTCCAAAATACAAATCATGCAAGCCCTGCTCTCTTCTTTCCCACTCTCACCCCTGCTCCCAAACATTCCAGAGGCATGGGTCACCTACCACCACAGTGACACAAACACCCTCATTGCCAAAACAAACCCTGTACACTTCCTGGAACTCTTGCTCCCCACATGTTCAACATCAACTCTTGTCTCTCAAATGGTACTATCCCCTCTGCACTCAAAACTGGACAAATCTCATCCCCCTTCAAAAACCATCTCTCGACTGCGCACACCCCAAAAACGACCACCCCATTACTGTCCTGCCATACCTCACCAGAATCATGCAATGCTTTGTTTCACTACTGAACACCAACATCACAAGACTACAAATAACTTCCTCAACTCCTTTCAATCCGGAATTTGACTTGGACACAGTACAAAGACCACTACACTTCACATCTTTGATAACCCCCACAATATCACAGACAAAGGACACACAGCACCACTTATGCTCCTCGGCCACTGTGTAGCCTCAACACCATCATTCATATCTTTCTGCTCAGCATCATAGCCCACAGGATGAAACTCTCAGGGACCATTGTCGACTGCTTAACCGCCTTCCTTACTGACAGAACATACTTTTTCCCCATGCTCCATTATTGATCAGACCCCACCCCAGTCAAGTATGGGGTCACGCAAGGCTCCTCTCTGTCACCACTTCTCTTCAACCTGTATGTAGACTCCCTTGGACAGACCCTTAGCAAACACAATGTCAATTTCCACCAATAGGCACACAAATATACTTGCAAATCTCATCCCTTTCACTATTCCACACTCTCAAAAGATGTCTCTCCACTATCACCAATTAGATGGCCACCCACTTCCTCATGCTCAATCCTTCCAAAATGGAATAGATCTTCACCACTCTGCCACCCCTGACACCAACCCAATCTCACCCACAGGATCCAAGAACTTGCCATGGACAACCCACACATGCCCCTCTCCACACATGTCAAATCCCTTGGCTTCACCATGAACCCCCACCTTTCCTTCACGCTGATCTCCCAAAACATGTAATCTACAACTACACCGCCTATGCAAGATCAGACACATCCCTCTTTCAGATGACTTTCACGCTGCAGTGCAAGCACAGGCTGTCTTCAAGCTGGACTACGGCAATGCTCTCCTCACCGAACTCCCCAGTAGAACAATTGCCTCTCTGCAAGCCATACAAAATAGAGCGGTCAGACACATGCTCCACCTACACAAATATTCACACATCACTCTAGCTCTCGCCCAGCCCCACTGGCTCCCCGTACCTCAGAGAATTGCCTTCAAAGGACACTGCAATGTATTCAAAGTCATCCACCACTAAACCACATCTTACCTTCATGACAAACTGAAACCCATCACATACACAAACAGGAGACAAGCCAGCCTACACCTTCTACAAATTCTAGTCTGCAAACTAGCATTCACATAAAAAGAAACATTTGCCAAGTAGGCACCCAGAGCATGGGACAGCCTACCTCCTCACATGCGCTTTACACCCTAGTCATCACTTTGTGAGAGAGCCTCAAAACATACCTGTTTCCCCATACAAAACCTTGCCCTTCTTCAGTGCTATCACTTGTCTGTCCAAGTCCTCCTTTCCTATTCTGAAAGAAATGTTCAACTACTGTTTCATTTCCTGATTCTTTTTATTTTTTCAATCACGTGAAGTGCTCTCAGACTCTCTGGATAGGGCCAGCACTAAATGGAAATTCAAATAAAATAAAATAAATAACATCAGCTCTAGCCTCATCTTTCCTGGAAGTATTTTTTGAATGTTTCACACATAATTACAGTCATCACAGACTATTTACATTTTTGTCTTCCCCATTACAGTGTTTGCTACCTACGAACCCTTATTGATGCCTGCCTGTTAACAAATCTTGTATAGTGCTCTGACGTCCTGTGGGGCCTGCTCTAGGCTCTATAAAACGGAATTTTAATTGATAAAAATGAAACTTTTAATATTTTTACGGTCCAATTTTAAAATCCATTGGATAATGCATGAACCTACTCTACCGCCTTCTGTTTTCTATTGTCCCTGATCCTTTTTTAAACTCTTAATTCTGGGTTGCTCCTTATTATTTTAGTCATCTATGCATCCATGGATGTCCATCACAGGTAGTACTCGCCATACTCCATCAATCAAGTGCAGGTAAACCCTCGCTGGTTCAGAGGCAAATATGGAGTGTAACTTGCCATGCATAGAGTTACTTTTTTTCACGAACTACTGAAAATGTTGTCCAGTAAGATTTTAAAATGGAGATACTTGCATTTAATAGAACGGAGATGCAATTATCTCCATTTTGAAAGATATTCATTGCTGGACAAAGATTAAAATTAAAAGAGAACACAGCATGCTAAACATCTCTTCTTGTAATCTTTGTCCTGCATTAAGTCATGGCGACAGGTTTCACAGCTTCATATATGCTTGCAATACTATACATGTTATATCACTTCCCATAAGTCTCGCCAACATACTTAGAATTACAAACCATGACCAAGCAGCTCCTCTAGACTCTGCATTCTTATTACCAAACTGGGGGAAATTGGTTGTATTTGAAATATAAAAAAGTCAGAAGCCAGACCACTATATCACCATGTTGTATTTCATACTGGATGACGTGTATTGCTTTTGGATTTACGATACTGTCTTCGGATGGCAAATATTGTAATTTGATGAAAATGGCAGCAGGTTCATCATTCTCAGAAGCAAGATTGCAACATATGTCATGTGCATGTGCAGTCTGTGCCTAGTGACTCTGAAAGCGTTCACCCTGAGCCTTCACTACTGCATGCTTAGGTGGGTGATTATGAACAACCTTACAAGGAACTGAAGAGCGTTATTCAAACAATATTCATATTACGCATTTCAGATACAGTTTAACCTGTGTTGACACCGTGTGCATCTCTAATACTCATACACTAATAAATAATAATTGTTGGCCCCATACATTAACCAAGCATTTTAAAATTGGGAAATCATGAAACCGAATCAGTAAATCTGAATAATGATATGATATGGCATTTATAACGCGCCTATACACAAGTGTAACAAAAAAACAAACAGACTGCGCCTGATTCATAAAGAAATCCACGTTCGTACTTACAGTGCGATAGACACTATATACACTTGCGCACACGAGCATATTGCACACACATGGTGATTTTCATAAAAACCGACGTGTGCCCTCGCTGCAGATGGGCGCGTTTCACAAAAAGGTGCAATAGTCGCAATTTGCACACGTGGCGACACCACAATTATATCACAAACGCATGTTTCACAATTGTCTCAAAGACAGTGAGCAGTGTGTGATGTCTGCCTGGTGATTCGCATTCATAGGCGACCACTTTTGGGGAAAATGTAAAACTCGGAGCTTTGGAGTTTGATGGAGATGGCAGAGTCTCTGCAGAGCTCTGGCCTGATCTGCCCTGGCGTTCCATTGCATCAGCATTTCCAGACCTTGAAGAGAACTAGACTCCTGACACACTGACCCCCAAGGGAAGCTGCGCCCAAAGACCACTATCAGCACTAGGAGTGATCAGTGCACACTATGGAGGGTGGGACTGCTGAAGCCTATGCACGCGCATATTCTGATTAGTAGCACCACCGCATGTCTACCTGCAAGAGGCTGCTCATATGGGGGTACCCCTGTAGTTCAGATCTTGCAGAGACACGATCTGAGCATTCAGAGTGGGGGCATCACCCCTAACCCCAGGACAAGCGAGTGCCACTGCTTGTTGGAATGTGCTTCAGTGATGTGAAAAGCTGATTTAATTGGTCTTGGATTGGGCTTTTATGGCCCCTTTAAGATGGGCCATGACTGTGTCATGGCCCAAGCTAATAAAAGGAACCCCTGCAGGCACGTGAGACAGAACGGCTGCAGACTCCGTGGAAGGTTGGTCTGAGTCCGTGTCTCATTACAGATGTAGGCCGCAGGCCTACATGTGGGAGGTACAGGCCTGCAGGCCCTGTTGCCATGGGACTCTCGTGCCAGGACGGTGGCCGAGGTCTGCATGGTCAGGACCATGGCAGGCTGTGCCCCCACCCCGATGGCGCTGGTGTCCCATAGCGCCGCGGGGCCTGCCGGATGGACATGGCAGGCCCCAACCTCCCACAGGCGCTGGGCCTGTTTGGGTGCTGTGAGGAAGCAGCACCCCGGGGGTCGTCTGCCGGATGGACATGGCCGGCGACCCCCAACATTGGCGACGAGGACGTGTCCACGTGCCCCCCCCCGCTGCCAGTGAGTGGTTTGGGGGGGGAAGAGCAACATTCGACCCCACCGTGGGTCCAGCGTGGCCTGCGCCTCACTGCCGCTGCGTGGGCGGTGTGGGCCCGGGCTGCCCCGCGGTGGGACGCATTCCCTGCGGTGTTCACCGCAAAGAAGCAAGGAGGAGGAGCTGAGGCCCCCCCACCCGTGTGCCGGGGAGGAGTGGCGGACATCGCCGGATAATTTGGGTGCGGGCCTATTCCCAGCAGGGCCCGCAAAGGAGTCGCAGATGGAGCTGCCTTCCCCAACCATGTGGGGGAGGCTTGGTCCGTGGCGTCGGCCGCACGAAGATGCAAAGACAAGCGGCATTTTGCCGCGTGCGGGGGAGACGGAGCCCCGCCCCGCCGCGAGCCGGAAACCCCACCATCAGGGCCCACGAAGAAGGAGTGGTGCTCCGGGAACCGGAGCAGGAGGAAATGTCGGGCGGAGTGAAGGTGGCTGCCCACTTTTTCCCGCGGGTGAAGGATGACCGCCGGCGGCGAGGATGTCTATCCCCGCCTCCCCCGCTGGGGCCGCGGCGGTGAGGTGAGCTGCCTGCCCCTCCCCCACCCACGTGGCACGCTGTGCTGGCGCTGCGGGTGTGGCCCCGGATGCACCAGAGGAAGGAATGGTGCATCCACGGTCGCAGCCGCAAGGAGAATGAGCGGCACACCATCGCCGCGGGGAGGGGATATGCCCTGCATGTCTCCGCCCTGGCCGCGGCCCTCTGAGGAGGGTGCTCGTGCGGCCGGGGGTGGCGGAGCATGCCTACACCTTGTCGTGGGTGGGGGGGGTGCCCCAAAAAAAAGGGACAAATGAGCCGCCGCGGCCATGACGCTGTGCCCCCCACCCCCAATCGAGACCTAATGGGCGGCATCTGCCACGATGTGAGAGGCCGCGCCCCCCAAGAAGAGCTGGGGCGCCCGCTGCCCTAAGGAAGGTGTCAGACAGCCGATGCCGCCAGCAGCCCCCAAGAAGAGCTGGGGCGCCCGCGGCCCTAAGGAAGATGTCAGACAGCCGATGCCGCCAGCAGCCCCCAAGAAGAACTGGGGCGCCTGCTGCCCCCACGGAAGGAGGTGCTGGTGGCGATGCCACGAATTAATAAAGAACTCTCCACCTGAGGAGAGGATCCAACCCACACCCTAACAGTGTCCGCCGCACTCAAGTATCATCCGCAGTCGGAGCCCCCGTAGTGATCCCGGGCCGCGGGCGGTGTGTGTGGCGGCGTTGAGGAAGATCAGAAAGGGGAGGAAGAAGGTATGCCCCTGCTAGATCGAGCACCACTGAAGCAAGGCCCGGGGCACGTGGCGGTGACGAGAGAACTAGAATGCTAGGCCCTGCCGGAGCGGACGCAGTTCCAGCTGCCCGGGCCATGTGGTGGTGAACGAATGGCATGGTGCCCCACTTCAGAACGGCATTGGGGAGAGCCCCTGCCTGTCTTCGGGCCCGGCGGTGGGCGCATCTGGAGGGTGCTTGGTTCTGGGGCAGGGCCGCAGTGCTCAGGGATGGGCAGACTGAACACCTGCCGGACCCCCAGCATGATATCGGGCCCGGTGGTGAAGGAAAAGGCGTGCTCCAGCATGAAGAGGCACCTGTGGGTGCATGGCATGATCCTGGGCGACCACCAGTGGGATCTTGGCCACAGTCGGTGACCATCATGAGGGCCAGAGCACACAAACAAAGATGGGCAAATGCGACATCCCTGCCCTGCAGGGCCCAGACTTGAGGTGGTGCCTGGGGAGGGCCGTGCTGCCCAAAGTACCCCAAGGAAGATCTCGCGCCGGGCAAGGGCAGTAAGAATCAAGAGCCGCGCGAGGTCCCAAGATGCCGGGTGGCAATCGAGATAGCGGCTCTGGGACAGAGGTGCCCCAGCAGCTAGACCCACGGCGCGGCCCGCTCTGAGCACATGGGACACGTAACAGAGCTGCGGCACCGGTGCCCACAGAGCCGCAATGCCTTTACCGGAGGGCCTCCACTCTCATGTTCATTGAGGTGTCAGGCCAGGACGTTGGAGCGATCGGTGCACTGTACACCGGACTAACAGTGCCCTCCAGGAGGTGCTACATGGGACAGGAGACATTCTGTACTACCGGGCCCTCTGTACTACCGGGCCCTCCGTAAAACCGGGTATCCTTGCCCACATTCGGTGCCAGTGTGGTCCAGCGGGGGATGTGGCACTGGCAGGGCAGGAAGAGGAAAAGACCCTCCAGGACCGGGGAAGAGGCGTGATGCGCAATTTCAAACCAGAGGTGGCAGCCAGACAAGACCTGGCACAACGCTACAGTGAGTGGAAAGGAGGGTCAATCAGCAGAGGAGTGATCATCTCCCGGATCAACGCCATCGAACACAAGCGATTCTGCTCGACATATTAGTAGCCCGGACTGTCCGCTACCGGGAACACCCTGGCTGCCTGCTGCTAATGACGCTCTGCGTGCGATGCCATCGAAGGGGCAAGCTCAATGGGGTTTGGTGAAGACACCGACCGGATCCCTGAGTTCAATCGACACCTGGGGTGTGAACAATTGACCAGGCAGCTCTGGGCCCTAAAACCAAGACTCAGTGCATCAGTCGAGAAATGGGTTGCAGCTCATCATGAGTGCTTGTGCGCCCTGCTGTGCCCCTTGGAGGAAAGAGATGTGCCAGATCAGGGGAGCATCGCCAACAAAATGGGGTGAGTGCTGCCATGTCACTCCGCACTCGATCAACACCACAGTAATCTGTCAACAGCACATGAGCAGCCTGGATGCCCTGTGACCGGCGTCTCGCTACTCTGCTCTGAACGTCAAGTGACTATGCCGATGTGGCCAGTGACCGGCGTCTCGCTACTCTGCTCTGAACGTCAAGTGACTATGCCGATGTGGCCCCTGGTACCCGCCAGGTGCGGCTTTGCCGGTCGTGAACTATACCATCAATGGACCTGAAATCGGGAAGTGACTCCTGAACGGACGCTGCTGGGAAATGGATGGGTCTCCTGCTGCCTCGCGATTGTTTAAAGAGGACTCAATATTCTTGTGTTGTGATGCTGTTGACCTGCATAGGAACTACATGTTTTAAGTGGTCTCAGTAAAGAATAATAAGGTGAGGCTGTGATCCCACAGTTGCGAGGTGTGCATGTAATACCAACCGCCAACCACGGCGTTTGTTTCTATGTTACCGTTCAGAGCCCCAGGTTAATAAAGGGTTTTGCAAACTGTGGCGGAAAGGCCGGTGGTCCTCTGGCAGCCCACCTGCCACGACTGTCACCTGTTGAGGGTGTTTAGAAATGGGACAATATATGTTAAGTCTGTAATTAGTAGGCGTTAGGTCTTTAATTGTTTGAGTAAGCAAAGTATGTGGTGGTGGAATATCTTATTATTTGTCTACCCCACAAGTTCTAAACCGACAAGAATGTCATTGTTTTATAACAGGTGGGATGCCTGTGTGTTTCAACATTTGTTTGTTTTTGTTCGTTATGAAAAAGGAGGAGTGTTAGGTGGGACCCTCCTGTGTGTGCGTTGCCCCTTTAAGGGGATGTGTTTTCCTCACGTGTATGGCCCCTTTAAGATGGGCCATGACTGTGTCATGGCCCAAGCTAATAAAAGGAGCCCCTGCAGGCACGTGAGACAGAACGGCTGCAGACTCCGTGGAAGGTTGGTCTGAGTCCGTGTCTCATTACAGATGTAGGCCGCAGGCCTACATGTGGGAGGTACAGGCCTGCAGGCCCTGTTGCCATGGGACTCTCGTGCCAGGATGGTGGCCGAGGTCCGCATGGTCAGGACCATGGCAGGCTGTGCCCCCACCCCGATGGCGCTGGTGTCCCATAGCGCCGCGGGGCCTGCCGGATGAACATGGCAGGCCCCAACCTCCCACAGGCGCTGGGCCTGTTTGGGTGCTGTGAGGAAGCAGCACCCCGGGGGTCGTCTGCCGGATGGACATGGCCGGCGACCCCCAACAGGTAGAATTACAATCAAAAGGTGTGGGGGGGGCAAACAGAAACGAACGTTTGCTCCTTTGCATCTGTTGTTTTCTGCAAATACACGTACCCCACTATGCAGCCTGCACTGGAGTTTGAACCTCCCCCAGTCTATGAAAACCCTGACCTTGGCTCTGCTGCTCCAGTCCCAGCATGCCACAAGCTGGCTACCTGTCCAAGATACCACTGTAAAGTTATCGACGATCATCTTGACACATGCACAGAGACTGCCATAGCGGAAATAATATGGGCAGGAAGAGTATATGAGAATGTAGGATGTTAAAAAGTATGATCAAAGGAGGTTAAGAAAGCAAACAGGGGTCAAATGGATAGCCCCATGTATTGGATCGGGTTATCCCTGGTGCATTGAATTAGAGAAGTAAAGAGATGGGCGGAAGTGGATGAAACTACTTTCCCCACAAAACACAGGAGCAATGGTCTCTCCAGAAGGCATGCACAAGAGCACACTGGAGGGCGGCTAGAAAAAGAAGTGAGAACAAAAACTCTTACACAAGAGCTCAGGGTGAGGCATTGTGAGTGGAGAAGATGGAGGGCCTTGTAGACTCAGTGCCGTGGATGCCAGTGGCAGTGCTAATGTGCTGTAGGCAGATATGAGCACAACAGCAGTGCTGCCACAATATGGTTGGAGGCCTTCCCAATGATGTGCTGAGGTAATTTTATAGCAGTTCCTCAGAATCCCAAAGTCTGAACCAGCAATCATGCTTGATAATGGTGGCCAATGAAACCACTCAGTGCAATACCAGGTAGATTTGCCAGACATCACTTATATCTGATTACTTAACAAGTAGTGCTGGTACTAAGATGTAACAAAAGCCTTGAAAACAGCTTGAGGCCGATTGATTCCTATAATAGAGTGCTTCATCAGGAGTCTGGAAGTAAGCGGGTGCTATTTCCCTGAGCGGGAATAGTGTTACAACCGTGACCCATGGCGCAAATAGCACTGAATCACGACATAGCGAGCACGTGGTGTTAGGCAGAATCACATGCAGTACCCTTTGGGAACACACTGGAAAAGAGAACACTAAACCTTTTCCTTGTGGGTTCCCATGACCTTGCTCAATTGTATCGTATAAATGTTCACCTACCTGGATAGAGCAGGGACGTAACCAGACGCCCTTCCCTATAGAATTAGCCCTTTGGGAACACTACATGTAATTAGGACTACAAGTGTAAGCACAATTTCACCTTTGGTACAAGCCTGTACTACACAGTAAAGTGGTAGCGATGGCTGAGCAGCCAGACTTATCTCAAGAGTTTAAGTGAGCAGTAGGACAAGTTACACAAAGGACCAACACATACAGTGATTCAAATATACACTTACTCAAGGTTTCTTGGTAAAAGAATATACATTTATTTACACAGTCAGTTTGAAAACAATACACTAGCAAGAGCAGTTCAATATCACACACTAATAAACCACAAATACGCAAAGGGTAAGTAAATGAACAAGTATAGCTCCACTGAAGTGGGAGCAAAATGGCACTTCAGATACTTAATAAAGGAGTAAAAAGAGAAGGTTATACGAATCAACAGCACAAATGCATTCATAGGCAGGGCAAAGGGTTTCAGTATACTACAACCAGCAATTCATCTCATAAGTCTGGGCCAAAGTCAATGGTTTAGAGTCTTTGCATTGGATAGCACAGTTCTGGTAGTAACGGTTAAGTCTTTGCCACAGAGTTTAGAAGAATTTGGCTAGGTGAAAAGTTGGACGAATGTTTAGGGAAGGACAAGCCTTCGAAGTTGAGGAAAGTTTCACGCACTTTCTCGGTGGGCGACAAGATTTCCGGACCGCATTTGCGCAATACTTTGTTAGTGAAGAAGAGCTGAAGCTGAGGCAGTTGTTCCTGGCAGTTCGAGCAGATCTCGCTGTTCCTGAGCTTCATTCGTGGAGACAAGAAGGAGGACGTCGGGAGGTTCCTGCACTGGCCAGGGATGAGGCCAAAAGCTTAACAAGACGTCGCTTTAAAATGTGAGTGCCTTAAAGACCACAAACTGGTTTCCATCCCTTTGGCTATCTGGTTTTCAACAGCACTCTAATGAAAATTCGACCAAATTGGGACGGTGTCCAGGTGGCTTACGAGTTGGTTGTTCCCACCAAACTCAAGGGAAGAAGTTAACCTTGAAGGGCTTCTCTATAGATTGAAGTTTCAGGCAATTCGGACCTGCAGCAGGGCATCACTGGTCATCCAGAAGTTGCAGCAGTCCTCTTCCTTCAGCTCGTCGTCAGTTCTTTCATTCCAGTGGTCAACTCTGCTTTCCAAGTCCCAGAGACCTGCTTTTAAACAGTTTTCCACCATTCATTCCAGACTGACTGTCAATCACACAGCAGGGTGGCTATCCTAGATGGACAGCCAGCCAGCCGGCCAATCATGCCATCACGCCAGAGTGCATTCAGGTCTCCTAGCAGGCTAAGCACAGGGAGTTTGGGCACCTCCCTCACATCCTGTCCACCCCATGACACTCAGGCGCCAGAGGAGGGCTTCTGCACTGGAGCCCGCCAAAGGCCAATAAACAAAGGAACCAAACCTGGTTTGGCGTGCAGAGACAAACACAAGAAGGACCTTTCCTAAAAGAAATGGTGAAAAAAGATGACCAGAGTCTGTTTTTACAGATAGGTCTTGGGCGCCATATTGAAAAACATGGCTGACCCAATCTTTAGCTACCGTTGTTAGCTGTCGGGAAAAATCATGGTAGTTGATCTAAAACACTGCCACCAGCCATTTAAAGTAGGAAAGGGTAACATTTTACTGTTACATGAGTGTTTTGACCCAAGTCAACCCCTCCAGCACTCTATAGGAAGATAGTGTGTGCGGGGTCAGTAAATTTAAAAAGACTAGAAAAGCTAATTTAACTGTACATGCTCTGGGAGACGGCAGTCAGTGCCAGAGAAGGTATTTAAACCTTGGGAAGTCTGAAAGACATCCCTGTGCCACTGCACTGAAGGTGCTGTCTGAGACACAGAACAAAATTATGCCTATGGAGTTGTTTTAAAACTCCATAACCAAAGAACACAAAAGTTAAACACACACAAAATACATGGAAGAGTGGGAAAAAGGCTCACACTCTTACCAGGTAAAAAAAAAATCAAATCCTAGAAATCTAGCAAAGTTGCTGAGGAAATTAACACATTTTGAGAATTCTCCCTAACACGCCTATCAGTCCCTTGCACTAATGCTATTTCCACCCGGTGGAAATAGCAGCAAAACACGGGATAGGGCCGAAGAATCCGGCACAAATATCGCCTTTGTCCTGTTCCCAGTGCTACTACCGCGGGTGCTATCAGCGCCAGGAGGATCGCAGCAGAGCTGGACAGGAAAGAAGCACTGTGGTGGCCATTTTTATAAATCAAATATCACAGTTTCCTGTAGCCATACAGACCAGAAAACCAGACAGAAAGTCTCAGGAGAGGGTCAGGGGCAAGTCTATCCAAGATAGTATCAGAAAACCTAAATTTTGTTAGAGGGAGCTGGTGGTGCTTGCAGATGAGGTGGTAGCACACCACAAAGAGCTACATGGATCGAGACAGAGGAAAACATCCGTACAGCACTAGACAGCCATCTGGTACATTATCAGTGAGAAGGTGTCAGCGGTGTCTAGCATCCCCAGGGATGGCGAAGACTGCCACAAACGCTGGAATGACCTCCGGGTCAGGGTCCGGGACTGCTGTCCCAGCACCGGCAGGATAGCATAGCCACTGTCAGAGGGACTGTGGCACCACTCTTACTACCCGCATAGGAGGAGAAGTGCAGCTCTATGCTGGACATGGTGTGCATCAATGGAGTTGGAGGTGCAGAGGGGGTATTACCTAAATTGTTCGTTTACAATTGTTCGAATGAACAATTGACCGAATTTAAAGGGTCACAATTGACCTTTTCACAATTGACTGTATATATATATATATATATATATATATTGCATGGACGCGGTAGCGTCCATGTAGTTATGGTTAAGTTGGTGTTTCCATAGCAAGAGCATTTTTTGGGTGGCTTATAACTTCGCTCCCTCTGGACGAATCCTCACCAAACTTTGCAAAACATTTTTTGTGTCCCACTCTGAATTTCTTTGCAAAGTTTGGAGAGGTTTGGTCCAGGGGGGGCAAAGTTATAGCGGGGGTCCCAAAACTTTTGTTTTTTCCCATAGACATAATGGGAAAAAACTTTGCGCACGCCTACAGCCCAAACCGCTGGACGGATTTACACCAAATTTGCAGCAGGAGTAAATTTGGTGTAAATCCATCCAGTAGTACTTTTTAAAATGACCAAAATGTAAGGCAAAAAAATTAGTGATATCTCTGTTCGCACCGCGGACGGACTTCCCGGTTCGCTCTGCGGACAGTGCCCTGAATGGCCGAGCGGCTTGCATGATGTCCGCGGACATGCAACGTGTTCGCTGATTGGACGGTGTGGTGCGTGAAGCGCGTCAGATTTTCTGTGGTGCCCGCCATCTTGCATTCGCCGACGACCGCGGACAGCACGGTGAAACTTGGATTAAAAATTGTATTTAGTGGAGTAAGAGTGTTTGGGGAGGGTGGGGGAGTATGAGATAGGTTCAATGTTCTGTTTTTTTATGTGCTAGACACTTTTGTTGTGTTCGATTTGTCTGCGCACAACATGGCTGTTCTGAAATTTTCTATATAAACTTAATGGTGGGGTGTTCTGAGGACGGAGTATATGTCCGGTTTGTTCGCAAGCAAGCTAAAATTGAGCTAAGAACACTCGCGGTGTCCTTAAATGTTCGTACATAAACAAAATGGGGGTGTTCTGAAGACGCTGCTCGTATTGTACTCTGGCAAGTTGAATGTGTTCTAAGAACACTTGCGGTGTCCTCAAATGCTCTGATTACTTCCCAGTAATCTTCATTACTCCTAGTCCTACTCTTCCTCGTCACAGTACTGACAAACCTCCTCACCCTCCCTGCGGGGAAGGTCCCATGCTCCGGCTTGGTAATATGAAACTGAGTGATGTGGATGTGGGGGAGGAGTTATAGGAATTTAAAGAAATAGAAGAAGGTCCTGTGTCGGAGGCAGGGGCCTCATGAAGTAAGTACTGGGACGAGGAAGAGTGGACGTGGAGGTAATGTTTGCAATTAAAGAAAATGGGGGTGTTCTGAGAACGCTGTTCGTATTGTCCGTTGTCAGGTTGAAAGTGTTCTAAGAACCCTCCTTATGTCCGTTGACATTACAATTTCCTATGGGCCTTGCCTGACTTTTTGTCCACTAAACAAATGATAAATCAGGCTGCTGTGCGCCGACTTTATGTGATAATCCTATTACTTGCCCCATCGACCTGGCTGACCTGCTTTTGCGACACTAAATCATATCTCCCGCCCCTAAACCTGACATTATCAAAGCATTCATATTCCCCGTCTCTCTCCGTGACGTTACAGGGTGCGTAGCCAAACGCGCCCAGTCGTCTCCAGTCCTAAAAGCAAACAGCAAGATTGTACATTTCGTAAAGTACTTTTATTTGACATCAAATGTTTAGAGAATATTCAGCGATTTGCATTTGTCTTTGCTGTCGATCTGCAAAAGTTCATCTTGAGTCACGCGCTGTTCCTTTGCGGTACACAGGGTGTTGGTTTATGATAAAAGAAGCACTATGGTTGCACTGATAATCGGAAGGCTGTTCCAACAACGAGGCATTAGACCACCATAATGGTTGGTATGTTGCTTCTAGCCGCTAGTACCGCGTAAGGCCCAGTCGTCTCCAGTCCTACGCGACTTTACACAGAACCCGGAAAACAACACAGATCATCTCACAACACAGCGCGCCACAATTCGGAATATGAAACTGTGATTTAAAAGCAAACAGCAAGATTGTACATTTCGTAAAGTACTTTTATTTGACATCAAATGTTTAGAGAATATTCAGTGATTTGCATTTGTCTTTGCTGTCGATCGGCAAAAGTTCATCTTGAGTCACGCGCTGTTCCTTTGCGGTACACAGGTTGTTGGTTTATGATAAAAGAAGCACTATGGTTGCAATTTGTCTTTGCTGTCGATCCGCAAAAGTTCATCTTGAGTCACACGCTGTTCCTTTGCGGTACACAGGGTGTTGGTTTGTGATAAAAGAAGCACTATGGTCGCACTGATAATCGGAAGGCTGTTCCAACAACGAGGCATTAGACCACCATAATGGTTGGTATGTTGCTTCTAGCCGCTAGTACCGCGTAAGGGCATATTGGTCCTTGGCGATTGTCCCATAAAATGGTGAGGGTCATGAAGTTGTTAAGAAGTAGCTGCACCTAGCAGTTAAAAAATCCGTCAGCCGGGGTCTGAAAATCGTGGCATTGACAGTAGGGAAGGATGTACCTGTTTTAAAAACATAAATTAGTCTCACGATCCGATCTTCATTAAAAATATTCATTTTATTTATTAGGGCGTGAAACTATTTGCTAGCGTGGATAGTGCAACAGAGTATGTTAACTTATTCCCACTAACCCACCCTCTCTCCTCTGCCTTTTTCAGAGCCGTCTGAGCGCCAGGGGACCACTTCGGCAGTGATAGTGCGTGGTACAAAACAATATGCCACATTGAACGAACAAGTACAACTTAACCGGGCTTTAACGCCACGCTATTGTTATTATATTCCGGTATAAAATAATCTAAAGAGTTACTTACGTTATATTGGCATTTTCCATTGTCTATGCGTAATGCAGTCCCTAAATACGACTCCGTCTGTGCCAACGATCTTTCTCATAGTGATATAATATATAAAAGTGGTTTAGTTTCAGAAATTTCATCCTTATCGTCTCTTAAGTTTTTGCACCCCTCCTTCAAAAGAAGTCTTTTGGCACGATCCCTGTCTGTCAAGGTCAAAAAACAATAGAACCTTATAGTGCAAGTCGTGGGCCACTCCCGCCCGCGAGCAAAAAATGGAAGCAGCTGACCTTCACTGTGAACGAGCATAAATTCTTACTTTGCAACATTCTGTGTAAAGCCATCCCTGAGAAATTGCTTTTTACACTCCATCTTTGTATATTGTCTGCATGCTAATGAAAAAAGTTTGTTAAAGGGAGTTTACGGTTAACTTGCGCTACTAAAAACCTAAGAAATTCAGTAAAAAAAACTTTGTTAACGGGACGTTATGGTTAAGTTGCGCTACTAAAAACCTATGAAATTCAGTAAAAAAACTTTGTTAACGGGACGTTATGGTTAAGTTGCGCAACAAAAAACCTATGAAATTCAGTGAAAAGACTTTGTTAAAGGGACGTTATGGTTCCAAGTAAAACCGAAAAACCCCTGAAATTCGCCAGTAATGGTAAGCTAAGCAACCATAACTCACGCCACCACCGTGCACTGCTAAGCCTAACACCCAGGACATCAAAGATGACATCCTGTTAACAACGTTTTTTTACTGAATATATATATATATATATATATATATATATATATATATATATATATATATATATATATATATATATATATATATAGGGATTTTTGGGGTTTGGCGTTGGGTGGGGGGGTGTGGGGGGTTCCCCCCACATATAAGTTACAATTGACCTTCACAATTCAGTCATTTGTGAAAAGGTCAATTGTGATTCGAACAGTTGTAAAACGAACAATTCGTATACAACCGCAGAGGCGGGTGCTGACGGCCAGGAGGCAGAAGGTGAGTAAACTCCTATCCCCAAAAACATGTGAATGCAACAATGACAGCCTAGTACAGGTTGCCCCAGTGACCAGATCCATGAGACGGGCATTGGGACAGGGTGCATTGAAACTGTGCCACATCAGCCACCTACCAAAGAATCCATGTGCCAGTGCACCAAGGCCACCCGTGTGAATCAGATTAGTGGGGAGAGCAGCCAGTGGACCCATCCAAGTGCCATGCACCACACTCCCATGGTGGGAACACAGCAGTGCCCCATAGGGACGTGCTAGTTCCATGTACCCTGCCACCCCCCCCCC
Organism: Ambystoma mexicanum; assembly: GCF_040938575.1. Taxonomy (NCBI): domain Eukaryota; kingdom Metazoa; phylum Chordata; class Amphibia; order Caudata; family Ambystomatidae; genus Ambystoma; species Ambystoma mexicanum. The sequence continues at coordinate 1,182,822,681 of NC_090924.1, forward strand.
CAATCTAAATGCCACCCGTGGAGGTGATGTGCGTGCATGGGGATCAGAAACATGCACGACAAGAGCTGCCCCAGCACCGACATATTGCATCCCCACACTGGCCAAATTCAAGCAACCTATGTAATTCCTCCCAAATCTGCACTCTGAATCCACTTCCAAACACCCCTGACCAAGACTGTCTATCGGCACAATTGCCAAAGGCCCTACTCATCACTATGTATTGAATGCCCTGCATGTCAAAACAAATTGGAGAATAAGACCTAACACCTATGCCCCCTAAAGGCAGACAAGCTTTGCCAGAGGCGTCTGAAGATGAAGAGGTGGCTGGCCCATCAGTGAGTGTGACATCCCGGCACACAGACAACACCACCACCCAACAAAGGGGCAGACACACCAGACATCAGCATAAGTCAGAACAAGCCACTCAGCATCACAGCAAGAGCATGCCCATACCCCCCGTCCAGCCCACCAGGAGCACACCAACCCTAGTCGACAACACCTCTGTAGCTGTGGACACCGCCACAGAGCACACACCACCAAGCCCAGTGACATTGGAGACACAGGCCGACAGCAGCCCTGACTCTCATCATGTGGCAGTGCCAGCCACCCCTGGGCACAGTCTCCACCAGAAGTCCACCACCAAACTGGAGATCCCCCCATTGGTGACATCAAGGTCAGACCCCCACAATCCCACCACGCCGCCAGCGTTTGTCAACGCCGGAGCCAGACACTGACACACACTCCTTTGGCTCCCCTGTCACATACCCACTCCAACAGCACACCCCCTCACCAACTCTTCAAACAGCTACAATCAGCGCTAAAGGGACATGGAGGCCATTGGCCACACCCACTCCAGCAATTTGCAGGCTATTTGTGATGCAATCCAGGTGGCAACATGCAGGATGGTGCATCGCAATGCAAGGACCCGTAGGGTCACAACCACCAGTATGGTTGCACTGATGGCATACGGACAAAGGGTGAGGGAATTGATGGAGGGCATCTCAGCTCTTGCAGAGGCCTTCCATCAGAGCAATTAGCTCCAACGGGAATAGCTCCAGGGGGCCAGCTCCATCTCTTCCTGTTCTACTACAACAAATGAAAAGGAATCCCAGGAGAGCACTAGTAGGCCCCATTCCCTGTGCCAGCTGTGCGCCAGATCACCGGCTGCTGGTAGTCGGGGACAGAGGCCACAGCCAGAGTAATGGACATGCCAACTATTTGCCTGAGTGGCCATGCCATGGACTCATTGGAGGGCGGTGGGAGGGTGGACTGTGGGATGAGGTGTTGTTGGTGGGTGGGGTTAGGGTACTGTGTTCTGGGGTGTTGGTGGTTGGTGGGGTTGGGGGATTGTGTGCTGGGGTGTTGGTGGTGGGCAGGGGATGGGGGACTGTGGGCTGGGGTGTTGACAGTGGGCAGTTGCATAGGGGGACTGTGTGCTGGGGTGTTGGTGGTGGGTGGGGAAGGGGGACAGTTGGTGGACAAAGTAAGATAACAGTTTGTTGAACATCATTCATGCATGGACAGTCCTGATTGTGTTCATGTGCATTTTATTCACAGTGCTGGACGTGGACAGAGGAAGGGTATAATACTAGAAAAAATGTCTATTAGTGCCTGCCAGCCCAGTGTCTCTTCCCTCACGTCATCCCTTGGAGTGGCTGCTCTGGCTCCTGCCTCATGCTGTTCAGCTGTGTCTTCCTCCAGGCGTGGCATGTCCATGTTGGGGGATAGTTGCACATTTCTCCTCAGGCAAATGTTGTGTAACATTGCGTACACCAGCCAAATTTTGCCCACTTTGTCAGGGGCGTACATTAGGGCTCTGCCAGTGCGATCAAGGCACCTGAATCATTCCTTGAGGAGTCTAAAGGTGCACTCGATGCACATAGGGTCCGGCTGTGGGCATGGTTGTAGGCGGTCTCATGTGGTGTCTGTGGATCACTCACAGTGGTTATCAGCCATGCAGCTGTGGATATCCAAAGTCACCTCCATGGATGTCATACAGACATTAGTCACTTGTCTCATACATGAGTATGCTCTCACACTGTATCGGGGCATTGGTCAACGTGTGCATACATCTGTACATCCTGCGCATGCAATGTGTCTGTGTGATGTCAGTGCAGCCTTGGACAATGGTGACATGCATACCTGTGCCTTCACTCACTGTGGCACTGGCAGGCCTGCTGTTGGGTGCTTCAGTGTGAATGTGCACTGTGCCGCCCACATTCCTGATGCATTGTGGTACATGTGGTTGTGTGTGTGTTGTAATGGCAGCGGTATGTGTACATCCGCATGTGTGTCCAGGTGTGTCCGATGTGTGCATGCTGCCTTGGATGAACCTTGTCGTTGGTGCAGGTGCTGGACGGGTGCTGCAAGTACGTCCACTGGTCATGCCATACTTCTTGTCAGTGTCATCATCACCCCGCGCCAATTTTGGACTGGTGCTTCACTGTGTATATGTGTCGGAAATTGTACTCACCCACTATCCACCTCGTCTGTCCTCTGTGTCTCTGAATGTATCCTGACAGTGTGCTGTTCCATAGGACCATGGAGCCGTGGGTGGAGCCTAGGTAGCGGGCACAGCAGTAGGTGATGGTAAGGTCAGGGCCATGAGTCACCTGCACATTGAGGGAGTGGTAGTGCTTCCAGTTCCTGTATACAGCATCATTTGCCTAGGGTACTGCCAACGCCACATGGGTGCAGTCAATGGCTGCAATGACATTAGGCCGTTGGGCGGTGGCATTGTATCATGTCATTGACCTGGGGCAGGGTGGTGGGAAGTGCAATATGGTAGTTCACGTGCCGCAGGTGGGCCTCCAGCACCTGGGCCAGGACTGCACAGAATGTGGGCTGTGCCATGCCATGCATCATGGCAACAGAGTGCTGGAAGCTGCCTGTTGCCAGGAACTGTAGGACTGCCACCAGCTTTATCATTGGATTCACAGCTGTATGGCTATTGATCTGGCTCGCTATGTCTTCCTGGATTGTGGCAAGAAGCTCTGTGATGGTTTCCCTGTTCAGGTGGTAAAGGGGTACCCAACTGGTTTTTGCTGAGGGCTCAGGGTGGTGGCTTGACCCTGGGGATGGGTGCTCGCCTTGCTTGGGTGGTTCTTCTCCTCCTCCTTCCCGCACTGTACTCCCGGTGCCATGGCCTGGTTGTGCAGCATCTCAAGGCCCATCCACAGCATGAGTAGCTGCCTGTCCCAGCTTGCAGCAATGAATGGCAGCATGGTGTGGGAAACAGTGTTTGTGACTTGGGTGTGTCTTATGTAGCCCTCTGGTGTGCATTGGGTGTACCTGTGGCTTAATTTGTGGCACCTGTGTTCATTTACCTCCAGCTGCAGATAATTATTGGCTGTATTAGCGCCGGTTTTTGGCACTAATACTGCCGTACATGCACTTGAGATATGGCTGTAATTGCGCTTTGTGTTGTCGGCGCTATCACCGCTGGCTGTGATAGCGCTGGCTGTAATAGCGCCGGCTGTCATTGCACTGGTACGTTTTGTGTCCGGTGGTATTTGCGCTGACTCGTAATCTGGCGGAGCACTATTGGCGAAACTAAAACCATTACAGCCAGATCTATGGGCTATCGCCCAACTTCTGATGAGGCCCTGAATTAGGACAGAGTTAGCAAGGTGCATTACCTTAGATGTAGCCCCTTCTCGCTTTCTATGGCGACTAATCGTATGATGGAGATGCTCCTGGAACAGGACTGTTCCCGGCACCAGTGATGGACAACACCGCAGAAGCTAAGTGGGGAGAGGGGGGGGGGGCTTAAATATTTGGAACAGTGGGATGAGGGTGGAGGGAATGGTGTGCGGGGAGTGCACTTATCCGATTCCCATTGAGGTAATATGGCGGCCTCCCGCTCTGAGGAGGTTTGGAGCTGTGTTTTACCCTATGTGGTAAGGACCCCGTTCCAAGCCTCCTCATTGGCTGGGGAGCCGCAACTCCCGCCACGTCGGGACTAATTCAGAATAGAGAGAAAAGTTGGATTTACTGACAACTAAGAAGGATATTTTGTGTGCTGTCCAAAATCTGGGCTGATGTGGGATCTCTGCATGGATGAGAGTCATTGCAGTCATCTGCACAGTCCGGTTCAGCTTCACAGAGCCAATAACCCAAGCAAATAACCCACACCTGGCCACATGGTCAGTAATGCATGCAGAGATCTGACTTCAGCCCACAGATCCAGGCAAACTTGTGTTTTAGGAGGATGTTTTGCTGCAGGGGATCAACAGAGTACTCAAGAGGCATGAAGGGGGTTGAAAAAGAGGTTTATTGTTCTGCAGACTTTGTAGCAGCAAAAGAGAAGAGAAAGCAAAATAGGGTACATCTCCTGAAACAGAGTGAGGGTAGGCAAAACTATAATTGCAGAGAATGTTCACAGGATTCGGGGGCAGTCTTTGGTAGTTTTGTCACCTTGGTTTGAACTTCAAATGGAAAAAGGTACACAAAATGTTCCTTTTTTGGTGCATTGCATCTGAAGGCTCCTTGATCAGAAGAATGCTGCAGATGATTGTCAGACAACCATTGATTTCTTCTCTGTCAGTCTCGGGTGGATTTTTAGGCCATTGTCTTTGCAGTACCAATCAAGTGTAGTTTGTCACACAGCCTTTCTGCTCTTCTGCAAGGAAAGTGTTCTTTAATACCAATGTTGTACTTTGCAATCCCACTACCACTTGCGCCAGTCTCTGCCTACCATATAGCCTCACACTTTTCACCTTGCACAAGGCTATTCAATCTCACAGGACCAGGGAAGGTAGTTTCCACACTGCTTTAGCCCACATTCTGGGGCGATGTGCGCAAATCACACCTCTGCGGATTCCCACAGGTGTCCTATTTTCGGAAATGCATGGGGTTCCCTGTTTTCCTTGGTGGCTTGGACACCCGAGGCCCATATCTGTATGTTGTGCTTGTCTGGAGAAAGTGTCAAATTCAGGTGTGGAAACAGACTTGGGGTTACCTGTGTTTTAGGCTTTCCCCTTGGTGCCCAGGTAGGCGCACCCACACATGTGAGGTACCGTTTTCATCGAGACACCTGTGGAAAAGTGGGTCAGTAGGCCATGTGTTGTTGGCAGCGTGTTTTGATGGGTGCGCCGTGTGAAATGTGCAGAAAATGCATTTTTTCCCCCACATTTCAGACTTTGCGGGGGTTTCTGGGTAATACATTCTGGGCCGATGTGCATAAATCATACCTCTGCGGATTCCCATGGGTGTCCTCATTTCGGAAATGCATGGGGTTCCCTGTTTTCTTTGGTGGCTTGCACACCCGAGGCCCATATCGGTATGTTGCACTTGTCTGGAGAAAGTGTCAAATTCAGGTGTCGAACTTGGGGTCACCTGTGTTTTAGGCATTCCCCTTGGCGCCCAGGTGAGGTACCGTTTTCATCGGCACACCTGTGGAAATGCGGGAAGGTATAACATTTGTTGTGTTTGTGTGGTTTTCATAACATTTTGACCCATTTGCTGGTGCCCTTTGTCACACAACCCTTTAATTTACCAAATGTGACCTACATTTAGTCGCTGCTTTAGGCACCATACACTTTTGTAACCTGCACAAGTCACCTACAGGTCTGCCTGTGCTCTTTCAAAAAAATGTGTGCTTGCCGTTCCTCACCACATTGGTTTTCCCAATTTACACATGCAAAGTGCATGTGTAACTCCTGTGTACCATGGCTTAGTGTTTGGCTTGTGGTACTGCTTGTTTTGTAAAACATTACAAAAAATGTGTGCTTTCTTAACTGCACGAGTCGGGGGAATGTAGCGGAGCATTGCTTTTCTCAAAATTCATAGAAGCCCTTGCCGTACCAAGCCAACCATATCCAACACATACCTTTTTTCGGTCATTTTCCCGCTTTTCCCCCAATCTATGGCATTTTCCCCTACCTAGTGTTTGCCTGACCTACGCAAATCACTCCTTCCTAAACTTGGAATTTTGGCTACTTTTCTGAAATATATGCCTTTCTGTCCTCCAATTCGGCTTTCCTACCCTTTTATCCCATTCGGTCCATGCATGTCGAATTGGCAAAAATGGCCAAAATCGCCTACCTCTCACAAAACAGTTGATAACCACATCAAAATAATTTTCTTACGTTTCCACTCAACCTGTTCTTGAAAGCCAGGAAATTGGGGAATTCAGCACAGCAAACCATTTGTTCCTTACAAGGAAAAAACCACAGGCTTCTTTGTACATCATAATTTATTGGCATTTTTTGGAAAAAAAAACATTTTTGCCCTTTTTGCTTATTTTCTCTCACCCCGCCTACAGCAACCTTACAACCGCCTACATGTGGGAAAAAAAGGAGCCAAATTTGGCTGAGATATCTCATGTAACAAATAAGTTACAAGGCTTTGAACTGCCACTTACCGAAATCACCAAAAAAGGCCCTGGCACTGGGGGGAAATACCCATGGCACTTAAAGGGTTAAATGCAGTATTTAATCCATTGATAGGGAGGCTTAACTGTGTGTTAATACAATACAAGATATATTGGCTAAAGAGGTGAGACTTTTGAGGTCAGTGTGGTCTGGAATGTCCATCTGATAAACAACAAAGAGGACTCTAAATCTAAGGCCTGAATTACACATTAAACGACTAGGTCACAAAGAGACACATACCACGATGGTCATAGGTCTTATTGTGGAGGTTAAACACTAGTTGTCTAAACATCATTAAATCTCTGCTGATCTGCTTTGACACTATGAACAGTGGAGGGGAATCGAAACACCTTCACGGTGAAGTTCTGCATGGCACGGGGAGACAGGGCCTTCAGGAGCAGGTTTTATATAACGGCTTTCCACGTGGCCTATTACATTCTGGCTATATTCATCTAAACTATTTGATCTTTCCTTCCTGACTGAGTATTCTCATTGCTACAAGACTCATAATGAAAATATGCACATGCTTAGGTTATTGTACATATTACGTTAAACAGTTCATGATCAGATTCTACACATGCAGGCCCTAATACATATTGTCATCATACGATAATCCTGGTTAGGGCGATTGGCTGCTGTATTGATTTTACACAATATCATGCATATATTTACATTGAACTTAAAAACAAGGTAGCTTTGTGCTAGCATGTACAGTGTTATGTTCTGTTATGCATTTTGTTATTGCAATCCATTTCTATTAAACAACGTCATACTACACGTTAACACACATCACACTTTTATAACTGGATTCTAACGTTGGGGCTTTTGACTACACATGTATAATACATTGCGTTAATATGCTTATTGTTCTACTACAATGCTTGCATTATTCCGCATGAAATGAGCAGCCTATTCTGATTGTATGCAGGAAGACACTTTGGTTTTCTTCTATTAAGGAGCGAACAATCAAACATACTTGAGGGTCGCTTCTGGCTGTTTGACCATGTTTTAAAGAATATGGAGATGGTATTCTTTATGGCCTGGGTCTGTTGGGTGGGGGCAGGTTTATAGAGATGAATGCCTTCTGTTGCTGGTCCCTGGGCTGGGCCCTGGCAGGGTCAATGAGATAAGATGGAAGACAGAAGGTACAGTCTAAAGTTTGTTGCATTCTCGCAGCTAGGCTCCCATGCAAACTGAACAACAGCAGAGATGGCAAAGGGGAGGCGGTGAGGGGAGTAGCTTGTCTGCTGTGTGTGTCTGGCTGGGAGAGCTGCAGGCCTGCATTCTAATTTCACAACTGGCCTGCCATTATGAAATAACAAAATGGAGTCTTGTTCATCTCTGGTCTTATACTGTTTTAAGGGCGGGTCACAGTTCCTATGGGTGTTCCCGCGTGGGTGCTCTGGGTCGGGGGTCCTGAATCCAAAGCAGCTGCAACTGGGCCTACCCTGGAAGTGTAAGAATGGGGGGGAATTCCAAGACCCCCTCCTCCTACACATTCCCTCATTTTGTTACTTAAGTAACAAATAATATAGCTGCCCCAACCTCTTACGCTCTTCTTCCTCAGCCACTGCTTCATCCCATGCAGTTTTTCCTTTTATTGGCATCCATGATCTACATACCGCCCTGAGGATTTCCCCCCTCCTAGCATATTCATCTGGGGTGCAGGTCATATAAATACACCCTCCCTCACCTTCCAGGTCCACCCCATACTTTCTTGTACCATTGTAGCTCTTTGGGTTCCTTTATGGTTGTGTGATATAAATTATCCACTATATGCCCTGTATTGTATATTGCAGTCATTCTGTATTTGGGCTCTGAACTATCTCTTGTTTGCACTTCTGCTTTATGCTTTATTTGCGCCATTCCATTTGCACGGCTCATTGTTACCATCATCAGTGCACCATTAGGTACTGCATTGGCGCAGCATCTGAGTCCTAATTGGCACACACAAAAAATAAGGAGCAAAAAGACGATGAGTGGTATGAGGAGTTTTACTGTCATTCCAAGCCACAATGGTACCCAGAAAAAAAGATTGTTGAACCAGGTGCTGGGCTGTGCTCCTCCTTCCTCTGTCATATGTTTCCCCAAGGTCGTGCACCACTGCTATGACAAGAGAAAGGGAGCTGTTGTCCGCTTCTGCAGAAGGTACGAAAGTGCAACATGCGCTCCCGATTTTTCGGCAAACACCTCCATCCATTGCTGTTAACATGTCTTTAATGAGATTGAACCCTTCTTCGGTGTTGTTGGCCAGCTGGATGAGATCCTACCTCATTACCTGAAGCCATTTTGCATACGCTCTCGTCTGGATGCTGGGAACAAGGGACGTGAAGAATGTTTTGACGGAGCTGAACAACCGGAATCGGTCGGGGATCTGCGCCAGGAGTTCTGATGATCTGGCTGAGATATAGTTTGATGATCCTTTCTTCCTCTACATTGTGCTCTGTAAACTTTCTTCAGCTATGGCATACATGGGAACCTCTTCAGGCGGCGTTGTGGATAGTTCATTTGGCGCCGCCACTTGTGTGCTTTCTCTTTAGATGTGGCTTTCTGGAATCACCATGAATGCTGGAGGTGCAGGTACGGCAGGTTGCCACAAACCCAGTATGTATCCATCATTGCAGCCGTTCCTTTGTTCATGTCAGGTATTATAAGAGTTTTTCTGCAATTTTTGTTCTCCCCCATGTTCCTTTTACATTCCCCACGGAAGCAAAGTTTGTAAGAAATTTATTTTTGCAGCTTGAAGGGTTTTTCGATGGCAGTAATTCAAGTGAGTTTCATTATATGTTCAGTCCATATGGGAGCGCATGTTTTCTGTACCCATGAAAGTTTTTCTTCAGACAACCCTCGCAGTGCTTCTGCCTTGCACAATATTTCTTCATTCTGCCACTTATTGTCTGAGTGCAATGTCCCCTTTATCATCAAAAAAGTCTCCTTTACACAAATTACTCCTTGCGGCCGGGAGTAACATGTCCACTCGTTTTGTAATAGCTTAAATGAAACTGTGTGTGCTTGAAAAGTATTTTTGATTCTACACAGTGCGAGATGTAAGAGACACTGGGCCTCATTACGAGTTTAGAGGTAAGTAACTTTCCTTACCGGCATGGAGCAAATGCAATGTCTGTCTAGTAAAGAGCTTGCTAATAGAGGGCTATTATGAGTTTGCGGGCAGGAGCTTTGTGCCATGCCGGTAACGACATTGCCAGCATGCCGTTAAAGTCCAAAAAATTGACCTTAGCGGCATCATGGAAAGTGCTGACAGCACTACCGCCATCAATGGATACGCCATTAGCGGACACTGCTATTAGCGGTGACCGCTATTAGCGGTGTCCGTAAATAAGCAGAACAGAAGTAGCGTCATTGCACAGGAACGGGAAAGAGCAAAGCTGCCATCTTTAAACACACAATCCATTGCCATCCTCAGCACCCAGGATCCCGAGCATATCGCTCAGTACATAGATCAACCTCCAATAACTATATAATGCCCAAGGCAGTCAGAAAACGCACCTCCCGCTAGCACAAGGAGTGCTTTAACGAGGATGAGCTCACCATGTTGGCTGAGACCCTGGCTGACAATGCCGATGTTGTATTTGCAAACAGCGTCAAGAGGGAGGCAGTCCTTAAGAAGAAGGAAATTTGGGAACTAGTCACCCAAAGGTTCAGCGTGATAGGCAACACCCCCTCGCACCACAAAGGACGTCCGTAAGAGATGGGATGATCTGCGCCTGCGAGTCAGGAACATCCTGTCGGCAAACAGGAGCCAGGCCATGGCTCCTGGTGGAGGAGTAAGCTCACCAATAAAGCTGAGCCGGTGGGAGGAGATCTGTGCCAGCACGATTGGCATAGAGGCCATCGAAGGCGTGAGTGATATAGAGTGTGGCGCCACGTCATCGGCGGATGGAGGTGAGTAGCCCAAGAAAACACTGTAATGCAAAGTCTGATGACAGTCCACCAATTTGTCTGTCTAAAGATGCAAGGCATGGCCCAATACATACACATTCCCAGCCTAGTTGTCGTCAGCAGCACAGACACATGCACGTGCCTGCAGCATGGCAATGCCATACCTGACACACACCACACAAATATGAAAAAGGCATAAGTCACACTGCAGGCAGGCCACAACAGAAATGCATGTCACATAGCATACGGCCGCCCCAACATGAGCGACCCTGACGGATACCTGCATGATCCACCCATATAGCAAGCAACTTGATCATCAAAACTCCACTGCCTATTCCCCTCTAATGTGTAGATGAGCAATAATACTAATGTTTGCATGATGCTTGTCCAACCATCACTCATGCCGTCCCTCTCTTCGTCCCCCACAGGCTCAGACCCCGACAGCGAGGGGTGGGACTCACCGTCAAAGACGAATACACCCCGGAAGAGGCCCAGAGATGAAGCAACATGCCTTCCACTTCCAAAGCCCCATACATGCCATAACAGGCAGCAAAGACCAAACCAGCCCTGGATGCCACGGCATTGGTGCCACCAAGGCCCATCACCACAGTACCCACAACACCTGTGGCACCTGCAGAGGAGACAGTTGAAGGGCCACGATCTGCAGAGGACAGCTCTGTTGGGGATGCAGCAGCTAAAGCACCACTCACAGATGACCACGTGCAGGAACAGGTGTGTGTGCCTGTCGAGGATGACTCCTCCGACCTACCTGCTACACCAAGTCCAGACCCATCCCCCCACCTCACACCTGTCAGCTCATACTGCGACACCACCCCAGAGCAGTCTGGGGGTGAGTCCATACAAGGGAGCAGGAGTCCCACAGAGGACCCAAATGCATAGCCCATGTAACACATGCACCCTTCACCCCACTGGTGTACCGGTGGGGGTGCAGCAGGCAGGACACACTGCGCAGCAGCAGGAGGAACTCACTGCCCTGGTGAGACAGTTCATCACAGACAGTGCCCAAGCAAGGCAGGAGGGGTGTGACAACACCGCCTCTCTGAGGGAGATCATCATGGAAATCACAAATAGATTGTGTGAGGAGGTGTCTGCCCTGAAGCAGGTCCTCACCCGCATTGCTGATTCAATGAAGCCCCCAGAATGGAGCAGGCGGCCTCTCCATCTTCCTCAAGCTCCATGCAAACCAGCCCCCTATGCAGGTCGGCGCGCACCCTGCGCCGCTCGGACATACTGCCACCTGGTGCATGGAGTGGCAGGATGTAGACGGGGCAGCCTGATGAAGGCAATAGACAATTGTGGGTGGAGGGGGAGGGAGGAGGGGGTATGTGTGGGTAGTTGTAGGGGGAGTGGGGGTGGTGTGAGGGTAAGTGGGGGAGTTGTGGGGGAGGGGGTGGGGGTGAGGGTATGTGGGGTGGTGGGTTTCAGCACTTTAATATTTTTTGGACAGTTAAATACACCCGTTGTGTGAAAAAAAAATTCTTGAGTGGACATTCCTTATTGCATATGTGTCATTTATTGATATACAGGGCATATTGTACATGCACTCCCACACTCAGTGCCCTCTGTCCGACTTTCATGTCAGCCTCTGCACCCATATGTGTCAGAAATATTGTACAATCACTGACTGACGCACAGCACATCCCTCCTGTGCATCGGCACCGTGATGATGTGCACCCACACCTTCGTCATCCCCTTCATCATCACCAGGGGGTTGCAGTTCAATGTCAGGGGGCAGGGGCACATTCCGTCGATACACATGTTGTGCAGCATGACACACGCAATGATGATCTTGGCCACCTTCTCATGGCTGTAGTGGAGTGCCCCACGCGACCGGCTAAGGCAGCAAAACCGTGCCTTCAACAGGCCAAAGATCTGCTTGATGACCACATGGGTACGGGTACGGGAACGATTGTAGTCCTCCTTGTGCCTGTTCTGTGGGTTTCAGACAGGGGTGAGGAGCCACGGCTTCAAGGGATAGCCACTATATGTCAGTCAAATCATGATGGACAGCTGTACTAGTCACACATGCCTGCAGATTATCGTTGGTCACATGGACATGTCCCTGGTTGTATGCACACAATTTTAATGTCCTCAATGTGTTCTATGCCATGGATTTATGGTGTGGGTTGCATCTCCAAGAGGATACATGGTGTACACTGCCTTGATGTTGCTCATGCATTGTGGATGCATACCGCTGTGTTTGTGTGAAATTAGTGATCTGTTGTGTTCAGTATGATTTATTAACTGTCAGCGTTGGCAGTAGACTCTGCAATATTAGGCGTTAAGCACAGATTATTACGATGGTGACATGCTTCACTTCTGTGGTGGTGGTGGCCCTGTGACAAGCTGTGGATTCCCTTGGCTATTTTGTTCAGTGCACTCCCATGGATGCATGTCCTGCGTAGTGATTTGCTGAAGACATATTTACATATTGATTATTTACAGCATGTTGCTGGATTATGTTACAGAGAGTGAGGTACGATGATGAGTGGTAGACGTGTTGTGGGTTGTGGGGTGCATTTAAGTTTGCCATGTTGTGATAGGCATCCAGCTGACTTCCTTGCTATGGGATTTGGTTGTCATGTTCAGTTAGGGATGCTATGGGGCAGTGTTTTGTGATGTGCACATCGTGCTGTCACATCAACAATGACACCATGGTGGTGTGTGCATCTATCCCCCCATTTCACTGCCATGTGCCTGTCATGCAACTTACCAAGCAGCCAGGCACGCCTGCCTGCATGTCGCTCTATGTAGCGTGGTAGTGTGGCGTTCCGCAGGACCATTGAGTCATGAGTTGATCCGGGATATAAGGCACAACAATGTGTGATGATCTTGCTGGCGTCACATACCATCTGCACATTGATGGAGTGGTATTGCTTGTGGTTGCGTTACACCGCCTCTATCGCATGCGGGACCACCAACTCCACATGGGTGCAGTCGAGGGCACCTATACAATTCGGCATGCCTGCCAGTGCATGGAAGCCAACTTTTGTATCAAAAATCTCCTGGGAAGTCCGTGGTAGGGATATGTAGTCCCTTGTGTGCTTCAGGAGGGCATCCAGTACTTGGTTCAGCATGCGAGAAAATACGGGTTGTGATATGCCATGCATGTGCCCCACTGTGTGCTGGTAGGTGCCTGTGTCAAGGAAGTGGAGCACCAACACTATCTTGAGTAGAGGAGGGATGGCGGTGCGTATTTCAATGAGGCTGACAATGTCATTGTGTATCTTGTCTACAATAGTGGTGATAGTGTCCCATTCCAGATGGTACAGGGTGCGGATCTGCTCAGGGGTTAATTTGAATGGACTGGCTCTGATGCGAGGGATTGGGGCTGCCTGCGTGGTACCACTGGCTGGACTGGTGGGGCATGCTGGGCCTGTCTCACCCTCCTTCTCCTCCTGCGTCGCCTCTGTTGTGCCTGCTGTTGTTGTTGCTGGTGTAGCAATACAAGCATGTCCTCCAGCCCCAGTATTGCTACTACTAGTGGAATCATTTTGGTGTGGGAAGGGGTGTGGTGTGTGGGTGTGCTCCTTTTGTGGTGGCCCAGACTCCATTGCCTCCACCTGTGCTGATTGTGTGCACCTGTGGCAGTTGGGACCACTGCACATAGCATTTTACAGTTGGTTTGCGATGCCGGTATTACAGGCATGGCGGTATCCCCTATTAGTGCCTTCATGATGCCGGTATTTGCATGTCCGCCTGACTTGTGATGTCCTCCCATTAGCGCCCTTGCTGCTATTAGAGGCACCGTTATTAGCGGTGCCTCTAATACCGGGGTCTTAGGTCGGAATAGCCCGGAGTGGTATGCAATGCCGGTAAAGGTTTTACATTACCTCCAACCTCGTGCAAATGGAATTTCATGTGGCAGCAATACCTTAGGGGTGCGCGAGGCATGGGGTATAAGCGAGCAAACGTAACAACTTTCGTTTGTTGTCTGCTTTGCCGTGTTGCTCATGTCAGCATACCATTTGTTTGTTTGGTGTGGGTGCTGAGGATCATCAACTGTATCTAGGCCGAACTTATAATGCTCTTCCCATTTTTCCCGTTTCGTTCCCCTCTTCTTCCTCCTGTGTCCACCCCCCTCATTCCCCTTGGCCTCCTTGCTGTTTCCGTTTCCATCCCACTTTGTGTATAGGTTGGAGTAGCTAATGGCCATGTGTTTGTTATCGCTGTTCCCTTTGCTGGTGGTTGCGCTACCTAATGATGTAGTTTCTGTAACTGGCATTGTGGTTGGGTATGGGTGATTTTGTACCCACAAGAGTTCTGAAGGTGTTCTGTCATTCATTGTATAAACACTAAAATCAGATTCATTCAAATATTGGGGCTTTTGAGTGGCCTGCATCATTGTACCATTTGTAGTAATATTGTATTTTTTCCCGTGGGCCCATATTAACTTAATGCCATACCAAATTAAATGCGTAGTTTGTTTAATTGATTTTATGTCCACACCCCCCTGGCTCATATCAATTGAAATAAAAGCTATTGCTTAATACAGTATCAGGACAAATAACGTTGAAAAGAATAGCCGTGCATAGACAAACAACACACACTCATCTGAATAGCTAGGATTAACACTTCCTCTTCTTGTATTCCTATCTACACTAGCATTCGTTCCCACTGGGGCCTCTACCATGCCCATTGTAGCACCTAAAAAATGAAATATAAGCAGTTGTTAAGCATGCCTGTTGAGCTTTCATCATTAATATATTTACTCGTAAAACACTTCAATTTTTCAGGTTTCCCGCACTTGCTTTTTTTTTCTTAATACAAGTAAATATTTTTGCATCCTTCCTTTCCTCCTCCCCACACCTTGAGTTTGGGGAAGAGGAACCAAGGGGGACAATTTACTGTCAACTTAAAACCAGCAATGAAGAGAAATGGATCATGAAAAGAGAGAGAGAGAGAGAGAGAGAGAGACAAAGAGAGAGAGAGAGAGAGAGAAAGAGAGAAAGAGAGAGAGAGAGGGGGAAGAGAGAGAGAGAGAGAGCATGGATGTCATTTATCCTCATCTTCATCTTTTCATTTTTACATACCACACTTATTGTCATTACTCATTGAGGTCATACATCATTTTAAATACTCCCTTTTCCTCTTTGTTTACCCCTGTTCTGTGCTTGCAATCTATTTCTGTACTCCTGCTTGTTCACTTACTATGTTTGTGCGCTCTGTTCATTTCTTCCATCTTCATAGTCTGGGCAGTCTGTACTCCCATGAGCCCTGCGAACATCTGTCAAGTGCACCCAATACATTAAGCCCTGTACCTTGACTGCCTTATGCGTGCAGTATATTACCTTGTAAGGACCATGGAACCTTGGTCCGTTCAATCTTCGCACAAAACTTCTCACGTATACCATGCCACCTGTCATCAACTGGCAGTCTGGGCTATCTGTGGCTGGAGTGGTTGTGTCTGTGACAATTTCCTGTGTAAATGGTGGTGCTATTTGTTTTTATATGGCTTGTGCTGCTCTTGCAAGATTTCTAAGATACTCATGGAACTCTTCTCCTAGTACTGTGGCACTCTGATGTGCATCTGTTCGCCTGTGCAGGGGTGAGTGGGCTGTGTACATCCTCCTACCTGTCACAATCTCATGGGGGCACAAGTGGTGGTTCTTGCTGGGCTGATTCCTCATCTCAAAAAGTGCAAAGGGTAAACAATATACCCAGTTCTTTTTGAGTGTATGACACACTTTTGATAATCTGCTCTTGAGTAATCTGTTCATTTTTTCAACCAATCCGTTCGATTGCGGATGATAAATCGTACAGAGCTTGTGAGATATACCTTGCATTGCAGTTATATGCTTGAACATGTCATTTACAAAGTGCATCCCATTGTCAGAACGTATGACATCACAAATGCCCCAGTGGGGAAATACCTCCCTGACCAAGAATTCGGCGGCACACCGTGCGTCTGGATGAGCGCAGGGGCCTTCTTCCACCCACCAGGAGAAGGGACATACTACGACGATCAAATATCGGGCCCCATTACACCACTCTACCAGGTCTGCACAGTCTATATGCAGCTCTCTGAATGGGCCTTCAGGTTTTGGCAATTTTCCTCTGTGTCCATAATGTCATGCCAGAGTTGTATGTTTGGCATGTGATACATTCTAGTATTAGCTTTGTGACTTGTTCCTGTAGTCCCGGGGCAAACCAATCTTCCTGTATGTCTGCGATAATGTGTTGCTATGCATTGTGCGCGGGGAAGTGCAGTTGCTGGAATGCTACCTCCACTAATTTTGTAGGCATTACTACCTTACCAGTATTATTCTGTCTCCATAAAAGGTTGGTTGATGACTGGCTACACCCTCTTTTCACCCACATCTCCTTTTCCTCATTTGGTGCATCTTGCTGAAGCTCAATAATTTGAGAGATTGGCAATTAATTGAATCCTTCTGGCTGCTCTTCCTCTACTACCTTCTGTAGTATGTACTCACCTGTTGAGCTTTTTGGTAAATAGGAGGCTTCCTTGGCAGCAGCGTCTGCTGCCACGTTCCCCAATGAGATGACGTCATCACCTCATGTGTGGGCCTGACATTTCACGACTGCTACAAAGGGAGGCTCTTTCAGCGTTTCAGTTAATTCCCCTAATAGTGTTGCATGCTGGACTGGGGACCCGTCTGCCCTTCGGAATCCTCTCCTACCGCATCTTCGTAACCCTCGTTGCCATGTAGGCAGAGTCTGTGTAGATTGTGACTGCGCACTCTTTTGCTGTATGCAGTGCTTCTATGAGCGCCACTGAGAAGTGTGGTGTAATCCTTTTTGTACAATCACTTCAAATTCCCCATCCTCCACCCGAACTAATGCTGCTCCTAGGTGCTTTTCTCCTGTTTCACAATCTACTATATACATTTCTCCTTCTGCCAGTGCATTTTAGTGTGTTGTAGGTGCGTTACCATCATCACCTCTGTATGTGGCACAGTCATGCTGCTGCATGTCTTCTACTGTGCATGCTTCTGTGAGGAATGTGGCAGGGTTTACACTTTTGCACCGCACAATATGAATGTTCGCGCTGGATATGATCAACTCATACGGTGTTGCCCTTTGGGTAGTTAGTGTGCTTTTTGATCTTTCCAGGATGGCAAAAAGAGAGTGTTTTACATACAACGTGATGGAGCATCCCATCACAATTGTAGAACTTTTTTTGATTGCGAATGCGGCAGCTGAGAGTGCCTGTTTGCAAGCAAAATGTCCTTGCATTATTGCATCTAGTGGTCCACAGTAGAATGCCAGGGGCGTGTGGCCTAGTGATATTTTCTGTGTTAGTACAGCTGTCATGAGTGTGCCATTGCTGTGTGAGAACAAATAAAATGTGTGCTCATAATTGGGTGTTTCTAGAACTGGGGCAGTGGATATCAATTCTTTAAGTGTGCCAAAAGCTGTGTGCATTTCTGGTGTATACTGTAATTGGGTGTTTTCTTGTTGTGCTTCCTTGAGTGCCTGTAATAGTGGTTTTGTCTATGCTGCGTAGTCTAATATCCAGGCTCGGCAGTAATTACACATGCCAAGGAACTTCTGCATCTCTTTCACTGTGTTAGGCTCTTTTACTGCTTTTATCACTGCTGCTCTGTTGGGTATTATTCTCTTACCATCTTTGGATATCAGCTGACCTAAGTATAGCACTTCTGTTAAGCAATATTGCAGTTTTTGTCTGTCTACCTTGTACCTTTTCTGTGCCAAATGTGTTAACAGGGTGATGGAATCCTCTCTGCACTCCTCTTCGTCTTTACCGCAGACCAACAAATCATCCACGTACTGAATTATTGGACTTGTGTGTATGTTTCCAAGATCTTCATGCAATATTCTGTTAAAAATACTGGGACTTTCGCAGTACCCTTGAGGCAATCTGCATTGCTCATACCTTTTCCCCCCTAGGGTGAATGCTGTCAGGTACCAGGAACCTGGGTCGAGTGGGATTGAAAAGAATGCATTTTTCAGATCCTCCACTGTGAAATGGGTGGCTTGTGTTTGTTGGGATGCTGCATAATATTGAAGCAGGATTTGGGACAAGAGGAACCTCCTTCTGTACTACATCATTGAGGGAACGTGGGTCCTGGATTATCCTCCATGCCCCTCACTTCACTTTCTTGATCGGGTAAATGCAAGTGATGCAGGGCCAGTTGGATGGCACTATTATTCCCTGTATCATCAATTAACATATTGGCCCTCATTACGATACCAGCGCTAAACCATGGTGCTATTAGCACCATGGTTGGTGCCGGTATCGTAACGTGTCCGCCAAGGTGAAATGGGGAAATACCGCCCCATTCCAAGGTTGGCAGGGCGGTATTTCCCCATTTCCCCATGGTCCTTCCCCATTCCCATTTTTGTCCCATAGGGCATAGTGGGAATGGCGAAGGCACTAAGTACAGTACCGCAAATTGCGGTACCATACTTACCGCGAAGGTCCTTTTGTGGGTCCCTACTTTACCAGCTGGTCTAGACCAGCAGTTAAGGTAGGGTCCCGGAAAGGGACCTCGTAATTAGGCGCTACGTGGTTAATGGTGCCGCAGCCTTTTACGGCGCCGTTAACCACTTAGCGTCTGGGTCGTAATGAGGCCCATTGTGTCTTTTATTCCCTCTTCTGCTTCCCTCGATAGGGGGTATTGTTTTACCCATGGTAAAATGGCTCCGGACTTGAGCTTTATCTTTACAGGTGTCACTTCATGCAGCAGCCCTACATCGTGCGGGCCTATCGTCCACAACTGCTGCAGTACTTGGGACATGTCTTCCTCAAAGTATGCTGGTGGTGCTTTGATGATCACTACAAGGGGTAGTGGCACCTCTCTTTTTTGAACCACTACATCACAGGGATTTGCAATCTCCATCACTATCTCCCCATCCTCGTCCATGTCACTAAAATGTTCCTCGTCTGTTAAATCCTGCAGGGCTGTATTGGCGTTGATGCACAGCACTGTTCTCCACTGGCATCCCTGCATGTCCATTGCAATTACTGCTATTCTTTGTGACGACACCTGTACCGCATGCATATCTAAGGACACTTTTTAGCCTGGCACTATCTCTGGGTCTGTGATTGGGCGGAAAATGAATTCTGAAGGCACTCTCCATTTTTCACTCTTCAATTCTGGCACCACTCTCGACAGAATCCTCAGCCCTTGTATGAGCATATCTGGGTCTACAGGTATGTCACATATTTGCAGGAAGTTTGCTTAAGTGTGTATCACTAGCATGGCGTGAATCGCGCAGATGCCTGGTGTAGAGCACACTATTCTGGGCGAATCTTCCTAGTACAGTAGAAAATGTACTACCTGCATGAACACATACACAATCCAAACAAACTTGGACATCATTGTCATGGCCTTCTGTAGTCCAGGCTTAGGTGTGGTATGAACCAACCACCCCCTCTAGGGTTTTGGCGCCTGCAGGTTCAGGGCTTACACAGGCATCCGCAACCCCAGCGGGGAAAGAGGGTTAGGGAACGTTGCTTGGATAGGTACGGGAAGCAGGAACACCGGGTAGAGGGTACAGGGTTCAAAATTGCATAGGATTCCGGGTGATTAGGGGTAAAAAACATACCAAATTGAATCACACATACATCCATGCATTAGTGCACCCCCCAGCAAGCCTATGCAGAGCAGTTTGAAAGAAAAACAACAAGACACTTAGCTCTGGTTTTGAGTGCTGGCCTCCTGCCTGCGCACTCTTAGGTCTGGTTACAGGAGCACTGCAATGCTGCAAAGAGAGCCACAGTCAACAACCTGTACGTGCCAATTACACAAAAACACACCACCAAACATGCCCCATAGCAACAAACTACTCTACAAACAGACAATAGGGTGTAGATGCTTCGTACCCATATATAACATTACCCCTGTGACGGGTCATACACAGTCAATGCAGTAAGTCAGCCGCCAGTGGGTGCATGGCAAATGGAACACCAATGTGTCACAATTCACACAACATGCAATGTTCCCTGGGTAAGCAGACAGACCCATATAGCAAGCCATGACTTCAGAGCAAGTTGCGTACCACCATGACCGAAACAAAGTTGGCAGTGCATTTATCATAAAGTACATGGAAATGAAATGCACTGCACCCGAGTATGTCCCTTGCTGTATGTCCCTGTGAGCTGGCCCTTTCCATGTCTCGGAAGGCTACATGGTTGATACAGGTGCCTCGATGGACCTTGGTGTACCGGAGGGCATGTGCCACTGCCCCTGCAGGTGTCCCAGACAACCTTACAATCAACAGCCATCAATCCACCAACACATCTGAGCTGCATTGTGTGCTTCAACACCAATATTCGTCCAAGCTCACCCTCAGTACTGTGACTAAGCCTGCATGTGCAACTCGCCTGATGCAAGCTTTGCTGTGTTGTGGTCCCCCTGTGCTGCTCACCTTGCCTGGAGTTCCTTGGAACACGTCAGCAGTTCTAGGATGTAGGTCTGCAATCCCTGTGCCTCTGCTTGTGCACACATGTGCATGTGGGCACCAACAAACGTGTCCAGAATTCCGTCGTCCAATGGGCCATGTCTGCTGGCAAAGGAGCTCTGGAGGGTCATCCCCCTGCAGAAAGGGCATGAAACACATCATTAATGCTTCAAAGTCATCTGTGTGTGTCTCTTCAGGCATCTCATTACTTGACCATGTCAGAGAGTCACATCATAAATCACACCATCAGTCCGTCTTACACACCCAAAGTGTGGAACACTACAGCATGAATTGCAACAAGCACGTGTACAGTAAAGATAAGAAACATACTACACAATGCATAGCAATTAATGTACACATTAATCATGAAACACCCCATCTAGCAAAAGCTGAACAGTGGACAATAACACCAAAATCATCCCCACTAGGGGTGTAAACACAAGTCACACAGCACCAGACATGCCACAGATATGACAGTCCAAAGCCCTTGTGTAAAAGTTTGTGACACCGAACCATCCTTGCGAGCCCATGGATAAGGGAGGCAGGAGTGGCATATGTGAGTCAAGGACCCCAAGCAGCAAACACATACACAAGACAAGCCTGAAGGGCCCAGCTGGAACAGACAGTGGATGCCGTCAAAAGCCACAAAGCACCGCACCATCACATGAAAGCACAATAGACAAGCAATTTTAAACTATAGTAACTATTAACTAATTACACTAACTATGGAAAACCTGCATTACCTAATTAAACTAACTATCAAACAGAAACTTAACTAACTAAACTAAGAGAAAAATCAACATTGGCCACATACGACCCGGGGGGGAGGGGAGGCACCCAGGAGGGGGGAGGTACAGGGTGCTGCTCAACATCCACATGCGATGATGCTGAGCCAAAAAAAAAACCTCCATGGGCTCAACGCCTGCACAGCCCGACCTATGTGGGAGATAGATGGTCCTCCGAGTCCGGCTCATCCTGTAAAGGAGGACGTGGCACAGTAGCCTGGCCACGCCTAGCCGCAGCTTGCCCCTCCTCGTCAGCAAATCTGCCGGACGGGTGAGCCTGGTTCTGTGTGGCGATGTGACTTAGGTCTGCATGCAGAACCTCACGTGATACACGTGCTTCCTCTTGCAAGGTAGCACGTGTAACACGGAGTTCCTCCTGCAAGGCCTGGCTGGACAACCGCTGCACCTCCCGGCAAGCCTGTAGCTCAGCCGAGATGGTACGCTCAAGCTGTGCAAACCTCTCTTCTGCCTACTGCCTCTGGGACATCATAAGGACACCCATAGTGGATCTGAGGGAAGCATACTCCTCCCTCAGGGCATCCATGTGCGCCTCTGCGTGAGCAGCAATTGCTTGATGCAGAGACGACATTTCAGCCTGGCGTGCCCTGTCTGAGGCCGCCATGCCCATCCTGAGCGAGCGGGCCGTGGACCGTGCTGCCTGCTGCTGGAGAAGCACCTGCCTAGCATTGCTGCCCCCTGCCGTTCTGCATTGGCAGTCATGTCGTGTTCCCACTCAGTATACTGCAGTTGTGCGCGGCTACCGCGTTGCCGGGCTTGACCCCTGTGGGACCCAAGGACCGGGGGTCCTCACTGTTTTGGCACCGCCCGCGGCTGCACGACTACATGCCCCCATCGATGTGATGTCCCAGGCACATCAGTGACTGGTGTGGAGGGTGACCATGCGTCCCGATCCACCACGGGCGGAGGAACCAAGACTGTCTGATCCCTCAGTGCAGGTGTCGCAGACAGAGGAGTGTCCACATCAGAATCACTCACCCCTGACACATGGACTTGATGCTCATCCAACTCAACATGGACGTCAGAGTCGTCATCAAGGCTGGACTCATAGGCAGCCAGAGACAAGATGAACTGTAGCACTTGGGGGTTTTCGTGGCCTACCACCCCACGACCCCCACTAGTGCCGGGTTGATGTAGTGGTAACAACCCTGTGTCTGGCATGACAACACCATCCTCCGTCTCCATTGCGTCATCACCTGAAAAATAGAGAGTAAAAAGTTCACTACACATGTCAGAAGCACACAACACACACACACACCGACAGCAAACGCATCAGGCAGACATGTGGCACACAACATATAACCTGCCATGCATGCTGGGTCAACTTTGAATTGCTTCTGTGATCAGACCTGTTGAAAGGTGGCAGTTTCCATGGAAGTGGGTCTATGCAGTGCAGAAAATGTGTACGCCACTCACTACCTACATGTACAAGGACTCCATGGTGTGTGCCAGGAAATGTGAAGGCAGTGCAATGTCAAATTCAGACATCACGTGCATTGTGCATTCAATGAGTACCATGTCTAGAAGCCAAGCACCCCTCCACCCCAGTACCAAAGCAGGGCTGCCTAGCATGGTATCAAAAGGCTGACCATACACCTGTGTATTGACAGGCAGTGTTGACTGGCATCAACAGCTGAATGTGATTCAAGTGACAACACTGCAAATGATGCTGAGACAGTAAGCAGGACACATGATGAAAACTCTGGATTCCGCCCATGTGTGAAGAAGACACAACAACAGTTGGACAGAGTCATTGGCCATTGAACAGGCTGAGGCCTGTGATCCACACAGATTGTCAGACCCTAAACATGTGTGCAACGCAGGACTGAGCCACAGTTGACATGGGAAGGCTGATGAGATGACAGGCAATGTATGTAACCAAGGACTTGTATTACAGTGATCATCCAGTCAAGGACACATAGGGGCATGTGTGCAATGCACATGGAGCATGAATGGGCACTCATGTCCCTGCGAGACATCTGACCTATGCACAGTACAAGTGAGATACCCTGCATCAAGTACTAAGGCTGTACCACACAGCATATGTTTGGCAGATTCTACGCTGGAAGTTAGCATCTACACAGGACGCATGAACAAGAAAGTACACATTTTCAAGATTGAAGAACACCAGTGCAAAGGTGGAATTGGGGTGCAAAGTGGCGGACGAGGGGCAAGGGAGCATGCCTACATGGAGTCCCCGCAGGCCAGGCAGCGGAGACATGCATGACGGAAGCATTGCATTACTTACACATCAGAACCATGTACATGTCACATGTAGCGGCAATCATGCACAACACATCCCACAAGTGAAACACACACGTCCTCAACAAACACGCATGAACACTCACTGGACTGGGCATCAAAGTCCAGCATCTCTCCCACTCCTTCGACCAATTCAGGTGGTATGAACTCCGCAACGAGTGCCTCATGCGGAGTGAGCTCTTCCTCCTCTGGTGCAGGCCCACCGCCAGTCACCAGAGTCAAGTTGTAATTAGAGGCACGCTTATCTTAGTGCTGCATTTGATGTCATTCCAACGCTTTTTGCACTTTTGCGCCGTGCGCACCTCATGGCCGAATGAACTGACATGTTCCGCAACATGCTTCCATTGGGTGTCATGTTGGGCAGCCGTAGTCTGACTATTGGCACCCACTAGCATGTCACGGCTGTGGCCCCGCATGTAGTCCACGAGGAAGTCCAGTTCCTGCTTACAGAAAGGCTTCTTCCTCAACGTGCAGGAGGTCGTGGCTGTGTGTGGGGTCCCAGCCTGTGCTGCAGGTGCAACCTTCCTCCTCTTGGACTGTGGCGCAGACCCTGGCTGGCTAATGCCGCCCTGACCAGTATGGCCAGTGGGTTCGGTGGATTGAGCCAAGGGAGTGGCAGGTGGATGGATGACCAAAGGCCTGTGACTTGTGTCAGTGGCAGCTGGGTGTCCACTAATGGACCCTGCGCAGCAACATCAGCTGTGGCAGGGTCATTGACCGCAATGGTCCTGGTTGGCAGACTCACAACCAGGGTGCTGTTGGGTGCATCTGCCCCTGCACTTGCCAACACCCGGCTGTTCGGGGCAGCAGATGACATGACTGCCCCAGGGACACGTGTCTTGGTCTGAGCAGCCCAGCCTGCCCCTATGGTTTCCCCCCTAGCCTGTTGGAGATCTACCAAGGGCTCTTCAAGTGCCAACACAGCCTGCGCTGGCAGACCCCGAGCCTGGGTGGCGGTGTCCACAACTGCACCTGCAGCTACCACTACCCTTTGGCCCGTGGCAGTCGATGGAACGGACTGCCGGGTCACACGGGCGCTAGTGCCAGATGCAGAAGCTGCATCCCCCGGAACCACAGGGGGTGGTGGCATGACTGCACCGACACATGGCAAAACATTGTGCTCAAGTGGTGCACCTCTGCCTCTTCCCCTCTGTGGCCGCCCTGGACACCCTGGAGTCCCCCTACTCCCTAGTCACCACGGCCACGTCCCGACCGCGCCCGCAATGAGGAGGACGCCCAGCTGAGGCGCCCCTCACCTTTGGTGGCCTCCCAACCATGGCACAGATGTAGTAGTGCCGGCACAGATGGAGTGGTGCCAATGGGAGGTGTACACCACAATTGACCTGGGCAATTGGGGTGAAGGGGGTGGGAAACAAGATGTTAACAGCCCCCCTGCACCTGCAAGGCTGTATGTTTCCCCGGTGATGTAGTGACGGGTCACGCAACGCTCAGGCACCCCAAAACTGTAGTAAAACCGTGCACGCAACCCTGCAGCCTACGTGCGTGGATTCAACCTCCCGCAGTACGCGGTGGCACCCAGTAACACGAATAACGCGTACGCGTGGGACTCGCAGGCTACTATGACATCAAAAATGGGTGCGATACACAGGGGCACCCGCAGTGGGAAAAAGAGCATGTGCGACTCACCTTCTGACTAGCGCGTAGCCAATACCCCCGCCAAAAGAAGAGATACGTCCTTGATAGCTGTGAAGTTGTGATGGCGCACAAAACAACAGGAAGCAGCAACACACGTCGGTCCCCACGAAAGGCACGTACAGCGAACTGCTGGGCCCGCTCACCTTTAACCCGTGCTGAGGGAAACGCACGCACGCGTCACGTCACTTACGCGTATGGGCCCTTTCCTCGTATTACACACGGACGTGCAGTTTTTCACGCGCGCTGAAATGCCCATGCACGCCTGTCCGCGTCACGTCACAGGGGCGCTTGCGCTTGAGGGGCCTTCTGTCCAATGAAATTGCGTATGCGTGCAGACGCGCTTCACGCTTACGTGCTAAGGGCCTTTCCTCGAATTACACGCTGACGTGCCGAATTTTCACGTGCCAAATCACTCCGTATCAAGCTGGCCACGCGTAAGCACACGGAAGACCACGCTCCTGCCCAGAAGGCCGAACTACTGCCCCCCAGAGCCCCGAGCACGCTCCCACCTGCCATCTGCTGCTGCCTGACTGCCTGCTGCCCACGTGCCCTGCCATTTGCTGCCTGCACATCAGCCAGGGGTGCTGTTGCTGTGACCACCCCTGCTGGAACTGAAGACTCCCGACTGGGATTCCATCGCTCCACAGCCCACCCCCAGGACCCAGTTGCCCACCCACTCCTGCCTCTGGGGTTGTCATGTCGGGCACTGCAACATCTGGCACCACTGACAACCCCAGGCCGGAGAGGCAGAGGGGCACCAGCTTCAGTGCCAGGGAAGTTGGTGTCCTGGTGGAGCAAGTCCTGGGCAATATGATGCCCTCTTCGGAAGTTCCCGCGCCGACAAGGAAGGACGGACTCGGATCTGGACTGACATCGTGACTGCCATCAACGCGGAGGGGGTGGCAGTCCGCGACTTCCAACATGTCAAGAAGCGCTGGGAGGACTTCAGGTCCAGGACCCTGAACAAGGCCCGGCGCCTCTTGAAGGCTGAGGATGCCAAGAGGCGCCGGGGCCACTTGTCGGAAGATCAGATGAGGGTCCTGAAACGCATATCCCCAGCCCTCCACGTCCAGGTCCTTGAGAGGCAGACCCGTCTGGAGTCGAGTGGTAAGTGTACATGCATCCTGATTGTGAGCTGTGCGTGTGGTGATGTTTCAGTAGTGTGCAGGTTGCACATCTGTTTGTATGGGGTCGAGTATGGGTGGGGGTGTACAGGGCCGTGGGGCTAACACATGCGAGGGCTGTAATGTGTGAGACATGGATGGTGCTTGTGTGTGTAGGCTTGCATGCCAAATGCAGTTGTGTGGGCACACATGTTTGGATGAATGTGTATGTAAGTAGACATGTCCGTGATGTCACGCATGTATGTTGTTTTCAGCTACATGTATCAGCACTGTGTACATGTGCATTTGTGTGTATTTGACAAGGGTGCAACAGTTATGCAACATGGATGTGGAAGCCTGATTGGCAGATGTGACATGGATGCCCATCTGAACACTGCGACACTTGGCAGAGGTGTACACATGCATGCAAGTGTGGTGGTGTGTGTACATGTGTGGTGCACTTCCTGTGTTGCATGTGATGTCTGGCTCAGCTTTGCCTGCTCATGCTGTTGTATGTGTATGGATGGTGCTGGCAGTTGCGATATGGCTGTGGTATGGCTCATGTGTGCGAGTTGAAATCACATGTGTGTTGGGGATTGTGATGGCATGTCTGAGGTTTGCCAATGCCACTCATGTACAACTGTCATGTGTGTATGTGTCCATTGTACAGTGCCCTGATGCCTGTGTTTTATTTCTCCCTGTCTGCAGCGTCAACTGATGAAGAGGGCGGAGAAGGTGCTGTGGAGCACAGCGGCGGGGATCCTACCGCCAGCCGGAGACGCAAGGCCCGGCTCCCCTCCCATGTTGTCATCTCGTCGGGGAGTGAGGAGTCCGGTGCCTCGTCCCAGGCCGCAGCTGCTGGGGGGAGGTCCAAGAGGCGGAGGTTGGAGTTCGACTCCTCGGCAGCAGAAGGGGCAGCTGGGACCCCAGAGGGCCCAACGGTGGAAGATGGCACGGAGTCATCCAGGTTGGTGGGGGGTTTGGTGGAGGAGGAGGCCGTGCAAGCAACAGAGACGGGGTCTGGAGGTGGGGATCCCACTAGTGCTAGTGGTGCAGTGCAGGACCAGGGACAGGAGGCATCACAGGCCACCGCAGAGGTGCCTGTGTGAATCCTGTCCCTGATCCTGTCCCTGCATCATCTTGCACCAGCAGGGATGCCTACGTCCAGACCCGTTTTCAGGCAGGGGATGAGCAAACGATAACTGGCCTTCCTCTGCGGACGTGGCTATCCGGGTCCGGGTTGAGCCTGTCCTGACTGGTGTCATGAGGAGACTGCACGTCATCTAGAATGGCTCGTTGACCACGTCAACCTACTGGGACAGGTCACCCAGGCCGGATTCCTCCGTTTGATGGGGCTTGCTACGACCCCCTCCTCAACTGAACACCCTACGCGCCAGTCGTCCTCCATCCCATCTTCCCACCCATCAGTCACCTGGGTGCCCTGTGGAGCTGCCTCTGACGGTGCGGCCAGGCTGGTGGAGGAGGAATCCCTGCCACAGTCGGGAGTCGGACGTCCAGCAGGGCTGGCCACATCAACGACTGCACCCCAGCCGGCGGAGGATGTGCAGGCAGCAGGAGGCAGTGCACGGGCAGAGGCACAGAAGCAGCAGCAACGTGGTGGGAGCCAAGAAGGCTCGGGGCCTTCAACATCGGAGGGGCAGGCATCGGCCGGAGGGCAGGAGGACCCAGGACAGACAGTGTCTTCCGTGTGGCAGCGGTTGGGTCACGCCATAGATGCAGAGCGGCAGCAGGCGGAAGAGGCACGGCTCACAATGGTCAGGGCGGAGAACTCCATGCGGAGGGCCCTGAGGTGGGCCGAGTGCCTCGAGGCAATCCGCAGGGGGTTGGAGGTGGACACGTCGACGGCCCTGCGGGCCCTCGGGGCCATGGAGGAGGACCGCCTCCGGGACATTGAGCAGGAGTTCGATGATGCCCTGGCCCGGGACATCCAAAAGTGAGCCGTCAGACTAGCCCGCTGCCCTTGTACATAGTTATGTAGTTAGTGTTAGGTTTCCTTTGTTTTTTGATTTATTTTGGACCTTTTGGACATTGGCCACATTTTTGTATATAGTTTATTTTATTAGTTAGTGTTGTTAGATAGGTTTCATTTCTTTTGTTGGGATAATGGACCCTGGCTTGTTCGTCTGTACATAGTTCACTGTTGGATTTTATTTTTCTTTCACAATTTACCCATGGAGCAATGGCTTTCAATTATTATTTCCCATTGGATTTTCTTTTGTGGACAGTGACTTTGGACACCATTACTTTGGATTATGATTTTTGGTTTTGCTTTTTTTCACGGACATGCTTCTTTTCATTTTTGTACATTCCCATTTCTGTTTCTTTATTTTTGAATCTATTTATGTTTCCTTTAATACATATTTTTTTATCGAACTGCAATGTGTAGTATCTTCTCATTGGTTTCATGCATATCATGATATGGGTTTTGAGAATCTCTGACACCCATTGGGTGTATGTGAGGGACATGTGTTTGTTTCGAAACTTGCAATTGGTGTTCTGTCATAAAATTGCCATTTCTGAGTGGGTGGATGCAATATTCGGGAGGGTGTTTTGCATTTGGAGGCTGACCATAGGGACCAGGGATCTAGATTGTGATGACATGTTGGCTGGGGAACATGAGTTGGGGCCTGCTGGCAGGTGCCCCACAGTACTGGGGGGTGGGGTTGGTGGGAGACATGGGTGGGGGCCTGCAGGCAGGTGCCCCACAGTGCTGGGGGGTAGGGGTGGTGGGGACATGAGTTGGACATGGGTGGGGGCCTGCTGGCAGGTGCCCCACAGTGCTGGGGGGTGGGGGTGGTGGGAGATATGGGTGGGGGCCTGCTGGCAGGTGCCCCACAGTGCTGGGGGGTGGGGGTGGTGGGGACATGAGTTGGACATGGGTGGGGGCCGGGTGTAGGGTGTCCCTGCACTGCTGGGGGGTGGGGGTGGTGGGAGACATGGTGGGGGCCTGCTGGCAGGTGCCCCACAGTGCTGGGGGGTGGGGGTAGTGGGGACATGAGTTGTACATGGGTGGGGGCCAGGTGGAGGGTGCCCCTGCACTGCTGGGGGGTGGGGGTGGTGGGGAACATGAGTTGGGCATAGGTGGGGGCCTGGTGGAGGGCACCCCAGCACTGCTGGGGGGTGGGGGTGGTGGGGACATGAGTTGGACATGGGTGGGGGCATGGTGGAGGGTGCCCCTGCACTGCTGGGGGGTGGGGGTGGTGGGAGACATGGGTGGGGGCCTGGTGGAGGGTGCCCCTGCACTGCTGGGGGGTGGGGGTGGTGGGAGACATGGGTGGGGGCCTGGTGGAGGCTGCCCCTGCACTGCTGGGGGGTGGGGGTGGTGGGGACATGAGTTGGACATGGGTGGGGGCCTGGTGGAGGCTGCCCCTGCACTGCTGGGGGGTGGGGGTGGTGGGGAACATGAGTTGGACATGGGTGGGGGCCTCCTGGCAGGTGCCCCACAGTGCTGGGGGGTGGGGGTGGTGGGGACATGAGTTGGACATGGGTGGGGGCCTGCTGGCAGGTGCCCCACAGTGCTGGGGGGTGGGGGTGGTGGGGACATGAGTTGGACATGGGTGGGGGCCTGCTGGCAGGTGCCCCACAGTGCTGGGGGGTGGGGGTGGTGGGAGACATGGGTGGGGGCCTGGTGGAGGGTGCCCCTGCACTGCTGGAGGTTGGGGGTGGTGGGAGACATGGGTGGGGGCCTGGTGGAGGGTGCCCCTGCACTGCTGGGGGGGTGGGGGTGGTGGGAGACATGGGTCGGGCCTGGTGGAGGGTGCCCGTGCACTGCTGGGGGGTTGGGGTGGTGGGAGACATGGGTGGGGGCCTGGTGGAGGGTGCCCCTGCACTGCTGGGGGTTGGGGGTGTTGGGAGACATGGGTGGGGGACTGGTGGAGGGTGCCCCTGCACTGCTGGGGGGTGGGGGTGATGGGAGACATGGGTGGGGGCCTGGTGGAGGGTGTCCCTGCACTGCTGGGGGGTGGGGGTGGTGGGGAACATGAGTTGGACATGGGTGGGGGCCTGCTGGCAGGTGCCCCACAGTGCTGGGGGGTGGGGGTGGGGGTGGTGGGGAACATGAGTTGGACATGGGTGGGGGCCTGCTGGCAGGTGCCCCACAGTGCTGGGGGGTGGGGGTGGTGGGGAACATGAGTTGAACATGGGTGGGGGCCTGCTGGCAGGTGCCCCACAGTGCTGGGGGGTGGGGCTGATGGGGTCATGAGTTGGACATGGGTGGGGGCCTGGTGGAGGCTGCCCCTGCACTGCTGGGGGGTGGGGGTGGTGGGAGACATGGGTGGGGGCCTGGTGGAGGGTGCCCCTGGTGGCTGCGGGTGCAGGGGGACATGCGTTGGTGGGCAGTAGTGCAAGTTGACATGTGGGTTGGCTGCGGGGCATGGCCATGGTGGATGGGGTGCCTGCAGGACATGTGCAGGGTAGGCCCCTGTGGTGTGAGCCACCTGCAGGGGCCGTGGAGGGTGTAGAGGGAACACCTGGGAGGACCCACACATGCAATTCACGTGTGGTGCTCCCCGCGCACCCCTGTAATACACGTACCCTGATGGAATCGCGTGTGATACTTTCCGCGCACCCCTGATATGCACGTACCCTGCTGATATCGTGTGTGAAACTTCCCGCGCACCCCGAAATACACGTAGCCAGGAGATTCGCGTGTGTAACTTCCCGCGCACCCCTGATATACATGTACCCTGCTGACTTCGCGTGTGTAACTTCCCATGCACCACAAGATACACGTAGCCAGGAGATTCGCGTGTGTAACTTCCCGCGCACCCCTGATATACATGTAGCCTGCTGACTTTGTGTGTGAAACTTCCCACGCACCCCAAGATACACGTAGCCAGGAGATTTGCGTGTGTAACTTCCCACGCACCCCGAAATACACGTAGCCAGGAGATTCGCGTGTGGAACTTCCTGCGCACCCCGAAATCCACGTAGCCAGGACATTCGCGTGTGGAACTTCCCGCGCACCCCTGGAATACACGTACCCTGCTGATATCGCGTGTGAAACTTCCCGCGCACCCCGAAATACACTTAGCCTGGACATTCGCGTGTGGAACTTCCCGCGCACCCCTGGAATACACGTACCCTGCTGATAACGCGTGTGAAACTTCCCGCGCACCCCGAAATACACGTAGCCTGGACATTCACATGTGGAACTTCCCACGCACCCCTGGAATACATGTACCCAGCTGAAATGACGTGAGGTACTTCCCGCGCACCCCAGTGATACACGTAGCCCGCTTGCCGTGCTGGTACAGTGTTAGCGCAGCCCTTTGCGCTGGATTGGGGATTTTGATGGCTTTTCCCTGCGCGGAGGCTTTCTTGGGGCCTAACTGGCGCTGCTGCAGGGTCGCTGCGCCACTGTGCGCCACGGCTGGTTTTGGTAGCTGGAATCCATGGATACGCTGTGCGCGGAAATGGGTTTTGGCGCACGCAGCTGGCGCAGGGATTCGCATGCGCACACTGTGCGCCAGCCGCGTGCGCCACTTGTGCGCTGAATTCTATGAATTACCCCCTAAAAGTTAGAATTATGTTCGTACGGTTAATGGTGTTAATTTATTAATCCTCTAATGTGTCTCCTGCAACAGTGGCATTTCAGATGAGAAAAGAAAAAAATGTGCATTTTACATGTAAAAAATAATTGTTTACATTTTAGATGTAGAAATTGTTTTTTTGACTGAATAGCCTGTCTTCATTTACATGTCCATGTCACACTGGCAACACATGTCTTGCTGTACCACATTATAGCAATGCATTAAACTCATGCAGTGGCGCTGCTTAAAAAATGCTAATTGACACATGTCTTGCTGTACCACATTATAGTAATGCATTAAACCCATGCAGTGGCGCTGCATAAAAATGCTAAATAAAATAATCTTACATATTCCCTCCTTTTTTTTTGTTGTTGAGAATTCGGCTATGATCCAAGCCAATTGGAGAAAAAAAAACAACTTGCTCTTTTTCTTCCTTTAAAATGTATACAATCCAACAAAATTAATATCCATATGTGATAAATGAAAATCGAAAAATCACTGTTCAATCATCATAATATTAAAACTCATTTTTGAATCCATTAGTTCTTATACAATGTTCTGCACCTTTCTTCCCAATGGAAGTGTCCATAGTTCAGTGTCTTACTTTGCACTTGAGTTCAGTCACAAAATAATAAAATAAAACAAATAGCTAAAATAAAGAATTAATATAACAGATTAAAATAACTAATTAAAATAATAAATACGTGGAACCCCACACTCCAGGACACTTGTCTGTCTCTGATATGTCCCGACCGGCGATGTCACACCATTTGGTTCATTCGGGTGCTCTTCCATCTTGGTACTCTTGGATCCTTTTCCATAGAAGTCATCTTTTCTTTGGCTTTCCGGTAATTTTGTCTTCACCTCCTCCCGGAGGCAGGCATCATTCAGGGGACTCCAGGACTCCATCGTCTCCCGTGACCTCCTGTACAAATATGTTAATATTCTAAATCAAATAGAAAAGAAACAAATTAAGTATATAGCACAATACTAATTTCATCTTTTTGCCAAAAATAAAACA
This sequence comes from Ambystoma mexicanum, assembly GCF_040938575.1. Taxonomy (NCBI): domain Eukaryota; kingdom Metazoa; phylum Chordata; class Amphibia; order Caudata; family Ambystomatidae; genus Ambystoma; species Ambystoma mexicanum. The sequence continues at coordinate 1,182,855,762 of NC_090924.1, forward strand.
TGCTTTGTAAAACATTTTGCCCTTTTTCTTTCGCCTTCTGAAATTAAGCACAGGTTAAAAAGAAAACAATCATACATAAAACAGCATTCAATATTTAATACATTTTCATTCTGCACACCAACTCCATAAACTTCAGCTTCTTATTTTCTTTTTTTTTTTCATATAGACATATATTACAGTGTTTATGTGCCATAATAATAATCAACCATCTTTATTTAACTTCTCTGTCGCTACCGTCTGTCTGGACCCACTTATTTCACTTTTTATGTTCAAGGGACTTTATCTGTTTCTACACGCTCAAGGCGTTTAACTTCATGTCTGGGATGGCATGGCTTAATCTGATTCACATGCACAAACTGTTCTGTTACTGTTGCACCTTCAGTCTTTAAAATTTTATAAACTACAGGAGAGATTTTATCTATAATTCGGAATGGCCCCTGCCAGGCTGCTAGGAATTTGGAATTTTTCTGTTTACTTTTTCCAAAATTAAATTTATACACCTGATCCCCTACACAATATTCCTTTACTGTTGACTTTTTATCATAATATGATTTGGCACTGTCAGCAGCTCTTTCTAGATTTCTCTGTACAAAAGCAAATGCATGTTGTAAATGCTTCCTCAGTTCATCAATGTATTCATGAACTGTGGATGCACTCACACGTGTCTGCTCATGTGTACTGTATAGCAGGTGTTGTGGCAACACCATTTTCCTACCTGTCAAGACCTCATGGGGGCAAATACCTGTTGCTTTGACAGGAGTTGATCTGATTGCCATCAAAACCAAAGGTAGACGTAAATCCCAGCTGGAACCTGCCTCTGCCACAAATTTCTTTAATATGACCATCACAGACCTATTGCCCCATTCAACTCCTCCTGAAGAAGCCCCCCGATATGCGATGTGTAGTTTTCTTTTCACACCCAGTATTTGCCATACCTTACTCATTAGAGCACTAGTGAAATTACTTTCTCTGTCTGATTCAATTCTTTGTGGCAACCCGAACCTCGAAAACACATGATTCACTAGCAATGTGGCTGCTGTTTGCGCACTACAATCTGGTGCAGGAATACACTCAATCCATTTCAACATCAAACACACCACACTTAAAATGTAACGGTTCCCTCTGCTCGACCTCTTCACAGGCCCTACATAGTGTATTTGCAAATCTGACCATGGAAGAGTTAGACCTCTTTTCATTAATGGGGCTCTATGCATTGGTGAAGGAGGTTTAAATTGGGCGCATACTAGCCATCCTCTAGTATATAATTCTACATCTTGGGACATATGTGGCCAATAAGCATAATATTTTAGTATTTCCAATGTTTTCTGTGAACCTCTGTGGCCTGCAGTTATAGCATCATGTGCATGGTGTAGCATTAACCCTCTGAATGAAAGTGGTACCACCCATTGTATCTGTCCTGTTATGGACTCTCTAACCATGAGTCCATCCGGTAATCTAATTTGTTTTTTATTTTTTTATAGCACCCTCAATTCTTCTTTTCCCACACAATCATTTTCTTTTAAAGGATTTTGTTCAGGATCAAGCAAATGATTATAATAGATTCCCAACATTCGATCATTCTTTTGTGCCTCAATCAAATCTTGGTCTGGTGCATTGTAACTCCATTGTACAACTGGTTGCTCTGTCTCCTTTGGTGCTTTAGAACGTGTTACTGCATCAAGCTGTATTTAACCCAGTTAATGTTCAATAGGTAGTAATTCTCCCATCACAGCCCCAATTTTAGCCAGGTGATCTGCCTTATCATTTCCCTCCTTATCCTCTCCTGGAGTTTTTAAATGCCCACAAATTTTTCTCCAGTATATTGTCAAATCATTTTTTGACACCAATTTATCTATGGCTTGCATCATTTTCCCATGTTTAAGTGGCTTTTTGTTGTATGTAATCATGCCTCTCTCTTTCCAGCCAGGTAAATATTCCACAAAACTATTTCGTGCATAGTCAGAATCAGTCACTAGGACAATTTCACTGAATTTATTATCAACTGCAGTAGCAATTGCTTTATAAATGGCTAGCTCCAATTCTCATCCCTATGCTGGGGATGCCTTCATATTTCAACCAGACATTTCCTATTCCTGACACTAATTGTTTATTACTGTCATTTTCAATGTGAAAAGCACAACCATCAACATATACAGTTGGCAACTCCTTGCATGTCTTTTCATCAAAAGCTTTGTGTGATGATTGTTCAAATTCCTGTAAATTAGGTTCCACTTCTAGCTGGTTTGATACTTGTTCAGCTGCACAGTCATGTAAATCTGCTAAACCCTGAGCGATTGGGCTCTTTTTATTTTGTCCATATCTTACTTCTACGGGAAAACCCTGTAATGCCAGCGTCCATGAAGTGATTCTGGACTGCGTTAGATTACCTGACCTAATTCTTTTACTCTCTAAAAATTGCAAAGGTTGATGATTTGTTTCAATAATCACCTTTTCTCCCTGAACAATGGGGCGGAAATGCTGTAGCGCCCACACAGTGGTTAATAGGGCTTTTTCACATTCATTAAATTTCATTTCAACTTGGGAAAATGCCTTACTCGCATAGGCAATGGTTTTGTGATTCAAATCATGTTTTTGCGATAATAATGCTGACATACAATGTTCAGAGAAACCTATTTCTATAAAGAAGTCCCTATCCTTTATGGAGTATGCTAAACATGGTGCCTTTACAAGACATTCCTTCAATTTGGCTACTGCCTCAGACTGCTCTTTCTCCCATTTCCAGGGCGTATTTATTTTTAGCAGTTTAGTCAATGGTTGAGTGATTTCAGCATAATTTTCAATGAACTTTCTGTTATAGCCTCTCATTCCTAATAAACTTTTCACCCCTTTCACATTTTTAGGGTCTTTTAGTTTTTGTATGGCCTCTATTTTCTTCTTTTGTGGATTAATCCATGTTCAGTTACTTCATGGCCCAGAAAATTCACTCACTTTTTTCTTGCACCATTGTGCTTTTTGTAATGATACTTTGGCGCCTACTTTCTTCAATTGGCCAAGAACATGTCTTATTTCATCAAAATTGTTTTTTAAGCTTTCATTTTTTATCAGGACATCATCCACATAAACTATGGTTCCTCTTTCCGCTGCATCAGGCATGGCCTTCCTCAAAAATATTCCAAATTCACTCCCACTATTAACGTACCCGAACGGAGTTCTAACCCATGCGTATTGAGTCCTGTCAAATGTAAAGGAAAATAAATTCTGTATCTCCTCTGCCAATGGCACGCACCAATATCCAGAGGTGAGATCTAATGTGGTAAACACTTTTGAACCATGTACCTGAGCTAGGCCCTGATCAATGAATGGCAGTGGCCATCTGGACACTGGTACTCTTTTATTTAATTCCCTCAAATCTGCACATAGCCGCCATTGACCATTTGGCTTTAACACAACTAAAATGGGCGTGTTGGATGTGCTATGGATAGGCCTGATGATTCCTCGCGATTCTAAATTTTTAATAATCTCTGCCAGTGATTCTAAACATGCCAGTGGTAGTCTATACTGGCGTACAAATACTGGACTTCTGCTACACCCTTCCGGAAGTGTGGCCACATGTAAATTAGTTAGCCCGCAATCATAAGCGTCTTTTGCGAATACATCTTTAAATTCCATAAATATCCTCCTCAATTCATTTCTATCCTCATCGTTGTCACACGCATCCGCTAATAATATCTGCTCTTCTACCATTTTGGAAAATTCTGGAAAATGTTCTGGTAGGGGAATCTCGGCACTTTCCTCTGGCTGTGTGGCTGTGTCTCTTTGTAAAGCTGCCACTTTTACATGTTTTGGCATGTCAGCTTCCATTTCAATGAGCTGATTTTCCATTTCATTTTCACTTAAGTCAAATGTTACACAATTCTCTTGATAAAAGCACACTGTCTCACTTGAATCATAAGGGTAAACAGAATGAATTTTAAATATTCCTTTGGGCTGAGAATCCAGGTATTCTGGCAACTCACCCTTGGCATCTACATACTTTTCAGGGCTATTTCCAATCACCATGTTATTTAGATCTGCAATATAATGTGATTTTTGTATGGCCATTCCTAATGGGGAATTTTCCTCTAAATTAATATCTTGGCAACTTTTATTATTAATCATAATTTTTACAGACCCTTCACCAATATCTATCAATGGAATGTATTCATAATCCAGGCCTTACTGTTTTATGGATTCATTCAGGCACACAAATGCTTCAGAATCTTTCATCTGCTGTCCATTTTTGCATTTCAGTGTTATTGCGAACTGTTTGGTAAATGCAGGGATAATAGTATCTTTCCTCATTTGTAATTCAATTACATGAGGGACCAGTTGTGCACAGTGATAAGTCCTTCTTTTGTCTTCAAATTCAGGTAACGGCCCACCTAGGCGTGACCATATTTTTTGATTAAGAAAATCTAACACCATGCACATTCTGTGCATGAGGTCATTGCCCATGGAAAAGTCATTTTTTTCTCCACTCACTATCCATACATTATGGTAAATTGTTTTCTGCCCAATACTAATTTTCAGCATGCATCTTCCTGCAATTCGGTTTTCAAAGTCTGGACTGTCCAACCCAGAAACATACTGGTTTTTAATCCTAAATTTCGGGATCTCCTCCCTCTCCATTATTTTTTGCAAGAATTTCTCATTAATGAAGCTCCTTTCCTGTTCAAGCGCTAAAGTGGCTTTTATTGTTTTAAAACAGTCACTTATACCAACATGAACCCATGGTTGCTCATCTTCCATGTGTATTTCAGCAAGAGTGTTAATGTGTTTTTCTGAACCTACTTTGGGAGCAGTATCCTGTTTGTATGTCTTTTCCTTTAAATAAAAAGGTAAGGTGTGCTCATCTATGGCAGTCTGCCATTTTTTCCTTGGGTCCAAGTATATTTATACAGGTAGTTTTTCATTGTCGCTCTGCATTTTGTCTTGACACATTAATATAACAGTGACACTAGGTATGCAACTATTCTGAAGATACACCTCCACTGCATCATTTGTTTTGGCAACGGTGTGACATTCATTTATGTTGCTGTTTTGTGATTTTAGTTTTTTAGGTCTCAATGGTTTTTTGGTTAAGGACCACAGCACTCCATTTACCCCATCTATGAGAGCAGACAATCTTTTCACGCAATCTGTCACCATCAGAAATGGAATTTCACAAAGAGATGTGATTAATACCTCTTGTTTCATTCTGTGTTTTCCTATTTTTATGTCAACCTCAGTTCTACCTATAATGGGCACCTCCTCCCCGTTAAAGTTATGCACTGGACCTTGATTTTCCTTCACCGTGATCTGATTCTGTGGGGATTTCCCTTCATTGATACTCTTTACCAGCTCCTTAGACATAATTGTGGCCTGTGCGCCAGTGTCAATCATTGCAAATGTTTGGCATATTTCTTCTACAGTGATGGGAGCATAATACCTATCTTCAACTTCATCTAACACACATAAGAAGTGTGAATTATTACTGATTTCGGGGCTCAACTTTCTCAGGCCTTTTTCACTTTTGGCTAAACACATTGGTAAATGGAAAGACATTTTTCCCTCCTTTTTGTCCATTTCTGCGCGATAGACTTTATTCATTTCTCCATGTTCAGAGGTTTTTTGGAGTGTGGCCACTGTCCGCCTATCCATCCAGGTATCATCAGGGGCCACATTACAACCCTCCAACTGAACATGTGTAACAACATCATTCAGCAATCTGTCATTGTTTAATTCTGTGCATTTGTGATCATTTAGTTTGGTACCAGCTCGTTCAGCCTCTTCAAAAATATGTGGCTCAAAGAATTCTTCAGGTGATTGACCTGTACCCTCCTTTTGAGTATTTCCTTTTTCTGCCTGTGTTTGGTCATTGTTCTGAGTGTCCAGGGAAGAAATTATAGCATCCCCACTTACTCCCTGTTTACTGGTATTCCCCATGCATGAGTTATTTTTCTTAAATTTGTCTCTTTGTTCTTTTGGAGTTTCAGGTTTTCTTATTTCATTTGTACAAATCTTCAATGTTTGATTTAGCTCTAGGTTAAACCGTACCTCTCTTTTAGAAGTATTTGCACTTTCTGTTACATGTTCATTTACTGGCATTTTCACTTTTAAATCATTAAACATCGCAGAGTCATTATGCGAAATTACATCAGAGCAATCTGTCTTTTCGGTGCTGTATGTATCCTGATTACTTAGTCACTTTTCAGAAGCTCCCCGGTCATTGCTATGGCCATCTGCCCCCTCCTTTGATGGCTGTTTTTGTAATGTGCAGAGCCTTCCTATTTGTTCAGCCAACATCTTCACTTGGGCCTCGAGACACTGGAATCTTTCCATCTCTCTAGAAGCCTCTCTCTGTGGCCTAGACCGATATTGGTTGTTTTCTCCGTGATTGGATCTATTCTGATACCTTTCAGGTGAGTGATTTCAATTGGGATGGTTTCTGAACTCTTGATTCATTTGTTGGGTGGAGTGGGGTGCGCCCATCCTTTGGTTATAGTCCCCTGGTGGGGAATCATGGTACTGCCGTGGGGTGTAATTCATGTTCTGTCTCATGTCCTGTCTCTCATGTTGTGGGTACTGGCTCCTATGTTGATTCCCATTATCAGCAAATAGATCCACATATCGGGGTCTATCCTGATTACCATATATCATGGTGTTGGGATCAAATTTGCTCTGTGTCCCCAATGTCTGGTAGGGAACATCATTTCTTTGATCTTGATGTTGTCTCTGGTTATTGTTCATATTGGACATATCAGGCCGATAGCCTGCCCGGGGCCTATCTCCTAAATACCTAGGGCTGATGTAGCTCTCCCTATTACTAGGATCATGTGATTGAAACATTGGTGCAGAGTGTGATTACCTTTGTTGATTAATCCTTTGTTCAGGTGCCAAATTATTTTTACCTAGACTTTGAGCAGACTCAAGGGATATTTTGGCTGACCTGATTTCCATCACTGTTGCTGAGGGTTCTTTAGATTTAGGTCTAATATCTTTCATTTTATCACTTTCTCTACCCTGACAATAGAGTACCTCATATAATTTTATGCTTTGATGCACCATCCACTCAAGGGACTTGTCACGATCAAATTCACGGACCAATTGAGATATGATGTCTTTCTGTAGCCCATAGAAGTAGGCAGTTTTAAATTCATTAGAATTGGGGTCAAAAGACACATCAAAGCGAGAAAATGCTCTTTTTAAGTCTTCTAAAAACTGGTGAGGGGTTGTATTAGGCCCAGCAGTGATTGTGTAAGCAACTTTCTTTGCCTCCTGTAATGACTGGAAAGGAGAAAAATGACGCCTAATTTATTTTTCAAACTCTGCCCATGTCATATTCTGCTGTTCATTTAATCCCCTTATGATGCTGGCCGTCGGAGCATCTAAAGTTAAATGAAAATACTGCCTGTACTGTTCCTTAGGGATCTGGAGGGCTTTAACGATGTCATGAACCACTTCTAAGTGATCCTCAATGCAGCACTCCCCTCCCTTTTTAAATGGTTTGATCAGGGCTTTAATAGATTTCATTATCTTGATGGGGCTACTGGCTACAATGCATGGACTTGCACTACCTGGTGACGCAACCCTGGTTCCAGGTGTATGGGATTGGTGGCGTCCCCCAATGGGAGTATCAAATCCCCCAAGGGAGCTGCAACCAAGTTCAGTCACCGGCCCAGTCACTGGAGCACTAGCTCTTTGGGTAGAAATACAATTCACCTCCACTCCATTGAATGTAGTACCCTACCGCCTCTCCTGGGACCTGGGAATGCACATTTGCTGTTCTAAGTCCTTACACTTTTTAAGGAGCCTGTCTGCTTCATTTTGCAAATAGTTGTTTTCATCACTCATTTTATTAATTACCTTTTGCATGTCGCACATTTGCATTTGGCATTCATTAAATTCCGTATTTCGCTTGTCTCTTTCTTGAAGCATTGTAATCACCTGTTGTTCTACATTTTGGAGGTCACTTTCTTTTTCAAAATGTTCTTTTTGTAAAACTTGCATCTCTGAAACCACCTCATCTTTATCTTGTCTAATTTGGTCCACTAATGCTTTTAAGTGTACCAATTCTTGCTCACTGTCCTCAAAATGTTTCCTGCTTTTGGACAATTGAGCATCAAAATCTCTGCATTTTAACTGCATGTCTTTTTGGCATACATCCAACTCTGTTCTTAACATTTCCTCTTTCTTGCTTGCCCCATCTAAGTCAGTCTTTAACCTGTTAATTAGCTGGGTATCATATTCCTGCATTTGCAGGGACCTATTAAAAATAAACCAGATCTTGGCGCATAGCCGTATTAGGCAATCTTTCTCTGCATTTTTATCGGCTGCATTCAATAACCTTGTAAGGCAGACCTGAATTATGCTGCCTTCGGCTAAAATATTGTCTATTTTTTCTTTCTGCACCTCACCCTGAATGCGGTCATGCCATTCTGAGGTACTATTCGATGACCACGTCCCATGTGCAAATAACTTTGCCTCTACATATTGCACTAGGTCTGAGAATGTGATTTCCCTTTGTGACATTCTGAAATTCGTTTTTAGTGACACACAGCTATTATGAAATGGATTCCCTTTTATGTACAGATGGCAGTGTGAGACACACTTGCCACGCCCAGTATTTGCTCTGTGATCACTTTCCCGGATGGCCAACGCACCATAAATATGTTGGGTATTTTGTGTAGATTCGGGGCCTATCGGTATTTTCTTACCGCCAAAAATAAATGTAATTTAGCAATAATCACTCCTTACATTTAGATTGGGTTGGTATTATGGTAGTATAGTGGTGAGCATTATTTCAGTACACAGATATATTTAGTTGGTGTGCATTTTTACTTGTGGGCATGATTTCTTTGTTTTATTTGTGGCCCCAACATCCAGATCCCCTTATTTTTGTTTAGATTGTTCGTGTGATCACTAGAGAGACCTCAGGCCTACATTTCAGAAACACCACATTTTCATATGGAGTGCCACCTTGGGCTGTTCTCACTGACTTATCTACACCAGCGAGCTAAATCATGTGGTATATCACTAATTTATTACATTAGTGAACTATATCCAGAAGTCTCTCTTTCTGCTGACTCATTTACCTCCAGCAGACTATTCCATTATGTCCCACTCAAATGTCACACACACATATACTGAGTGGAACCATGCACACAGCTATTTTACTGCCAAGTCTGATTTTTAGCTACCTTGTTCTTTCTGTTTTATCTACATGAAAATTAACAAATGCACTGTCTAAAATCTTCCCCATATTACCAGTGCTATAATGATATATGCACCAAGAAACGAAAAAAAAAAGAAAAACACACTACCCGTCTGTTTTCAGATATTTTAGTGTATTATAAACAATTGCATTTCAACACCATCTTACCCTTTTTACAGAAATAACTGGAAGTTTCACAGCAGTAGAAATATTCACTTTACTTTATCTGTAACAAAATGAAAAGGAATACAGCAAGAGAACACTCAATTTGCAACAGTAGACATGTTGATTAAATCCAGAAATTTCCTCTTCTACTCTGCCTGAATAGGTTTCGCACACACACACCGCCCCCGCACTCTGCAATATATTTACAGAGCTTGTGCTGCAGGCGAATTCCTCAGGCTGGTCGCCTTCTGGAAATGGCTCAGTGCCCCCTCTTAAATCACCCCAGCGAGGACGTGCATCTGCCGTCACTCAAGCCAGGATTTATTGACTGGAATTTCCCAACCTGTGTAGCAGTGCACTGGGACCTTCTTCTCAATCAGGAAACTCCCCAGCCAAACCAGCCGAGTCTTTCTCCCAGCTGTGCCAAATGCCTTCTCCCCTTCTTTCTCTCCGAGATTCATTAGAAAAGCTCAGTTACAGCCTACAAAACGAGTTCAACCAATGAAATTGTATCATGTCCTACCCTCCTTCTCTTGAACAATGGCTTACTTTTACAGCAAACAACTGTAACAAAACTGATTTCCTGCTTATTCGAGTTTTTGCTTCCTGCAAATACTGTGGACAGAGCACAGAGAGAGAAAAAATAAATAAATCTGAACACAGTCTAGTGTGAGTTTCAGCCTGCCTCATTTTGCACTGGAGAACACATTACAATATTAAAAGTTAGAATTATGTTAGTACGGTTAATGGTGTTAATTCATTAATCTTCTAATGTGTCTACTGCAACAGAGGCATTTCAGATCAGAAAAGAAAAAAATGTGCATTTTACATGTAAAAAAAAAATGTTTGCATTTTAGATGTAGAAATCGTTTTTTGACTGAATAGCCTGTCTTCATTTACATGTCCATGTCACACTGGCAACACATGCCTTGCTGTACCACATTATAGCAATGCATTAAACCCATGCAGTGGCGCTGCATAAAAAATGCTAATTGACACATGTCTTGCTGTACCATATTATAGCAATGCATTAAACCCATGCAGTGGCGCTGCATAAAAATGCTAAATAAAATAATCTTACAGTAATTTATTCAAAACAGTATCTCTCCCTTTTTTCATTCTTCTTCCGCCGCCCCTTCACTCGGTCAAGAGGTTGTGTCGCGTTCTACTTTGGATGAGTGACCCCCCCTTCTTCCCCCATAGCCCTCAGGTGGGACAGCTCGGTTCAAGCCATCGTTAGTCGTGAGTCTAAATCCTGTGTAAGTTTCTCAATATCGATCGTGGGGGTACTCATCTGTCTTGTTATTCCTTGGCTTTCATATGGGTGTGGTGCCATGGCAGATGGCTTAGGTATGGACGGTAGTGTGAATTGTGCTACGTATACAGGGTCACAATATCCTTCTGCGGGCACTGGTTTCATCAAAAAGGGATATACACGTGTAACCTCTATCTTATTCTCATTCTGTTCAATTGGCCCTTTACTGGCAGTTGTTATCAGGGGAGATGCATTATACTCGCCACTTTTACCCGGGGGGACTTCCTCAAACAGCCGCCACAGGTCCAATATTTCTTTCCTGTTCTGCAACTGTTTCCCTTTATATTTAATGAACAGACAGGTGGCAACCATATCTAGCACAGCCTTATCAAAGGACCCTCCCTGGGGCCACACTTGAGGCAAGCCTTCTCCCTTCAACTCTGTGACACATTGGTCATGGTATCTGTTCATTTTCTCTGCATATCCTGGCAGAGTTTTACAGATGTGGGTTAGGGGAATTTCTGCACCCATTTTACCCAGCTGAAGGCGTTGCTCAACTAACAATCCTTTTCTATACTCTCACAATTCGTGTATGGCCAACTCAATATGTTATACAACCCTTCTTAAAAGGAAAGGACTGTTTACTCACTTTTCATCAGTTATAAATCACGTCAACATAATTTTAAATCATTTTCATTGATGTTCACCAACAAGAAACAATACTTTCACAAAAGACTGATACTTTAACACATACTACATACAACACATAACATATAAAACATAAATTCTACCCCACCTTCCCTAATACCCCCTACCTACTCCTCCTTAATGTCTTTCCCTGATTCTACAATCTCTTTAAATAACTCTCTCCCTATACCCTATCTATATGTAAACGAGAGGTAAGAAAAAGTAGGAAAAAAGCATTTCTAAATACTAATCTGGGTCTTCCTTTGAGACCCCTGCGTTTTTTCTTTACCCCAGTTTTCCCATATCGCTATATCCTGGACGAGTCGAGATAGCACTATGCAGCGCCGCCTTCCACCCCCCAACGGAGATAGGCTCCCTTTAACCTCTTTTCACCTTGTTTTCTGTCACCGTCCTAATGGCCATATGCGATAGAAGGAGAGTAGAATAGAATATAGAAGAGACCCAGACCCCCAGGTTCCCCCCTTGTGCTACAAGTCTCTACACATGTTCAACCCTACTTGTGCTGTCTTTCCCAAAACCTCCTAATCTGACTCCCACCCTCCTTTTAATATCACCTGCACTTGATACTCACATGTCCGTCTTGATCCGAGACCCTTTGGACCTGATCGGTCGGTGCGCCGCCCCTCGCTCAAAGACCACACCCGGCTCCGGCGATTGGTACGTTGGGTTTTGTAAAGGGGGATCCCGTACCCTTTCTCCCTATTGCGTGCACACGTCTAGGTGTACCGGTTGCCGTTGGCGGGTAGCTCTTGAGTGAGCACATCCGGGATATAACAGGGGGACGTCTCATGCCAGAAGGACGAAAAAGAACGCTATCGCGTCGGGGTCACCAATGAAAGTGAGAGGCCCCCAAAATACAGTTACTTCTCCCAATAAAGTCAATCAGGACACTTCCCCGGAGGGAATGAGAGCAAGTGCTGGTTATATCAAAAGGCTTTATCTAAAATAGGACAAGCAGAATCTACTTTTATACAGCTTTATCGTCATAAAACAGAGGAAAGGCCTAAGGGGCACATGAACAGTTGGGATTGGTCACTAGGGGTTAACACCTATAGGTACCATAGGGTCGGAGTGCTGTGGTTGGCTCAGGAGCATGTGGTGTTGTGATGATGCATCTCGGGTCAATCGGTCAGCTGGGCTCATCGAATTGGCATGCAGGATCGGCAACTGCGTGCTGTTACTTAAATAACCATTTGACATTTGCCCTTGTGGCCACACATTCCCATTCATCCAATACCTTAATCTGCTCAGTCCAGCATGCTCTGAGACCTGTGAGCTTAGACACTAAAGAAAAGACGGTTCTCAAATACAGGTTAATCCATCGTTGAGCATAGGTCAAGATTCAGCTATTAAATGCAGTGCTTAATCCATTGATAGGCAGGCTTAACTGTGTGTTAATACAATACAAGATATATTGGCTAAAGAGGTGAGACTTTTGAGGTCAGTGTGGTCTGGAATGTCCATCTAATCTAAATCTAAGGCCTGAATTACACTTTAAAAGACTAGGTCACAAAGAGGCATATACCACAATGGTCATAAGTCTTCTTGTGGGGGTTAAACACCGGTTGTCTAAACATCATTAAATCTCTGCTGATCTGCTTTGACACTATGAAGGGTGGAGGGGAATCAAAACACCTTTGCAGTGAAGTTCTGCATGGCACGGGGAGACAGAGCCTTCAGGAGCAGGTTTTATATAAAGGCTTTTTACACGTGGCCTATTACATTCTGGTTATAATCGTCTAAAATATGTTACCTTTCCTACCTGATTGAGTATTCTAATTGCTACAAGAGTCAATGAAAATATGCGCATGCTTAGGTAATTGTCCATACTACGTTAAACAGTTCATGATCAGATTCTACACATGCAGGCCCTTACACATATTGGGCCTCATTACGACCCTGGCGTTAAGGGTTTAACGGCGCTGTGAAAGGTGTCGGCGCCGTTAAACCCTTAACGCCTGATTACGAGGTCCCTTTGCGGGACCCGACCTTAACGCCTGCTTTTAGCAGGCGTTAAAGTAGGGTGCCGCAAAGGGACCCTGGTGCTAAGTACGGTGCTGCAATTTGCGGCACCGTACTTAGCGCCTTCCCCATTCCCATTGAGCCCTATCGGGCAAAAACGGGAATGGGGAAGGGCCCATGGTGAATGGGGAATTACCGCCCCGCCAACCTTGGAATGGGGCGGTAATTCCGCCATTCACCATGGCGGACCCCGGTATGGACCATGGTGCTAATAGCACCATGGTTTAGCACGGGGGTCGTAATGAGGCCCATTGTCATGATACGATCATCCTGGTTAGGGCGATTGGCTGCTGTATTGGTTTTACACAATATCATGCATATATTTACATCAAACTTAAAAACGAGGTAGCTTTGTGCTGGTATGTACAGTGTTATGCTATGTTATACATTTTGTTATTGCAATCCATTTCTATTAAACAACATCTTACCACACGTTAACACACATTACACTTTTATAACTGGATTCTAACGTTAGGGCTTTTGATTACAAATATATTATACAGTGCGTTAATACGCTTTTTGTTCTACTACAATTCTTGCATTATTCCGCATGAAATGAGCAGCCTATTCTGATTGCATGCAGGAAGACATTTTGGTTTTCATCTATTAAGGCGCAAACAATCAAACATACTTGAGGGTCGCTTCTAGCTGTTTGACCATGTTTTAAAGAACATGGGGATGGTATTCTTTATGGCCTGGGTCTGTTGGGTGGGGGCAGGTTCATAGAGATGAATGACTTCTGTTGCTGGTCCCTGTGCTGGGCCATGCCAGGGTCAATGAGGTAAGATGGAAGACAGAAGATATAGTCTAAAGTTTGTTGCATTCTCGCGGCTAGTCTCCCATGAGAACTGAACAACTGCAGAGATGGCAAAGGGGAGGAGGCGGGGGGAGTAGCTTGTCTGTTGTGTGTTTCTGGCTGGGAGAGCTGCAGGCCTGCGTTCTAATTTCACAACTGGGCTGCCATTATGAAATAACAAAATGGAGTTGGTGGCCCACAAAATGGAGTCTTGTTCACCTCTGGTCCTATACTGTCTTAAGGGGGGGTTACTGTTCCTAGGGGTGTTCCCACGTGGGTGCTCCAGGGGCGGGGCCCTGAACACAAAGCAGCTGCAACTGGGCCTAACCAGGAAGTATAAGATTGGAGTGGGTTGCAAGACCCCCTCCTCTCACACAGTATATATGATCCACCTGGGAGGAAGCAAACAGGAGATCTTCTGGAGGTCATTCTTGATAAATTTTACTCATGATTGTACCATTCCAAGAAGGGTGGCGTCATTTTGGTAGGGGATTTCAACACGGACTGCACACAAAGTACGTTATCCTGTGTCGATGGTAAGGAGGGTGCCCTTGGTATGGGGAGTGGAGTAGATTGGCCTGCTGCTTTTGCTGAGTTTGACTTTGTCCCGCTTCCTAGAAACACTCCAGGAAGGGATATCACCTGATTGAACGGTACGTCGTCCTCCCTTATTGACTTTGTATTTGTGAATCAGGTGATCCATGATCTGATGACAGTTTTACAAACCTAAGTGGTTGCCATGAGGGATCATGTTACAGTAAGAATGACTGCAAAAATCTGAGATCAATGATGGAATAAAATTGAAGGTAAACCCCACAGTGAACTTGCAAGGCAACCAACTTTGTTGGTCCAACTTAAATATAAATAATTTGAATGCTGCAATTCAAAACCACAGATATCATGGTGAAGTGATTCTCAAGAAGAATGCATGGGATATAAAACGTATGGTAACCTCAAGTAGGGACCGTGAAAAGGGGCACTGGACAGTTAAATTGAAGGGAAACAAACCCTGGGTCCCCGTCGACATTGCCATTGCGAATAAAAAACGTATGGTTAACACAGAGTCACACAAAATAAAGAGGAGTCAACTTATGTCTGTTTGGGCCTTCAAGAGCAAAAGTGCCTATAAACGGTGGCTTACTGACTATCGCTATAGAGATACTACTTCCAAATGTAAGCATATAAATAGGAGTATTCAAACTCAATATTTGAAATAATTCTGGTTTATAATAAGTTCCATTAGAGGTGGACAGCAGGCTTTGAAGGTTGACTATTTTATTAAACAGTTTCATCATAAAACAACGTGCATGTCCGGCTATCGCAGCATAGCAGCTTTTCATAGCCCATTGAGATAAATGTGGGCTTAAAGCAAGGGTGTGCACTTGCTCCAATATGTATAATCTTTATAATGCTGTTCTGGATAAGGCCCTGAAGGCAGCCCATAATCACCTGCCCCAATATGGCTATGATCTAGTAAACACTCTTACATATGCTGCTGACACTGCCATTATGGATAGAACTCCCATAGGGCTACAACATTCTCTGGAGATCTTACAGACATATGCAGAGGAGAATGGCCTTAGGATACATGTGGGGAAAACAAAGATAACGTTGGTTGGTAAGCAGGCAAAAGGGGTAAAGTTTAATAGGCAATTGGGGACAACACAACTGGATCAGATAGACACACATAGGTATTTGGGTATCCAGGTCAAAGCATTTCCTTCATTCACCTATTTGTATGACATCATAAAGCCAAAGTGTGGGCCAAATGAGTGCTCATCAGGAATGTAATTGATATTTGGGGTGGTCGCTCATTGGAGGCCAAATTGATTGACTATAAGACATCAATTGTGCCAGGGATCCTATATGCTCTGGAGATTTTTCCTAAAATGTCAATTAATTGGCTCCCAAAATTGGAGGGAAGGATCTTAAGGACCCTATTGGGTCTACATGGCACCGTACCTGTGGAGGTGATGAGATTAGAACTGAGTCTTCAATCGCTCCACTCCATTTGGATGATTGCAACCTTCATGCTATGTGCTAATATAACATTCGGCTGGGGCAGGAAGGTATCCCTATTGCACTCTAGTCTGTCCCATGCTGATTGATGCTACTGCAGTGTTTGGTTCAAAGAACTGGGGAGTATGGTATTTGCACACTGCCAAGACACATCCTTGACATGCTGTTGTGAGCAAGAGGTCCCTGTTTACATGGGTAAATGATGGGAGCCATAATTATGAAAGGGCTCTGATGCTGGCCTGTCTGGCGGGAAGGCATAAATATGTGCAATACAGTTATCAGGGGGGATTCGCCCAGGGTCCGAGGCAGTACCTTTACTTACTGTACTTAATATTATTTGAACAGTGCGACCAAGTGGCCTGGAGGCATTGCAATAAAACAGATTAAAATATATTAACAAATCCATGCAGTTTATTCCTAAAAGTAGTTAATACAGCTATTGATACAAAATGAAACAATAGCTAAAATGCTATTGCACTCCATACACTTGACTTCAAATAATTTTTTGTTTGTGAGTGGACATGCATCATCTCAAATAAAACACTTGGCATCTTTTCATAGACTCAGATGACCCAAAAGAGTCAACCACCCTTAGATTCCAACATAGTGTTGGCCCTAATCCAAACATGTTGAGCAGCGGACACCACCACATAAGACTCAGCAGCAAAGATCATACTGGCCACTCTTAAGTTACAGGGTCATGGAATACATGCAAAACACAATATATTTACAGGGCATAGAAAGTCAATTGCAGATTCCATGCATGCATAGTAGGTACAGAGTACAATGAGGACAGTATATGTACAGGCACTAAGAGGACATTAGCTCATCGGCCAGAGGGGCAAAGTGTAAATGTACACAAGAGCAACAAATAGGCAGGTCTGTGTGCGTGTCTATGCTAGGAGGTCTCGAGGAGATACATTTGAGCTAGTGGGCTAGTTAAAGGCAGACTTCAACAGATTAATGTAGTTGGATCTGAATTTCAGAAAGGGCTGCTTCTCACGTAAAGGGTGAGGCTGTGAATTCCATAATTGGGCAGCTTGAACCTGGAAGCTACCTCCCCCCACCTTAGTTAGCCTGAATCTTGGTATGATGAGGCTATTGGCATTAGAGGTTCTAGCTGGACATGCACATCTTCTTTTTTAGGAATTTGTCTGTGAGATAGCTCAGTGCAGCATTGTTCAGAGTTTTGTGGACAAGGGATGCCACTTTTAAAAGGATTTTGTTTTGGCACGTGATCTTTGAAATGTGCAATCTTTTGGACACACCAAGGGCTGCTCACAGGGCGTTGTTTTGTAAGATTTGAATTTGATGGGTGATAGATTTATTGGCACTGATGTAGAGGGAGTTACAATAATCGAGCCAAGAAAGGATCAAGGCTTGCGCTAAGATAAGGCAGTTGTTATCTGAGAGAAAGTGTTTGCCTGCTCTGATGAGTTTACATGTGTAAGCAGTGGCAGAAGTCAGAGACTTCACATGTTTGCGAATGAGAGGGTGGCATATTACCATCAATCTCAAATGAGGTGTAGTACTGGCTTAGCTTTTTGAGGTTAGAATGAGTCCCTAGCACGATGAGCTCTGTTTTATCATCATTCAGGCATAGACCATGGGTTGCCATCCATGCCTGGATGATGATATACACCCTATTTACCAGGGCCAAATCCTTATCATAATCCCAGGAAAGTGGGAGGAGAATCTGGGTATCATCTGCATCGTTAGTGTAGGTGATACCAAGAAGGACCAGATCATCAAAACGGGGCTTAGTAAATATGTTGTATAGGGTAGGGGAGACGCAAGAGCCCTGAGGAACGCCACAAAGGATGGGAATTGTGTCAGCCGCTGCCGATGGGGAGAACACCCTCATAGTCCCATCTCTGAGAAAAGACTCAATCCATGTTATGGCCTCTCTGGAGAAATGTGCAGCTGAGTCTAAGTGGCTGCAAAGTATCCTGTGGTCCACAAGGTCAAATGCTGCAGAGAGGTCCAACAACAAGAGGAGAGCCATTTTTCCTTTATCTCTTAATTAATCTATTTGTGCCAGTGGTTTTTGGAAAGGGAAACAGTTGGTTAGGTTTATCCTAGTAGAGCTTCAGGTTTTAGAGGAGGTTTCCATGCACAGCAAGTCTTTTAAAAGTCCAAAACGCAACCCTAGCTAGAAGGCAGTTCGCAGAGACTTACCTTTTTGAAAAGCAGCAGAAGTGGATACTTTCTCTAGGAAGGAAGATACAAGAAAGCTTAACCAATGTTGGAGACCCTATTAAAGGACTTGATAAAGGGACACAAGCAGTGGCTGGAGTCACAGGTAAGAGGGTGTTACCCTGGACACCTGTTTGTGTGTTCCAATGCTCTGGATTGACTTTCTGGAATAAGGTAAGCATACCTTTTTACCTACAGCACCTTAGGTTTGAAGAAAATGTTTGTGGTGGATGCTACGCGATGTTGCAGCTTTGGACCCGACCTCCGGATTCCTTGGTCTGACGAAAAAAGGCAGGACAATGGATCGGATCGCTCAGCAACAGTCTCGAGGGAGGACCTCTGCCATGGCTTTTATCAACTTCTGCAGTTTTGGCCCCTTTTCTGCAGCACCAACAAAGGACGTAATTCACCCGGTTTCCTTCAGTCTCACACTCTGATGTGGGGGTTTGGATGAGTTGGGTTGGTTCTCTAGAGCGTCTTTTAGGGCTCAGCAAAACTTGGATGGATTCGGCCTTTCCAAAACAATCCACTAAAAATGGGCATCAACTCTCCTGGTATTGGGGTTCTGCATCTCTGTAAACTCACAGGACATCAGGAGATGGCTCAAATCAAAGTTTGTCTAAGGACTGGTTGTTTCCAATAGACAAATGGAAGGACTCATCCTCTTTGGAGTTCCCCTGTCGCACAGAAACTGGATTCAGGACAGCAGCTGTCGATTCACAGTGTTGCAAAGGGTCTGCGGGTGTCTCTGGTCATCTTATTCTTCGGTTACTTCAGCTTCCAGTGGTCGACTTACTTTTCACTTGAGGAGCCTCGTCTAATTCCAGCACTCACTCCTCTGTAATCTTCCTCAGCAGTTTACAGAAAGGGGCGTTTGGCTGTCCAATCAGGACAGCCATAACCCCAGCGTAAGCTGGTCCCATTCAGGCACTGCGGCAGACAAAGGACAGGGGGTGGAAAACTCCTCCACAACTTTCTGCCTGATCAGACATTATGGAGCCTAGGTGGGGACACCCAAGTGTTCCCACAAAAGACAAAACACACACACAGGCACCCACCTCCCAGAATGGTAGAAGAAGGGCTGACAAAGAACTGACAAAGAACAACCATGCTAATAATGGTGAAAAAAGTACTTGGTTTCCCCTATTGTGACTACTGGAGCAATGGGTAGAAATATCACACAATATTTGGTCAAACATGTCCACTGCCACCAGCCATAACTAGGAGATTATCTTTTTGACTAAAATGTCACAGTAGCAGAGAGAAGGGGGATACTCAGAATCCCTTTGTCATTCAACATAAGGTGGTGTTTGCCAATCTCTCAGACTATAAAGGTTTAGGAGAGATACTAAGTATCTCTCTATCCTTAAGAACTGTAGTTAGGATAAAGAAAAATAATCTCAAAGGAGAACCCCAAGGGTCCCCAGCAACACTGTCCATAATGAGCTGTGTACTGCAATAGTAGAATACATGGGCCTCATCATGAGTTGGGTGGTATCCCGGCGGTAAATACACAGAGATAACAGTCAACACTATTAGCGTTACAGCAACTCGGTCTGGCACAATTTCCGTCAGATCCCGAGTTGCGCTGGCGCGGTTAATTCCCATTTATTTTGAGTCCATAGGACTCTATGGGGATTTTCGGCACCATTACCGCTCTGCCAAACCTGTGATGAGGCCCAGATGCCTTTAAGACTTGTGTAGGAAAATAGACTCCATAGGACAGGTTTAACACAAAGAATAGAGTTCCAGAAGACAGTGTCCAAAAGAATGAATGAGTGGTAAAAGGCTACATTCATTCAGGCTTTCAGAAAAATATGCAGAGGTCCAGCACAAAGTGCTGGGTTTCTCACTAGGAGAGGGGATGAAGCATAAACATGATAAATCTCCCTAACGACATGCCCATGCAATTCTGACCAGAATTGTTTCTTCTTTAGATGCTCAATATTACGTTAGTAGGACATTTTCTATCCATAAATAAGGCAGTTTTAGGAAGAAATGCAGATCTCGGTAATTCCCCAATGATGCCTATTAAGTCTGATGTATTTTGTGCTTCAATTGTGTGAATATGCTTTTCTATTTTATTCCATGTAAATGAATCTTGTGCTATAACGTTTTGATTCCCCCTTCTGTCCTATTATTTAGTGTACATGTGTTTATGGGACATCTGGTTGTCTACAGTGCTCTTTTGTTAATTTAATGACAATAGCGTAGATTCCTATTTTCTTCTATGCTGTCTATATTATTTTATTTTTCATTATATGCTTGTGAATTCCCGAGCTGTTCGGGGGCTCCGGGATACTTGCCACCCTGGATATAGCAGGACGTCATTAACATCACCTTTGAGCAGAGGAGAATGTTTTGAGTACTTTTATTATCCTTGTCTAGTGGTTTTTCATGCAGAAATAAGGCCGTTTTTAATAAACACCACAGAGCAGGCAGCATTACTCAAAACTTGCCAGCAGTGTTTTAACAAAATACTGCTGGGGGTTTCATACTGGCTGTATCCTACTGTAGTTTTGCAGAGAGTAAAACAAGGTGGTATTGGAAAACATCACCTCTTTTACTGTTAACTGTAAAGCTTTAATAATGGCCATAGTATTAAACATGCCTTAAATATTTGTCAAACATGAATGCAAAATAATGCAGTAAATACTGGGAATGGATTTTTCCACTGGATTTCCAAATAAGTGATACTTAGGGCCTCATTACACGGATGTCGGTAAGGGTTTACCGGTACCGGTATTTTACCGGTACCGGTAAATCCTTACCGCCTTACTACAAGGTCCCTTTGCGGGTTGGGGAATTTAACGCCTGCTTTTTGCAGGCGTTAAAACCCAACCCGCAAAGGGACCAGGGAGCTAATTACGGTACTGCAATTTGCGGTACCGTAATTAGCACCTTCCCCATTCCCATAGAGCCCTATGGGGCAAAAATGGGAATGGGGAAGGGCAATAGTGGAAGGGGGAATTACCGCCCCACCAACCTTGGAATAGGGCGGTAATTCCCCTTTCCACCAAGGCGGTGCCGGTATTTTACCGGCATGGACCAAGGTGCTAATAGTACCTTGGTCCACCGCCATCCGTGTAATGAGGCCCTTGGTGTTAAAATATCAACATAGGAAGGGGATAATAAAGATTGCATTTCTAAAATGCATGCTTAGCTCGTGGTCGAACATGGGATCAGGGCACTCATACTGGACTTCTCAGGTGGACAAAGATAAAGATACGCAAATTGAATAGGCACATAGTGTTTCATAAGAAAAAACATATCAGCTGTGTGCACCTCCTATGAGACAATGGGTCTGATTTTTAAGTGTTTTTCAATAGGAAATCCCATTGAAAAATGCTTTGTAAATCCGCCTCTATATCCGCCAAGTGTCCAATAAAGCACACATTCTTTGTTGAAGTGTGGATTTGCTAATGTGCTAACAAGAAATCGATTTCAACATGGTAAGATTTTCAGGAATGTATTCAAAATTTATAAATAATTCATAGAACTATGTTGAAACCATTAGGATAAAAACAAATAATAAAAAGTGAAAAGTCTCTTTTGCTGCTTTGTTAATGTTGGCATAGATGTAAGGAATATCTATTCACAACCGGGAAAGACAGATTTACAACTCACAATCTGCCTGTCATGGGCCAATTGTGCATTCACCAGCCACGCTGGTGGAAGAAAATCTCCCAAAAATGGCTGCTGCCATAAACATGTTTTCCAGGGCCAGTGTCATCCGAAAAGGGAATGAGTCCCTTTTCCATTTTAATGGCAACGCACATTTTTATGTCATTTTTTGTCGTTTTTTCTCTCGCAATATATGGGGTCACGCATATCAAATCTCCTGTCGGATGAAGAAAATAAGAAAACTATCCACCTCCTGGGAATTCCCAGGGTGCGAATAGATTTCATGCCCCAGCAGGGAAGACAGACAGTGTTTTTAATGGCCCGCAGCTCGAGCTGAGGCCCTTGCATCTCTCTGGCCTACCAAAGCTCGGGACGGCGGGGCATTAAATGCCATGTCCGCCCCCATGCCGGGCGTGAAAACTACAAACAATTGAGCTATCACTGAATGTTCTTTTGTTTGTCCAAGGATGCTCAGTACGATCTTTGGATTCAAGTTATAATATGCTTCATTAGTTAATTAATCATTTTTTTCATTGACAGATTGATTTTCCTCATTTTTATGATACATTTACATCAATAAGCTTGTTTATTATTTGCAAGTCAATTGATCATTCATAATCCTCCATTACTTTGGTCAAAATAGTATCTTTGATTATCCGTTTGTCCTTATCCTCTAGTATTCAAACAGATGAATTCCCTGATTGTTGCCTCATAGCATCATATTTTCACAAGTCGTATTCAATTAGCCATTATCCCTATCTCCTGATCCTCCAGTATTCAAACAATATTCTGATTGTGACTTTATATCATATTCTTTTCACAAAGTCTATTTAATCAGCCCAACATCCTCAATATATTGTTGTATCTTCATCCTCACATCCTCTACACGTTTATTTGTTACGCTACTAATGTAGCTCTTTAGGAGCACCAAGCACAAGTGCCATCAAGTACCGCTTTGCCGCTGGACTCTCTGCTTCCTCTGAAGAATTACCTTATTTTGTGGACTACTACATCCAGGAGGTATAATTAACATTGAACGCTTTAACATTCTATCAATATATAGTAAGTAAACATATTTGTCACAAATTGTTTGTTTCTAGGCTTTGTTACAAAGCTCGCCTAGAGATGATCTACCCTTTGAAAGTGTTACTATATATTGGGAGTGCGCACATAGCCAAGTACCATCAAGTACCGCTTTGCTGCTGGACTCTCTGCTTCCTCTGAAGAATTACCTTATTTTGTGGACTGCTACACCCAGGAGGTGAAATTAACATTAGACGCTTTCGATTCTATCAATATATAGTAAGCAAACATAATACTTACAAACTGTTTGTTTGTTTCTAGGCTTTGTTACAAAGCTCGCCTAGAGAGGACCTCCCCTTTGAAGGCATTATTATATATTATGAGCGCGCACGCACCTGCCCGTGCGCACCAAGCCAAGTACCATCAAGTACTACTTTGCCGCTTCACTGTGTTCGTCGGGGCGGCGAGGTGGTACGCTCTATATCTGTTTGTTTTTTATTTCCATGGTTAGCTCGAGTACAGAGCGGTTTATCAATTGTTAGTATTTCCTCATTTTTTTTTACCATCAGTTTTCATCAGCATGCAACAAGGTGTGTTTTTACAGGCATGCCTTTTCGGGTTCCTTTGGATGTTAATGTCGAGGTAACCCGTGTGACTGATATGGATCAAAACAAATGACGGACTTGTTCCACGCCGATCATTAGGAACAAACGTAAGATGGCGGACATTTCCATCATGTGCATACATGGAGATATTAGTTCGTTTTGTAAAGAAATCAATAATGTAAGCACACCAGTGGCAGGCGTTAGAACGCCTGTAGTATGTGTGCCTCTGCAAATGTCTAGAGTTTCAATACCGATGCCGCCATAGACATAGAATCTGTTGCACAAGGCATTTCTCTGGTGACTGAAGATAAGAGCAAAGAATCGCTATTGTCAATAGCTGGTAATATGGACGTAAACGTGAATGTCAAACAACCAATTTTAGTTGTAAATGATATTCCTTTGTCTGACAGCGTTTTGTTGTGTAATGCCCCAACTGCCTCTTTAGTCCCTGATAACCCAAAGTCTGGTGTTAACATTTGATCCAAAGCCATAATTATTGATTTAAATCTAAATGTCTCATGTTTTTCTACACATGATTTACCAGAAAATCTGTCTGGCTCCCAAGACCTTTTTCCCACGAAGGCGGCTCTCAATAAATCATGAAGCTGATATTCCCAATGACATGGAACCAGCTAAAAAGTTACTTGAAATTGCTCTAAACTCGATGAATCTTACCATGCAAACTATGGCTAGGCTTTTCGAGACGTTTAATGATAAAATGAATACACAAACACATCAAATTGACCAAATATTAAAATGGAAAAGTAGCCTCATTGAGACTCTCAATCAAAAGGAGAGGAAACAGGACACACACTCAGTGTTAAATAATTGTATTGTGCTGGGGAAACATACAAGGGACATGGTTTTGTGTGCAACTCAGACAGTGTCTGACATAAATATATAGAAAAGATGTATACTGATGTGGCCACCCAAGTGCCCATTGAGTTCACTCCATCAAAACCACTCATTGCCAAGGTGATATGTAACCAGCACTCACAGATTGATTCAATGGGATTGGGGGAGAATGACACTTCTCATCAAATCAATCCATCTAAAGATGTAGCTAACCCAAAATATACTATTTTTGCCAATGCAGCTGTGGATAAAAATAATAAAAAAAAAATTGGCCCAAATGATCCTAAATGATAAAATAAAAATAAAAAAGTGTTTCCTCCTCTCAAACAAAGCAATACATTAAGACTCTGCAACAAACAAATACAATGACTATGCAGGACTCAAAGGCAATTTCTAAGAAACATTTTCAAAAAGCAAATAATACAGTTTTAAAATTAAATCCCATAGCTCAAACCTATAAGCCTCTAGATGATCTAGTGGAAGTGGCAACCATGGTAGGAAATCAACACAGTAATGATAATGATAAAATAGCCAAAGGGAATGCTTCTGAAGGAACATTGTCAAACTGGGATGTTGCAGAACAAACATTGAGAGATGCCCATCGCTGTTGACGAGTACATGCCTGCAAAACCTGCTCAATCTGCTCTAAAACATCACCCATTGATTCAGCATATCCAAGAATCCCAATCGGGAGTTGCATCAGTGGTTGGTGAAAGCTCCAAATCGACAATGATAAACCTAGAGTCATCAAAGATATCACAAATAGCAAGGGATCAGAACATACTACCCCCTGCAAAAATAGTCTCCGAAATTGGAACTGGATGGCGGAACTCTAACAGTTCCAACATAAAGATGCCTTCTAATGTTGACATCATGCGAATAATAAACATGGCTGTAAGTCAAGCCGTACAGGTGAGACATCAAGAATTGTGTCTTTCTAATAAACCGAAATCACAAGCCCCTATTGTGAAAGCACAGACCAATGCAAAATGTTAGAGACCAGCTGTCCATTCTCTAACAATAGCATATCGCCCACTGCCAGCGATTCAATACAATTTGAACCGTCAGTCCGTACTGACTATTTTATCCGATATCCCCGCTCTAGATGATATCTCCTCTGTGGATATAGAACTAGTTGAACTTGATCATAATAGCAGAGAGCAAACTTCAGCAAATTTATGGATTAACTCATGAGTAGTCCTAAATACACTATGGGCAGCTAAGTCCCAATTATATGACTTGGGTTTCAATATATTCTGAGAATCATCAGAAAGAACATATGACGATACAGTGCAAAATTTGTGTGATCTATCCAAAACAATAACAAAAAATAGGATCCCAAATCTCAATGGCTGTCAATGCAGTCAAAATCATAAACAAAATTAACTAGAGCTTGGGATATTGGTAACCCATTCTCTGGTTAGTTGGAATACAAGGGGCCATGCACAGCTATTTGATAACAGAACATTGGGTCTTGAACATCATTTTGATGTAGTAGTACTACAGGAAACATGGTTAACTGTTGTCCCCACGTGGGATAATTATGACATACATTTGGTCCCAGCAATTAAGGCAACTCGTGGACAACCCATGTCAGCCTTATTAGTAGCGATCAAACAGAGCTCTAAATTACGATCGGAAAGTTGGCTCTATCCAAATCCATATATGCAACTGATCAAAATATATGATATCAAAAAATATACGCTTTAATTAACCTGTACTGGAACCCAGAAGGGTTATCTAATGAAGAATTTATAAGTAGCATGGGTTGTCTATTGGATGTAATTGCTGGAGATCAAAATACACAATATACAATTGTAGCAGGTGATTTTAATCTACATTGTTTAGATCAAAAACAGTCCTCTGAACAAGGATGGCTGGCCAGCTGGCTACACATGGCTGCAACTCGAAATTTGTATGTACTAAATGGTTCTTTTTCCTCTGATATTCCACCAGCTTTCACTTGGCATAGGAAAAATATAGCTGCTACTATTGACTATATCTATGTTGTTATTTCTTTATTGTCACAAGTGTCCAGTTTCTATGTACAACAGACCACAATAAGTGACCATAATATGCTGATAATGCAATGGGAAACAGAGAAACCTATGGTCAATCAGGAGAAATTTGACACAGTAGGTGTGATTACAGTTAACCCAGGTCCCAATAGGGTGCAATGGTCTGAGATAGCCTTACTAAAAATTAAAGAACAAATTGTAAGAGAAATAGGGCAACAGAATGTTGACAGCAAGGGAGGATCTCTGGCATATCCTGAGTTAATGCAACATTTTCAGATAGCTTCTAACACTCATAGGAAAAAACAAACACCTAAACTGCATTGTTACAGTCGGGATGTTCACTCAATGAAAACAATGGTACAGACCTTAAAGATAGAAAACAGGGGGGTTACGCATGCGTGAGCCGCGCATGCAGAGCTAACTGCACCAGCTCCCCCCGGCCACAACAATTATCCTAAATATATTCCCCTTCTGAGAAACTATTTCGCCTCAAACGCTCCACAGCAGAGGCGGTCCTACTGGGGCAGCCAGCGCTGCATTTGGGAGAAGAATCGGACCCGGGAACACCAGATTTCGCCCAGAGACTGCCGGCGGGAGGCCTACCGCCATTGCTGTACAGGTGGGAATGGCCGCCCGCCCCCTCTCCCTCTGAGATATTGAGCGCGATGTGGCTCCCTGGGAGAGAAGACGAGCCAGAAACACGCTGGTGTCTCGGTTGACGAGACCCGACTGCATTTCACCAGCGCCGATAGACTGCCACCCGGGGTCCCTCTCACCCGCCTGGTCCCAGCGACCGTACAGATGCCAGAACACCCCCTGCTGATGAACGGCATAAAAAATCACGCTTCTCTCGCGGAGGCGGAGGCCTGATGCTGCTGCGACCCCTGCTATGCAACTGAGATGCGGCAAACCCCCCTGTCTGAAGCCGTGGAGCAGCATGAAGGGAACACACCGCCACATCCTGAGGACTGACCCATGCGTGTGCCCGGGGCCCGGGCCGCGAATGATTCGCACTGCCAACCTCCCTCCTTGAGGTCTCCTCCTCCCCCCCCACCAGCAAGACTGCAGCACCTGGGGTCGAGACGTGGTACGACAAAAGGATCTCGGTGCTGCGCTCTGCTGTTGGCGAACGACACATCGGCGACAGACCTGACACCAGCAAGGTACGTGTAGGAGAGGTGGGGGGCCCTCCCTCCTCACCCTCCCTCCCCACCCCCCATGGCTCCATGCATAAGCGGACCAGCAACAAGGCCCACAAGACCCGTTGGGCGAATCCGGCCCACCCCCCTGAAAAGAACTGAGGGGTGAAGGGATAAGCACTGGACAGCGCCATAATTGTGGGAGAAGCAGGAGCATCACCCTACACCAGCGGGGGAGAACCCCCCACCGAGACTACATACATTCAGGGTGCAGCGGGGGGTAGTGACTGTGGGCACCCCTCCTCCCAACCAACATAAGCACCCTGCATCCACGGCAGAGCCTTAGGGTTGCCCTCCCTCGCCACGCCGCGGGCTGGAGGCTGTGAGGACTGGCTGTGGAGCCACACGTCCGGGGAAATATCACTAAAGGGATGAATACCCCTCAATATGCAAAGCACTGTCCCAACGAGACAGGCAGCCTCAGGGGAAGGATCCACACCCAAGAGGAGCACACTCTGCAGCCTTGGATACCGCCTTTGTGCAGACACAACTGTGAACACCCATTATTGGTTGGCGGCACAGAGGATAGAACCACGCAAGGTCCTCTCAACTCCAACACCAACCCTCCCTGGGACCGCAACACGAAATACCCAGACCTGACACCATACCGGGTGCACTGACTGCGATATGGGAAAAGAAAAGGTCAAAAGACAAACCCTCCAAAGTAGAAAGGACCTTTAAACTGTAGGGGCCCCTCCCCGCCGGGAGACTCAGACCCCAGAAGAGGAAGGTGCCAGAGAGGAGTCCCATGACCCTCCTATCTCTCTGACTGACCTCATGAAAG
Organism: Ambystoma mexicanum; assembly: GCF_040938575.1. NCBI lineage: Eukaryota > Metazoa > Chordata > Amphibia > Caudata > Ambystomatidae > Ambystoma > Ambystoma mexicanum. Next base: position 1,182,884,224 of record NC_090924.1, read on the forward strand.
TGATTGGGGACTCGAGAACATCTTTGGAAATCAAAATTGGAGGCCTATCCATAGAGGTGTCCCTCATTCGCCAAGATCTACGCAACCTGTCCGCTAGAGTCGGTGAAGCAGAACAGAAAGTAGCAGACACAGAAGGCACGGTCCGCCGACTGGAACAGCAACTAGCCTTAATCACCGAAAAAGTTACCCAACTTGAATACCGCGCTGAGGACAGTGAAGGGAGGACGAGATGCAACAGTCTCAGGATTCAAGGGATTCCAGAGAAAGAAGAAGGCCCCAGCGCCAAACTTTTCCTGGAAGACTGGCTGGCTCATGTCTTCGCTCCAAAAAAACTATCCAAGTTCTTTCCCATAGAAAGAGCACATAGGGTGCCCACTGGATGACTTACCCCTAGAGCCCCGCCTAGAACGATAATTGCATGCCTGCTGAATTATCGAGACCACAACATTATCCTCCAAATGGCACGGGCCTCCAGCCCAAACACATACAATGGGTACAGAGTTGGGTTTTACCCCGATTACACCAAGGAAGTCCAAAAGGCCCGCCAGTCGTTTGACTCAGTTAAAAAGAAACTCCAGTCATAACCCGATTACCTCATGCCCGACTGTATCCCTCATCCTGAAGGAATACCAAGTCTTTGCTTGCCTAAAGGTGCATGAGGCCAAAACCATTTACTTCCCGATCCAGGGAGGCGAGTCTGTGATCCCAGAGACTTGCCCCTACCATGTCTGTATTAGGGAGTTTAAATACCTGGGCATACGCATTGGCCCGACTCTAGATGGATTCCTTCAACTCAACCTACAACCTGTATTAGAGAGGTTTAACAGAGATATCTCCCACTGGCAATGACTCCCCCTATCACTAATGAGCAGGGCAGCCTTATTTAAAATGATGACACTCCCAAGACTCCTATACTTTCTCCAAAATGCCTGCTTCCCATCCCCCATGAAACCTTCACACTCATTGATAGGAATCGCCACACACTGTTATGGGGAGGGAAACAACCCAGAATCGCCCTCAATACACTCCAAAGATCAGTATTGGAGGGAGGCATTGGTCTACCCTGTATACGCACATATTACCTAGCGTCACAGATAGGGGTGATAAATGATTGGTTACACACAGACCCCACACTACCACACATCTGCATTGAAATAGAGACCATGCTCCCGGTACCGCCACTACAGGTCTTGTATGCCACCAACAACCAATTCCCGACACTACCAAGAATGTCACGCAATATCCGTCACGCCTGGAGGGATGCACACAAACTGGTTGGCTGGAAGGCAAGACCAACACTATCCCAACCCATATGGCACAACGCATATCTCCCAGAAATAGTGAAAATAGGCTCTTTTGAACACTAGGGAACAAAAGGGATAAGCACACTAGCGCAGGTGATCCAAGAGGGTCGCCTCCTAAGGTTTGATACCATGCAAGACAAATTTGGCTTGGCACCTATAGACCGGTTTCGACAAGCACAACTAGCTCACGCCATACGCACCCAGTTCCCAGACACAACAACCATACCCCCCTTTTCCCCCATAGAGACCAACGTCCTCCCGCAACAAATCCTCTCCAAAGTCACCTCCACCCTCTACCAGGTCCTTAACTCCTTGGGGACTATACAACTCGATAAACTGAAGGAAAGGTGGGAAAGAGACCTGGGTGATTTGGAAACAGAGGACTGGAGAGATGCACTAATGTCCCCCTGAGAGATTGGGATAGAAGCCAAACTCAGACTGATACAACTCAGAACACTCCGCCGCTCATACTACTCACGTACAGCCATGGCCAGATGGGGAGGGACCGAGGATCCGATGATGAGACATGCATTAGATGCAAGCGAGAGGCGGCCACCTTCTACCACATGATCTGGGACTGTCAAGTATTACAAGTCTTCTGGGGGGATTGCATTAGTACAATCTCCGCCATACTAGAGACGCCAATTCCTAAAGACCCCAAAATGACACTACTGGGCATCGGGGGAGCAGTGGACCTGACGAAGTACGAAAAAATGTTTCTGGTGGTGGCGCTTGGTGCGGGGAAAAGGCTTATTGCTGCAAACTGGGGCTCTGCAGACCCACTAAACCCGATCCCTTGGAGCAGTGAACTAAACAGATGCGCAGCTCTGGAACGCCAAATCTACAATGCGAGGGGTTGCCCTCGTAAATTTGAAAAGATATGGGGCAAATGGCTCAATGCTCACTGAGACTCATCCCCTCCCTATTTCTCTCTCTCCTCCTCCGCCTCCCCCCTTCCTTGCTCTTCCCCTTCACCCCCCCTTAACTCAATGACATGGGACGTTACCAGTATTGCCAGCTATTATCTGTTTCGCGATTGTATCAATGCTTCTTTGTCCTGTGTCGCCTTTGCCACTGACAATACCGCTGTGTTTTTCTGATGAATGCCTAAGTGTATATCTATGTTGTTGTTTGCTGTTTAAATCCAAATAAACAGAGTTATTAAAACAAAAAGATAGAGAACAAAGGGGGGAACAAGGTAGAGAACAAAGGGGGGTTCCAACCACATAAACATGTTTTGTCACTCTGATCTGAATCAGAGTGTCCTACTGTGCTGTGTCAGTATATCATTTTCAAATAATGCTTCAAAAGTAAGCTAAGTACCCAAATAGTAGGGTTAATTTACTCTGGATGTAAGTTCCAAACATGTACCTTGAGTCATTGCATTCGTGCTCAAAACAAGTTGCTTTTATGCAGCAAAACCAGTTCAAGCTAAGTACCCAAATAGTAGGGTTAATTTACATTGGATGTAAGTTCCAAACATGTACCTTGTTCGGGATACAGTACTCTAGTCCTATTTTTAACTTTGCATGAATGCAATGGCTCAAGGTACATGTTTGGAACTCCCGAAGGGGAGGAAACTGAGAAGTACTGTTGAAACAGAAATAAGCCCAATATATTTATAAAATGGTCACTGTTTGACTTGACTGAACGAAGACAACGAACTATATGTGTGATTAGTAAACAAATTACAAATGTATGTTATGTGATGTCAAAATATATACTTAATTGACAAATGTAACTTTGAGACATAATGCTTGATAGGTAGTGATGATCTTTTGGTTAATTTCCATTGAACATAGACACTATCCTGACACTAGCCAGTGGTCTACTTTGAATTGAAATCATATTCTGTTATCATAAGATCATCTTTGCCTAACTACAACCTTTGCTTTTGCATAGATGACTAATATACCTCCTGATGATATACAGTATTAGAAGTGAAGATGATGATGCAAGAATTCTTTGAGGATGTTGAGCTGATAGAATAGATCTTGTGAAAAGAACACAAAATAAGGTGAAATCAGGCTATTTATCTATTTGAATACCAACGGATAAGGAGATAAGGATAATGGCACAATTAATAGATCTTGTAAAATTATGATGATATAAGGCCATATTTGGGATATTGAGGATAAGGAAATAAGGATAATCAAAAATACTATTTTTTATCAAAGAAGTGGGGGGAGGTAAATATTAAATTGAATAAGCAAATAGTAAACAAGCATATTAATGTAAAATATATGATACAAATGAGGACAATTAATCTGTCAAGGAAAGAACTGAATAACTAATAAAGTGTACATTAACTGGAATACAAACATGATACTGAACACCTCCTGACAAACAAGAGGACATTCTATGATAGGCCAATCATTTACAATGATCTAACCCGTGTATGTCAACATCAACACAAAAGAGAAATGTCACCTTAAAAAATTATGTTTTTCTTCTTTTTGTTTAAATGGTTTCAACATAGTTATATGAATATTTTGAAAGATAAAGATATGTTTCTAGAGATTTTTGTGCAGAGTAAAGCTTAACAGGCCGGTACAGTTTCTCTCTGCCACAGTTGGTAGTTGGCTGAATACCAAACGGGGCACTCACTCCTCAACAGTAGTTCTCAAGCATAAATATAAAAGAGAGATTTACAGATGTTTTTACAGGAATAAAGTGGGAAGATACACAGATCTGGATGGTCTGTTTTCCTGCTCCCCGAGATGTACAGAATCTTCAGTAGATTCACGCCTTTGCAACTCACTCCGCAAAAAAGATAATCTCTTGGATCAATGTATTGTTTGTTGGCCCTGGCTATTCTTGAAGAGGGAAAATGAACAGCATCTATTTCTTTAATTTATTATTTCTTATAGCGCATACCTAGCTCAAGAGCAGCGGAGTGCTTTGCAACGAGAGGGTGCTAGCTTGGGCTTGTACTTTTATGATGTAGCGAAGTATTGTTGGTTGAGGGAGAGAGGGATTTTTATTAGTCCAGCAGGTAATTTTGAAAGAAGAACACTTTTAGTAAGCGTTTGCAGAACTGGAGCATGATGGGGGATTTGGAGCCAATGCCAGGACTGAATCTCAGATGGTCAGTCATGGCAGGAGATTAACTGTTTGTGAGGCTTCTCTTTACGGGTTAGATTAGTCTTCAATCTTTTCATAGTTTTGCTATGTGAGATTTGAGAGCCTCTAGAGAACTAGAGTTTAGCTGCCAAGTATGTAGGTGTTCCATTTGACATTACCATGTAGGTGATGCATGCATTTTTAAATATACTCCTGGCAGTGGAGGGGGGGCAGTGGATATCCTCCAGTGTTAAGAGATATGGTCGAATTTGCATACATCTATATTTATGCTGTCTGCAACATGGTGGAATCTCTTGAGGGGCTATTGCACAGCTGAGAGCTAAGCAAGGATGGCATTTCCCAAATTGATGTGTGGGATCACAAGGGCTTGGACCAACATGTGGAAGCCATGCGAGTGATGAAGGGTCTGATTTTGTGAGTCTGAAGATCTGAAGCCATGCAGTTTGCACCATTGTGGCTATGTGCTCTCAGAAATAAAGGCTATCATCAGAGATGAAGCCCAGAGATTTAGCTGAGTTTGCCAGCTGAGCAGTGAATCTTTTCAGGCATATGTCATCCAGCAATTGTTGCACGAGTTGTTGTTTGGTGCGGGAACTGATGACTATGAATTCTGACTCGGTGAGGTAAAGTTTGAGAAAGGCATTTGACATCGATATTCCCATGGTAGCCAGCCCTTTGCAAAGGCGTGCAATGTCCTTGGAGACAATGATCTTAGGGTAAAGCTGAGTGCCTTGAGAGTACTGATGGATGGCAATGCTGAGATCATTTAGGAGAGTTGGTAATGGTTCCATATATAGAGTAAAAATGGTCGGAGACAGTATGGAACCTTGCAGGACCCCACATGTGATCAGGAGTCGGTTGGATATGAATGATCATTTAAGGACATTTTCAGGGAAGCCAATTCTGTCAGAGAGGGCGGTGTGGAGTGGTAGGTGGTCAACTGTGGTGAAGGTATTCTAGAGATCAAACAGGACTAGATAGCATGAGCCCTATGTTTCTGTGATTCACAGCACATCATCCACCACTTAGATGGTTTGAGTTTCATTGATACAAATGCCAGAATAGTAAATGTGGCAGGAGGCCTAGCAGTTCAATTTTTTCAAGTAGTTGGTTTACAACTAACTTCTAGATATGCTTCCAGATGAACGGGAGGCTTATCATGGTTTTGTTGTTGGCTAGGTCCTCTGGGTAAAGCAAGTTTTCTTTTTAGGAGAGGTTGTATGAGACTTCTTCAACATGTCTGGGAATACAATTTCACTGAAGGAAGTATTCACAATGCAGGAGTGCATTGAAAGCTGGGCTAGTGAATTGTTTAATGAAAGCGGTCAGCAGGAAATACAGAGCACAAGGTGAGTGGGCACAACTTCTGACTATAGTTGTTAATGTTAGTCTACAGAATAGGGATAATTTGAGTGGGGTGGTGCAAACCCTCTGATAGTACCTCCACACCGGACACCATAGATAACTATGAGAAGAAAGATCATTCTGAGAAGGTGCAGTGAGATCTTCACACCATAAAGGACGTACATTGGTTAATGGTAGAACAGGCTGATGATGAAATCATGACATGTTCCACATCACTTGACAAAGCAAGGGGATCAATGTAATAAAACATTATAATTAGCAGATGCCAACAAGGCCAATGCTTCATCAGAGCAAAATCTTGAATGCATGCATGAACCACCAATGAGTTATGTGAATTCACCCCATGGTTCAACATCAAAATCAGAATTAGAAAAAAATGCAAGCGTACAGTTCCATTAAGAAAAAAATCATGATTCACAGTTCGATACAGATCAAGAATTCAACATACAGTGCCTCATCAAAATATGGATTTCAAACATGCAATTTGATTTGGTAATGTTCATGATTCACAAAGCGATAAAACATGGAGATGCAACAATAAATAGCAAGGATAAACAAACAAAACCACACAAGACAAAAAGAAAAGAAAAAACATTCAAATCACATTAAATGGTAATGATACTATTAAAGCAGCTCACTGCAAGTTCAAATGGATCGTCCAATGGCATAAGCTATCAGAGGAGTGATTAAGAAATTGGGAAAAAAGAATAAACTAGCTGGGTGTCATAGTCCCTAAAGTAAACAAAAGGAAACAGCATGGGGAAGGAATGTAACTCGTAGATGACAGCCTAAAGGAAGTCGCAATTAGAAAAACAGGCGGAAGTACTTGCAGAAATGGTCCACACGCCGAGAAAGACCCTGTGCGAGCCGTGGCACAGAATTTTCATGGATTTAAAGATGCATTACTCGCTGTCAAGCAATTAAAAACTAGCTGCATTAGGAACGCCCAGCAAAAAGCAAGCAAAAGGACAAACATGGCTCAAGCCTCCGCACCACCCCTGGCCCACCATCATGTACCTCTGTGAGAAGGCATGCCTCACCTCGCAAGCCCAGGCTGCACCCCAGCGAAAACACAGGTCCTCCCTCACAGGCCCAGACTGCACCCCAGCAAAATTCATGCACCTCACCTCGCAAGCCCAGGCTGCACCTCAGCAAAAACGTGTGTCTTCCCTCGCAGGCCCAGACTGCACCCCAGCGAAATTGCACACATCACCTCGCAAGTCCCGGCTGCACTCCTGCGAAAACACAGGTCCTTCCTCGCAAGACCAGACTACACCCCAGCAAAATTCCGAGCCTCACCTCACAAGCCCAGGCTGCATCCCAGCGAAAACGCAGATCCTCCCTTGCAAGCACAGGCTGCACCCTCCAGACTGGACACCACCCTCCAGCCCAGCTCACCTGTGACACCCCCCCCCATGCAGCTCACTCAAGACTGGACACCCCCCACAGGCATTCTCCTCCAGACTGGGCACCACCACCCAGCCACCATCACCTGTGACACCCTCCTAGGCAGCCACTCCAGACTGGACACCCCCCACAGGCAGCCCTTTCCAGACTGGACACACTCCACAGGCATCTCCCTCCAGACTGGACCCCCTGTCACAGGCCGCCCACTCCAGACTGGACAACACCCCCTAGCCCTCCTCACCTGTGATGCCCCTCCTGGCAGCCCACTCCAGACTGGACATCCCCCACAGGCATCCCCCTCCAGACTGGACCCCCCCCCACAGGCAGACCCCTCCAGACAGGACCCCCCACAGCCAGCCCCCTACAGACTGGGCACCATTCCCACAGCCCTCATCACCTGTGACACCACCCCAGCAGCCCACTGCAGAGTGGACAACCCCACAGGCATCCCCCTCCAGACTGGACACCCCCCACAGGCACAGCCCCCTACAGACTGGGCACCACTCCCCATTCCCCCTCACCTGAGACACCCCCCAGGCAGCACCCTCCAGACTCACACCAACCACCAGCCAGCCCCCTGACAGTTTTTTACAATACCAGTGCAATGCATCTTTGCTGCTTACCTGAACCCCTGCCAACTCCATTAAGTGGAACACCAATATGTCCACTGCAAACACATTCAACGGGAAGCACTGTAGATCCATCCAGGACTGGAGCATTTGCTGACACACCCCTCAAGACTTCAACCAGCTCACCCTATACACATGTGACAAGTGAATGCAATGGCAAGTGGCATGTACATGTTGGACATGGCACATTGCCAAGGCATCACAGCACACTAACTGAATGTGTGCCCACGACAGAAATATACATACTAATAAATACGAAATATACACAAACAATGTCCAGGCAGGTCACCGTCTGAGCATCAGTGACCTGGGTGGAATGGGTGGCAAATTACCTGACAGGGAACAATAACATGACAGGGCCATGCATCAGTGATGGGAGGGCAGTCAGAGAGTGCATGAGTCAGAGACCAGATATTTGTCCTGTCACCAGAAAGAGCCAACATGGCTCACTACTGCATTCCAGTGTCCGAGGAGGAGTAACACATGAGAGAAGGCAGTGTTTGACTGGAGGTTGCTGATGTGCGTGTCTGCATGACATGGTGTTGAGGAGGAGCCAAGTGCCTCTACCTGAAGTCCTGCCCCCATTTTGCCTATATGTTGGAAACTGGAAATTGCGACATGCCCGTGCTAATAATGGTCCCTATACCACGAAGAAACCTCAAAACAAGGTATCCATTGAGAAAGCGCTATATGATGTACGCACGGAGAAATGACAGTCTTTTGAAGGAGGTTCTGGAAGAAGTGTGAAGATAGATGAAAGAGTGTAATGGTGACCTCACATGAAGCAGAAATGACGCACCCAGCAGGGATACCAATGAAGAGAATATATAGACCATATAGAATCTGATGGCAAAGTAAAGAATTGAGCAACATTTCATGAGTGAAATGAAGATTGCACGTGCGGAGACCACTGAAGAAAATTGTGCAAGTTCTGCAGCTTCCTGAATATAGTGGGGAAAGTACACATGCCCCTATCTGCTGATAATATACACAGTCTTTCCCACATAGCAGTTTGATGAACAAGGGGCCAGTTTATGGGCCAAGATGCTTATCTTAAATGGCAACTGAATGGACAGATCCAGATGAAGATGACTTTGTCCAGGATACAAAGACAAGAAACAGAGCTCACACTACGAATCATGTGATCAGGTACGAGAAGTCTGGAGTGAAATCAGATGGGAAGTAAACAAAAGATTGGAGAGTCCAGGAAAATCTGCAGAAGAAATTTGTAGATGGAAGAATAGAGGCCAAATACAGATCTGGGGATCAGTACTATCACCAAATGGATGGGAAGAAGGAGTGGTGATCTGCAGAGCCTGGGTGGTCATTGGTTTCTACAAACCAACCATTGACATAGTGCATAATGGTTGTAAGCCACTATGGCTAAGACTTTCTACTACTGACCTAGGTAAAAGACAGGGGCAGACCCTTGCAAATAGTACCTTTGGAGAGTGCAAAGCTGTGCTTCAGAACAAAATGGCACAAGAAAAGTTGGCGAGAATCAGAACTGTTGTTGAATCTTTGATGTACCAGGAATGATACTTGGAACAGCAGTAATCATGGATCACTATTGGGCTTGTGGATCCAAAGCGTATATGAGTCTACCCAAGGATTGGGGAGGACGTTGCTCACTAGTGAATGGTCATGTTCCAGCATTGGTAATTCCGAAAAGTGACTTAAACCTTGACAGTTTCCTAATAGCAGATGCTCACCTGAGAAAGAAGAGATCTGTGGAGCTGCTGATAAGAAGAATGAAGAGAGAGAACTATTTCTCAGCAAAATATATATATAAGCTTTTGATTCTATTTCCTATGAGCACAGACTATTTAGCCAGATAGCTTCGGTGTGTTCGTTGATCTTCATGCTGAGTGTCCAGGTTGGAGCAAATACCAAATGGCTGCAGATTACAAGATGGGAACTGCTACAGACAATCAACACTACCATAAAAAGATTCAATGCTATCAGAGAAGAGTTGAGATCCATATGACTGATGACTCTTTCAGAATAGATATGTCCTTGACATGATCACAGCTATGGATGGAGGTGTTTGTGCAAAAATCGGAGAATCATGTTGCACATTCATACCTTCTCATGATGACGAACATGGAACCTTGACGGAGGCCATAGGTATGCTGACAAAACTCTACGGCCAGATGATCGATGAAGTAGAATGCATTACTGATGACAGCTGGTTTGGATCACTCTTCTCTTGGATTCCAATATGGATGGCAGATATTTTTAACTTCCTTGGAACTCTGATACTAATGATATTGCTTAGATTTTGTGAGATCAAGCTAATAATCTCCCAATGCAAGAAAATAACCAAGAAAGCCATAGGGATGAAGATTATGATCAATGTCGAACCAGGATGGAAGGCCAAAGACTTGACAGAGGAAGAAATTAGAGACTTTGTGAAGGCCAGTAGCCATGCATCTGAAGGAACAAAGTTCCTGTATCCAAAGAATCATAAGAAGTATGTGGGGAGATGGATCTATAGTAGTCCAATATAGTAATGGACAATGCAGCCTCATGACATTGAACAAGGATGAGCATGTGAAATCAGCAGGATGCCTGAAGGGAGTCATAAAGATATGGATATGGATCCCAAAAAAGTTCTTCATCAGACCAAGATGTCTGGATGTGACGGATGATGAGAGAGTGGTCGATAAATCGCCAAGAGGGGGAAGTGTAGAGGAAGAGCCAAGTACCCCCACCACAACCACCTCACCCATATTGCCTATATTTTGGGAGCCCAGATGGGAAAACCGTGAGGTAGCAGTGAAAATACTGATACCTAGGAGAATCCTGTAAGCAAGGTTCCCATTGAGAGAACCGTAGCTGCATACAAGAAAATATGATGGCCATTTGCATTAAATCCTGGAAAAAGCAGAGCAAATGAATGGTCAAGATGAATGGTGACATCACACAGAGCTGAGCTAGTGTACATAGAAAAGATGCAGAGACTAGAGAATGCAGATATTCTATAAGGCATCAAGAAAGTATCAAGAATAGGTGACATCTTGGGATGAAGGTGAAGAAGCTTATGGCATAAAATGGATGAAGATATCAAGTCAGTTTACACGTGTACAGATGAAAAAGGAAACGCAAGCAGACAAAGTATTATTTAGGCTAGCTTTATAGTGAGTATATTGCGGCATGCACCTATACATACATGTATGTATAAAGAGTAAAAGGTGGATGTTTCCACTACGTGTCATAGCAGAGTTAGCCAAAAAAAAAGAAGGGCCTCTTGCCAGTTTGTCGCAGTAAGAAAACACATGAATTAAAAGTGAAAGACGAGGCTGGATGAGCCATGAAGCCAAGCCAAGAAGCCAAGGTCTTATCAGGCTGAAGTCAACTAGCATTGGATACAAAATCGTGTGCAAGGACAACCTCCTGTTCAGAAGGCATGAACAAAACAAGGAAGAGGTCAGAGGTCTATTAGAAAATAGTATTTTAATAAGCTAAAAGGCTTGAAATCATGGTCTACAGTCACGTGGAAGGATGAAGTTGGATGAGCAAGATGCTCACACCTATGCATGAGGGCGGAGCATGCCTTCACTCCCTTGAATTTTCCAGAGCTAAGAACACTTCCAAGGATGAGTTCAAAGTTTTAATTGCCAGCAGACCACTGAGGTGATGATGGATTGATATGCTAATTGGTGGGAAGCTCTGTTTTAGACAAGCTCCCCAGCACCTGGAGGTCCAATCTGCATGCTGCTAGATATATGTCGAAAAGTACTGACGAAGGTTAGAGTGCTAACCAATTGTAGGGGACCGCACAATTAAGGGTCCTATAGTTTGTGAAGCCAATGGGACGTTGTGTATTTAGTGATGTTCATAGTGGCCATTTTTAAGGGAGGGCTTTGTTGCCTCACCTGATGTTACCTATCACTTTCCCTCACTGTCACTCAGATATTCACTAAGAGCCTATCACAGTTGCCATTAGATTTTTGTAGTTTGCCACATAGGATGATGTTGGTATTGAACATCAATGATGATAGGTTTTGGATATAAAAGCACAGTTGTTAATGAAACTCGTTGAGTAAGAGGATCGAGTACATTTGTTGATGTTCGTTGTACTCCCTGTTTTAGGTAATTGACAAAACAGTTATCCTTTTTGCCAACTACTTGAGTTGTTTCGATTATTGATGTATGAATAGGATCTGCATCCCCATCCATCTTCAGGGTAATTGTTACTCATTTTAAAGGGCTGAGGCTATTCAGTTCAGAGGCATGCACTGAGGATAGGTCAGAGGGGAGAGCAACACATGAGTGCTATTTTAGGGTGGGACATACGAAAAAGAATAGCTAGACTTATCTGTCCATCCCTCACACATGTATTCGTTATTCCACTCAAATCAAATCATTACCAACTTGTGTACTCATACCATGGAGAACATTTTCAAAGTGCAACTTTGACAAAGCTTTGTAATGTTACATTTTCAGTTTATTATCATAGATGTGCGAGTTATTTCTGAAAATAAGTCAATAAAATGAGTTACAAATTAATATTCCCATTTCGACAAGACATATACAATAATAAGTACAATTCCATAAACAATTTTCCTTAGAGGACAGTGAGCTGAGATTGAGAACCTATTCATATATATAGACATATTTTGCATCTTGTCCTATAAATTGGAAAAACATCATCTGTACTGGTTGTGCAGTCCTTTACTATATACATACACTGACATATGCACAGATATGTGTCAATATTGTTTGTTCACCAAACTCTGAACAGCGTGTTATTCATTAGATCCCTGGATTGAAGGTTGGAACCTGCCACCAGGCCCCCACTCCTGTCTCCCTGCACCCCCAACCCCAGCACTGTGGGGCACCCTCCACCAGGCCCCACTCATGTCCAACTCATGTCTCCCAGCACGCCCACCCCCCAGCAGTCAGGGGCACCTGCCATCAGGCCCCCACACATGTCCCCCAGCCAACACGTCATCACAATCTAGATCCCTGGCCCTTATGGGCAGCCTCCACTTGCCAAACACCCACCCAAGCATTGCATCCACTCACTTAGAAATGGCAATTACATGATACAACCCCAATGGCAAATATGTAAATGAACACATCTCCCTCACATACACACAATGGGTGTCAGGAATGTCAAAACCCATATCATGACATGCATGAAACCAATGAGACGATACTACACATTGAAGTATGATGAAAAAATATGTATTAAAAGCAACATAAATAGAATCAAAAAGTAACAAACGAAAATGTGAATTAAAAACAAAAAGCAGCATGTCCGTAAAATAATGTAAAACCACAAATCATAATCCAAAGGAAAGGTGTCCAAAGTCACAGTTCCCAAAAGTAAATCCAATGGAATATTAAAACCAAAAAGCATTGCTCCATTGGTAAAATCAAAATGAAAACAAAAAATCCCAACAGTCAACTATATACAGATAAACAATCCAGGGTCCATGATCCCAACAGAAGAAATGAAGCCTATCTAATAAGACTACCTAATAAAACATAACTATATACAAAAATGTGGCCCATTGTCCAAAAGGTCCAAAAAATATAAAAAAGCAAAGGAAACCTAACACTAACTACAGAACTATTTACAAGGGCAGCGGGCTAGTCCGACGGCTCACTTCGGGATGTTCCGGGCCAGGGCATCATCAAACTCCTGCTCAATGTCCCGGAGGAGGTCCTCCTCCATGGCCCCGAGGGTCCGCAGGGCCAATGACATGTTCACCTCCAACTCCCTGCGGATTGCCTCGAGGCACTCGGCCCGCCTCAGGGCCCTCCGCATGGAGTTCTCCGCCCTGACCATCGTGAGCCGTACCTCTTCCGCCCGCTGCAGCTCCGCATCTATGGCGTGGCCCAACCGCTGCCACACGGAAGACACTTCCCGTCCTGGGTTCACCTGCCCTCCGGTCGATGCCTGCCCCTCCGATGTCGAAGGACCCGAGCCATCATGGCTCCCACCTCGTTGCTGCTGCTGTGCCTCTGCCCATGCCCTGGCTCCTGCTGCCTGCACATCCTCCACCGGCTGGGGTGCAGTCGTTGATGTGGCCACCCCTGCTGGACGTCCGACTCCCGACTGTGGCAGGGATGCCTCCTCCACCAGCCTGGCCGCTCCGTCAGAGGCAGCTCCACAGGGCACCCAGGTGACAAATGGGTGGGAAGATGGCACGGAGGACGACTGGCGCATAGGGTGTTCAGTTGAGGAGGGGGTCGGAACAAGCTGCAGCAAACGGAGGAATCCGGCCTGGGTGACCTGTCCCAGTAGGCCGACGCGGTCAACGAGCCATTCGAGATGACGTGCAGTCTCCTCATGAAAAGACTGCAGGTCACCTCGCATGGCCCGTTGACGCAACGCCACACCAGTCAGGACAGCCTCAACCCATACCTGGATAGCCACGTCCGCAGTCAGAGGAAGGCCAGTTGTTGTGAGCTCATCCCCTGCAGGAAAACGGGTCTGGATGTAGGCATCCCTGCTGGTGCAAGATGATGCAGTGACAGGATCAGGGACAGGATTGCACACAGGCACCTCCGCGGCAGTCTGTGCTGCCTCCATTCCCTGGTCCTGCACTGCACCACTAGCACCAGTGGAATCCCCACCTCCAGACCCCGTCTCTGTCGCTTGCATGGCCTCCTCCTCCACCAAACCCCCCACCAACCTGGATGACTCCGTGCCATCTTCCCCCGTTGGGCCCTGTGGGGTCCCAGCTGCCCCTTCTGCTGCCGAGGAGTCCAACTCCAACCTCCCCCCAGCAGCTGCGGCCTGGGACGCGGCACCGGACTCCTCACTCCCCGACGAGATAACAACCTGGGAGGGGAGCCGGGCCTTGCGTCTCCGGCTGGCGGTGCAATCCCCACCGCTGTGCTCCACAGCACCTTCCCCGCCCTCTTCATCAGTTGACGCTGCAGACAGGGAGAAATAAAACACAGGCATCAGGGCACTGTACAATGGACACATATTGTCATGATGCCTACCTCCAAGGAGCCAGGTCCGACCCAGCAACCCCAGAGGCAGGCATCATTCCCCCCAGGGAAGTGCCAGCGGGCCCAAGCTGGGGCCCTTTGGAGACAGTCCTGGCGCCTTAGGCGCCAGGCTCATGTTAGACCCCTGTCCTGGCGCCTTAGGCACCAGGCTCATAAAGCTAGACATGTGTTCAAGTGTTTTAATGTGCACTTACCTGATGCAGACCATGCTGCTACATCCAGGCCCTCTTGAGGCCTGAATGGAATTACTTTACCTGTGGGACTACATTCCACCTGGGTGTGGTCGGGGAAGGATACATACCTGATCGGTGGAAGGATACATACCTGGAACTTCTTCCAAAGCTATTTAAACCACGCCCGATCAGCAACTCACGCTTCGCGTTGTTCTGCTCCTCGCAGCTGGACGCTCACCGTGTCAGCTCCTGCATCTGGACTTCAGCCACGCCTGTCAGCATCCTGGATCGCCTGCAAAGGGAGATAAGAGAGAATTGGAGAGAAAGAAGACCTTACCAGCTAAAGCTGCATCACGGAGACATCACACCGACGATCCTGAAAGGGAAGACATCATTTTAAAAGCATTTCGCTTCGATCGCTGCAGCGCTGCATTTCACTCAACTTTCCTGGGCGCCTCCATCTTCAGCAGTGATCATCCGGATCCGCACCCACTTCTCAGAGCCTAGAGAGAAAAAGACAAGAAAACAAGGTGAGAGAAGAAAGGGAATAGGAAAGGCTCAGTTTCCTTCTAAGACTTACCTGTTGGGTCATTCCCATTTCATTTCGGGTCCTGCCTCTTCCTGGCATTCCGTACCCCGGCCCCTATGGGGAAAAAAGACAAAGACTTTGAATGAGCGAATGCAAAGACATTACCTGAACGCTCATCCAGAACTTACCTGTCATTTACTGGAACTGCACGTTTCACTTCGGGTCGGCACCATATCTCCGGCATTCCGAACCCCGGTCCCTAAGGGGAAAAAGACATAAGCATTAGCGCTTGCTGCAATAGGACAATGAACATTATTATCAAGCTTGAACTTTAGAACTTGCAACAGAACTCTTACAGCGCCTCACCTGAATAGTCAAGCTTATTTTGAACTCACATCAAACCTCAATCCAGTGAAGTAACTGGGTTTCAACGCGCCCCTGCATCAGAAGCAGGATGGAGAACTCATCCTTCCAGACCCTAAGGTGAGACTTCACGGGGAATCGTGGAAGGGTATCGTGGAGGGTTGGAAGGGAGTGGGAGGCTTGAGCATTATTCCGTCAGTAGGTAATACTCCCTTTTCACACACAGGGGAATATTCCTGCGAGCCAGAAAAGCCAGAGTAGAGGGGCCCTTCCTGTCCATCTTCAGAGTCCTGCGCTTCACCATTGAAGAAGCATCAGTACTCGAAGCCAGACCTGCGCCCCCGTGGGAATCAGGTGAGCGTGACAGGACGCGAAGCCTACCCACAATTTTCCACCCGGGCGCTCTGGAGACTTCCGAGACAGATCAGCTGGCCCAGCTTTTGGGGGAATTACAGGCAGAAGTGCACTCAGCCCGCCAGGAGACTAACGCTCTCAAAAGAGAACTGATCCGATCAAAGAAAAGAACAGATGACCTGGCCAAAAGGTTACTGCAGTCCCAGGCAGGGCACACTCCTTTACCTAATCCCGGAGGTACTTCCACATCAATGGGTTTGAATAACCCGGTACAAATCAATCTACCTGGACACATGCCTTTGGCCCCGCCTGAACGTTTTGCGGGGGATCCCAAGGAATATGCCGTCTTTATGAACCAATGTCGTTTACACTTTCTATGCAGACCCGGGGCCTTCCCTAACGACCAGACCAAGGTAGCCTTTATACTATCTTACCTCAGTGGCAGTGCTGCCGATTGGTCTATTCCATTGGTAAATCAGGATGATCCCATTCTCCAGGATTTTCAGGGCTTCCAGGCCAGCATGGAAAGATTGTTTGCTCGACACTCTCAAGGACAGGCCCTTGATAACGAACTGCTATCCTTACGACAAGGTAATCAGGATCTCCTGTCCTATGTTGCCACCTTTAATAGACTGGTTGTGGAAACTGGATGGCCAGAAAACAAAAGGATCACATTGTTTCATCGAGGCCTGCGCGGAGAGCTTAAGGATGTTCTAGCTCAGATTGTAAATCTACCCCAGGTCTGCGCAGACTACATAGACTTGGTGGTTCAACTTGATCACAGACTTCAAAATAGAAAAGCAGATCAGTTCAAGTACGAAACCCGAGTACCGATCAAAACCCACGCTAACTCCAAGAGTCCCGACGTATCCGAACCTATGCAAATCGGCAGTGTTAAAGGACCATTAACGCAGAAGGAACGAGAGAGAAGGCGGCAAATGCAACTTTGTCTGTATTGCGGGACTTCCGGTCACTTTCTTCGAAATTGTCCGGTTAAACCACCTAAGAAGGTGGTTGGAGCCACTGATAACGATTTATTGACACCTGATTCGGGAAACGACCTAGCCCGACAAGCGTAGGGGTCCGCTTGCCGAGCTTGAAAACAAACTCTTTGACCTCGCATTTTGTCATGCCAATGGTGCTCGTGGACCCAAAACAACCTCAGCAGTTGCATGCTATAAAAGCATACATCGACAGTGGAGCTATTGGAAATTACATAGACCGTGAATTGGCTTCTAGGATTAAGCTCCCTCTCCGCCCGAAAGTAACCCAAGATGTCATTACTACAGTAGATGGAACCGAAATAGCCTCAGGGCCTGTAACGCATTCCACTGTTGAAATGACACTGGTGGGTCAGGATGGACATCGGGAAGCAATTGTGTTTGATGTGATCAAGGCCCCACAATTTCAGGTAATTCTTGGAATTCCTTGGTTAGAAACACATAATCCCAGAATTGACTGGCGAGCAAAGAAGATAAGTTTTCCTGATTGTGAACCAACTTGTTATCCAAGAAATCCCGTTAAGGGTCTAGCTTCAGCAACTTCCACCCCTGTACAGCTACCGTCAGAATACCAAGAATTCCAAGACGTTTTTCAGAAGGAACAGGCTAACAAGTTACCCCCCATCGGTCTTATGATTGCCAAATCGATCTGGTACCCAATGCTCAACTACCTTGTAGTAGGATTTATGCTCTTACGGAACCTGAGAACCTGCATTTGCGTCAGTATTTAGATCAGTACCTAGCCAATGGTTTTGCACTGAGGATAGGTCAGAGGGGAGAGCAACACATGAGTGCTATTTTAGGGTGGGACATACGAAAAAGAATAGCTAGACTTATCTGTCCATCCCTCACACATGTATTCGTTATTCCACTCAAATCAAATCATTACCAACTTGTGTACTCATACCATGGAGAACATTTTCAAAGTGCAACTTTGACAAAGCTTTGTAATGTTACATTTTCAGTTTATTATCATAGATGTGCGAGTTATTTCTGAAAATAAGTCAATAAAATGAGTTACAAATTAATATTCCCATTTCGACAAGACATATACAATAATAAGTACAATTCCATAAACAATTTTCCTTAGAGGACAGTGAGCTGAGATTGAGAACCTATTCATATATATAGACATATTTTGCATCTTGTCCTATAAATTGGAAAAACATCATCTGTACTGGTTGTGCAGTCCTTTACTATATACATACACTGACATATGCACAGATATGTGTCAATATTGTTTGTTCACCAAACTCTGAACAGCGTGTTATTCATTAGATCCCTGGATTGAAGGTTGGAACCTGCCACCAGGCCCCCACTCCTGTCTCCCTGCACCCCCAACCCCAGCACTGTGGGGCACCCTCCACCAGGCCCCACTCATGTCCAACTCATGTCTCCCAGCACCCCCACCCCCCAGCAGTCAGGGGCACCTGCCATCAGGCCCCCACACATGTCCCCCAGCCAACACGTCATCACAATCTAGATCCCTGGCCCTTATGGGCAGCCTCCACTTGCCAAACACCCACCCAAGCATTGCATCCACTCACTTAGAAATGGCAATTACATGATACAACCCCAATGGCAAATATGTAAATGAACACATCTCCCTCACATACACACAATGGGTGTCAGGAATGTCAAAACCCATATCATGACATGCATGAAACCAATGAGACGATACTACACATTGAAGTATGATGAAAAAATATGTATTAAAAGCAACATAAATAGAATCAAAAAGTAACAAACGAAAATGTGAATTAAAAACAAAAAGCAGCATGTCCGTAAAATAATGTAAAACCACAAATCATAATCCAAAGGAAAGGTGTCCAAAGTCACAGTTCCCAAAAGTAAATCCAATGGAATATTAAAACCAAAAAGCATTGCTCCATTGGTAAAATCAAAATGAAAACAAAAAATCCCAACAGTCAACTATATACAGATAAACAATCCAGGGTCCATGATCCCAACAGAAGAAATGAAGCCTATCTAATAAGACTACCTAATAAAACATAACTATATACAAAAATGTGGCCCATTGTCCAAAAGGTCCAAAAAATATAAAAAAGCAAAGGAAACCTAACACTAACTACAGAACTATTTACAAGGGCAGCGGGCTAGTCCGACGGCTCACTTCGGGATGTTCCGGGCCAGGGCATCATCAAACTCCTGCTCAATGTCCCGGAGGAGGTCCTCCTCCATGGCCCCGAGGGTCCGCAGGGCCAATGACATGTTCACCTCCAACTCCCTGCGGATTGCCTCGAGGCACTCGGCCCGCCTCAGGGCCCTCCGCATGGAGTTCTCCGCCCTGACCATCGTGAGCCGTACCTCTTCCGCCCGCTGCAGCTCCGCATCTATGGCGTGGCCCAACCGCTGCCACACGGAAGACACTTCCCGTCCTGGGTTCACCTGCCCTCCGGTCGATGCCTGCCCCTCCGATGTCGAAGGACCCGAGCCATCATGGCTCCCACCTCGTTGCTGCTGCTGTGCCTCTGCCCATGCCCTGGCTCCTGCTGCCTGCACATCCTCCACCGGCTGGGGTGCAGTCGTTGATGTGGCCACCCCTGCTGGACGTCCGGCTCCCGACTGTGGCAGGGATGCCTCCTCCACCAGCCTGGCCGCTCCGTCAGAGGCAGCTCCACAGGGCACCCAGGTGACAAATGGGTGGGAAGATGGCACGGAGGACGACTGGCGCATAGGGTGTTCAGTTGAGGAGGGGGTCGGAACAAGCTGCAGCAAACGGAGGAATCCGGCCTGGGTGACCTGTCCCAGTAGGCCGACGCGGTCAACGAGCCATTCGAGATGACGTGCAGTCTCCTCATGAAAAGACTGCAGGTCACCTCGCATGGCCCGTTGACGCAACGCCACACCAGTCAGGACAGCCTCAACCCATACCTGGATAGCCACGTCCGCAGTCAGAGGAAGGCCAGTTGTTGTGAGCTCATCCCCTGCAGGAAAACGGGTCTGGATGTAGGCATCCCTGCTGGTGCAAGATGATGCAGTGACAGGATCAGGGACAGGATTGCACACAGGCACCTCCGCGGCAGTCTGTGCTGCCTCCATTCCCTGGTCCTGCACTGCACCACTAGCACCAGTGGAATCCCCACCTCCAGACCCCGTCTCTGTCGCTTGCATGGCCTCCTCCTCCACCAAACCCCCCACCAACCTGGATGACTCCGTGCCATCTTCCCCCGTTGGGCCCTGTGGGGTCCCAGCTGCCCCTTCTGCTGCCGAGGAGTCCAACTCCAACCTCCCCCCAGCAGCTGCGGCCTGGGACGCGGCACCGGACTCCTCACTCCCCGACGAGATAACAACCTGGGAGGGGAGCCGGGCCTTGCGTCTCCGGCTGGCGGTGCAATCCCCACCGCTGTGCTCCACAGCACCTTCCCCGCCCTCTTCATCAGTTGACGCTGCAGACAGGGAGAAATAAAACACAGGCATCAGGGCACTGTACAATGGACACATATTGTCATGATGCCTACCTCCAAGGAGCCAGGTCCGACCCAGCAACCCCAGAGGCAGGCATCATTCCCCCCAGGGAAGTGCCAGCGGGCCCAAGCTGGGGCCCTTTGGAGACAGTCCTGGCGCCTTAGGCGCCAGGCTCATGTTAGACCCCTGTCCTGGCGCCTTAGGCACCAGGCTCATAAAGCTAGACATGTGTTCAAGTGTTTTAATGTGCACTTACCTGATGCAGACCATGCTGCTACATCCAGGCCCTCTTGAGGCCTGAATGGAATTACTTTACCTGTGGGACTACATTCCACCTGGGTGTGGTCGGGGAAGGATACATACCTGATCGGTGGAAGGATACATACCTGGAACTTCTTCCAAAGCTATTTAAACCACGCCCGATCAGCAACTCACGCTTCGCGTTGTTCTGCTCCTCGCAGCTGGACGCTCACCGTGTCAGCTCCTGCATCTGGACTTCAGCCACGCCTGTCAGCATCCTGGATCGCCTGCAAAGGGAGATAAGAGAGAATTGGAGAGAAAGAAGACCTTACCAGCTAAAGCTGCATCACGGAGACATCACACCGACGATCCTGAAAGGGAAGACATCATTTTAAAAGCATTTCGCTTCGATCGCTGCAGCGCTGCATTTCACTCAACTTTCCTGGGCGCCTCCATCTTCAGCAGTGATCATCCGGATCCGCACCCACTTCTCAGAGCCTAGAGAGAAAAAGACAAGAAAACAAGGTGAGAGAAGGAAGGGAATAGGAAAGGCTCAGTTTCCTTCTAAGACTTACCTGTTGGGTCATTCCCATTTCATTTCGGGTCCTGCCTCTTCCTGGCATTCCGTACCCCGGCCCCTATGGGGAAAAAAGACAAAGACTTTGAATGAGCGAATGCAAAGACATTACCTGAACGCTCATCCAGAACTTACCTGTCATTTACTGGAACTGCACGTTTCACTTCGGGTCGGCACCATATCTCCGGCATTCCGAACCCCGGTCCCTAAGGGGAAAAAGACATAAGCATTAGCGCTTGCTGCAATAGGACAATGAACATTATTATCAAGCTTGAACTTTAGAACTTGCAACAGAACTCTTACAGCGCCTCACCTGAATAGTCAAGCTTATTTTGAACTCACATCAAACCTCAATCCAGTGAAGTAACTGGGTTTCAACGCGCCCCTGCATCAGAAGCAGGATGGAGAACTCATCCTTCCAGACCCTAAGGTGAGACTTCACGGGGAATCGTGGAAGGGTATCGTGGAGGGTTGGAAGGGAGTGGGAGGCTTGAGCATTATTCCGTCAGTAGGTAATACTCCCTTTTCACACACAGGGGAATATTCCTGCGAGCCAGAAAAGCCAGAGTAGAGGGGCCCTTCCTGTCCATCTTCAGAGTCCTGCGCTTCACCATTGAAGAAGCATCAGTACTCGAAGCCAGACCTGCGCCCCCGTGGGAATCAGGTGAGCGTGACAGGACGCGAAGCCTACCCACAATTTTCCACCCGGGCGCTCTGGAGACTTCCGAGACAGATCAGCTGGCCCAGCTTTTGGGGGAATTACAGGCAGAAGTGCACTCAGCCCGCCAGGAGACTAACGCTCTCAAAAGAGAACTGATCCGATCAAAGAAAAGAACAGATGACCTGGCCAAAAGGTTACTGCAGTCCCAGGCAGGGCACACTCCTTTACCTAATCCCGGAGGTACTTCCACATCAATGGGTTTGAATAACCCGGTACAAATCAATCTACCTGGACACATGCCTTTGGCCCCGCCTGAACGTTTTGCGGGGGATCCCAAGGAATATGCCGTCTTTATGAACCAATGTCGTTTACACTTTCTATGCAGACCCGGGGCCTTCCCTAACGACCAGACCAAGGTAGCCTTTATACTATCTTACCTCAGTGGCAGTGCTGCCGATTGGTCTATTCCATTGGTAAATCAGGATGATCCCATTCTCCAGGATTTTCAGGGCTTCCAGGCCAGCATGGAAAGATTGTTTGCTCGACACTCTCAAGGACAGGCCCTTGATAACGAACTGCTATCCTTACGACAAGGTAATCAGGATCTCCTGTCCTATGTTGCCACCTTTAATAGACTGGTTGTGGAAACTGGATGGCCAGAAAACAAAAGGATCACATTGTTTCATCGAGGCCTGCGCGGAGAGCTTAAGGATGTTCTAGCTCAGATTGTAAATCTACCCCAGGTCTGCGCAGACTACATAGACTTGGTGGTTCAACTTGATCACAGACTTCAAAATAGAAAAGCAGATCAGTTCAAGTACGAAACCCGAGTACCGATCAAAACCCACGCTAACTCCAAGAGTCCCGACGTATCCGAACCTATGCAAATCGGCAGTGTTAAAGGACCATTAACGCAGAAGGAACGAGAGAGAAGGCGGCAAATGCAACTTTGTCTGTATTGCGGGACTTCCGGTCACTTTCTTCGAAATTGTCCGGTTAAACCACCTAAGAAGGTGGTTGGAGCCACTGATAACGATTTATTGACACCTGATTCGGGAAACGACCTAGCCCGACAAGCGTAGGGGTCCGCTTGCCGAGCTTGAAAACAAACTCTTTGACCTCGCATTTTGTCATGCCAATGGTGCTCGTGGACCCAAAACAACCTCAGCAGTTGCATGCTATAAAAGCATACATCGACAGTGGAGCTATTGGAAATTACATAGACCGTGAATTGGCTTCTAGGATTAAGCTCCCTCTCCGCCCGAAAGTAACCCAAGATGTCATTACTACAGTAGATGGAACCGAAATAGCCTCAGGGCCTGTAACGCATTCCACTGTTGAAATGACACTGGTGGGTCAGGATGGACATCGGGAAGCAATTGTGTTTGATGTGATCAAGGCCCCACAATTTCAGGTAATTCTTGGAATTCCTTGGTTAGAAACACATAATCCCAGAATTGACTGGCGAGCAAAGAAGATAAGTTTTCCTGATTGTGAACCAACTTGTTATCCAAGAAATCCCGTTAAGGGTCTAGCTTCAGCAACTTCCACCCCTGTACAGCTACCGTCAGAATACCAAGAATTCCAAGACGTTTTTCAGAAGGAACAGGCTAACAAGTTACCCCCCATCGGTCTTATGATTGCCAAATCGATCTGGTACCCAATGCTCAACTACCTTGTAGTAGGATTTATGCTCTTACGGAACCTGAGAACCTGCATTTGCGTCAGTATTTAGATCAGTACCTAGCCAATGGTTTTATTCGCCCGTCCAAGTCTCCTGTCTCCTCAGCTCTGTTCTTCATGCCGAAAAAAGAGGGCGACCTTAGAACATGTATAGACTATCGCGCCCTAAATCAAATAACGATTAAGAATCGTTATCCTCTGCCCCTGATCCCTGAGCTTATCGACCTGGTGAAAGACGCTTGTGTGTACACCAAGTTAGATCTCCGAGGAGCTTATCACCTGGTGCGTATAAAAGAAGGCGACGAATGGAAGACTGCATTCCGCACCAAATTTGAGCTCTTCGAATATCAGGTGATGCCCTTCGGTTTGTGCAATGCACCTGCCGCCTTTCAGTACTTTATGAATGATGTTCTTCGGGAACTTATCGATGTCTGTGTCGTTGTTTATATTGACGACATCCTGGTGTACTCTTCTTCAGAATCTGATCACAGAAAACATGTTAGGGCAGTTCTTGAGAGATTGCGCCAGCACAGACTATTTGCAAAGCTCGAAAAATGCGTTTTTCATACCACAGAAGTTGAGTTTCTCGGATTCATCCTGACACCTCAAGGAGTCCGAATGGACTCGCGAAAGGTGGACGCCATCCTCAAATGGCCATCTCCTAGCTCGGTGAAGGGAGTTCAGAGCATGCTCGGCTTCGCCAATTTCTATCGAAGATTCATCCCGGAATTTTCCCGAACAGTTCAACCCATCACAGCTCTCCTAAAGAAAAACAAACGCTTTGAATGGACTCTTGAGGCCGAACAAGCCTTTCAGGACCTGAAAACCAAATTCACCTCTGCACCTGTATTGAAGCACCCGCACCCAGATCTCCCTTACATTGTGGAAACCGTCGCATCCAGTTCGGCCATGGGAGCTGTCCTGTCGCAAAGAGACCCAGAAACTAACCAACTACACCCTGTGGCCTTTTGGTCCAGGAAATTTTCTCCTCCTGAAATCAACTACGCAATTACCGACAAAGAGTTACTGGCTATTAAATCTGCTTTCAAGGCTTGGCGTCACTACCTTCTCGGGGCAAGACACACCATCCCCGTAATTACGGACCACAGAAATGTACAGTATTTAAAGACGGCCAAAGCTCCATCTTCACGGCAACTCCGATGGGATCTATTCTTTGCGGAATTTGATTTTGTAATTACCTATCGCCCTGGCTGCAAGAATGGTAAAGCGGACGCCTTATCCCGGATTGGCATGGAAGAACCCAATTCGAGTTTAGAACCTGTGCCAATCATACCTGAACAAAGAATCTTAGGCCTAACTTCATTGCAAACAATTGAGGACATCCAAACGCAAGTAAAACAACTTCTAGACTCTTCAGCCTTACTGGAATGGAGTCAAAAGGGTCCTCATTACACCGTTAAGGATGATTTACCCTACTTCCAGGAGCGGTTGTTTCTGCCAAGCAAAGAATTGCAAGAACTTGTTATTGCCCATCATCATGAATCATTAATGGAAGGACACCCTGGTATCGCTAAAACGGAGGAAAAAATCAAACGCCACTTCTGGTGGCCTTCCTGGAGAAAAGACATAAAGTCTTTTGTATTGTCTTGCGGAATTTGCGCCCAAAACAAGGGTCAAAAGGAAAGGCCAGCCGGCCTACTTCAACCCTTGGATATTCCACCAGCACCATGGCACACCTTGTCAATGGACTTTATAACTGACTTGCCTCCTTGTGCTGGTTACAACACTATCCTTGTAATTGTGGATCTATTCTCCAAAATGGCCCACTTTATCCCTTTAAAAGGCTTGCCTTCAGCTTCCACCTTGGCCAAGGAATTTCTGGAGAATATAGTTTGCATACATGGTTTCCCTTCCATATTAGTCTCGGATCGTGGAAGTCAATTTATCTCCCATTTTTGGAAGAAGTGTTGCCAACTAGCACAAATAGATGTGCGGTTATCCACCAGCCACCACCCCCAGACCGACGGACAAACCGAGAGAACCAATCAGACTCTCGAGCAATATCTTCGGTGCATGTTACACCAATCCGAGTTAAATTGGAAAGACATCCTTTGGATCGCAGAATATGCATACAACAATTCAGTGCATTCTGGAACCGGACAAACTCCTTTTTATACTTTGTATGGTCACCATCCTCGGACCTCTGACCTAGATCCACCTCTGACCCTGGAAATGCCCGCAGTAAATCATCTGCATTCCACAATAACCCGAGCCTTCAAAGAAGCTGCAACTCATTTACAGCAAGCCAAGAAAAAGTATAAAGAAAACGCTGATTTGCACCGAAGTAAAACTCCTCCTTACCAAGTAGGAGACCAGGTATGGCTAGCAACGAAACATTTACCCCTCAAGGGCCCGCGAACCTTCAATCCCAGATTCATAGGACCTTATCCCATCAAGGCTATAATCAATCCCGTGGCCTTTAAACTGGATTTACCGTCTAACATGCGTATTCATCCAGTTTTTCATGCATCATTTTTGAAGCCAGTACAACCAGGGACCCGACTGTCCAAGCCTCCAGACCAAGTTCAAATTGAAGGGGAATTAGAATTCGAAGTTAAAGACATTTTAGACTCCAAGGTGTTAAAGTCAAAACTCTTCTATCTTGTTGACTGGAAGGGATATGGACCTCAGGAGAGATCGTGGGAGCCTAGTAACCATGTTCACGCACCTCGATTAATACAAAGGTTCCACCGGAGATTTCCGAACAAGCCAAAACCCCCGGAGGGAACAACCTTGGGAGGGGCCTTGAGGGGGGGTACTGTCATGATGCCTACCTCCAAGGAGCCAGGCCCGACCCAGCAACCCCAGAGGCAGGCATCATTCCCCCCAGGGAAGTGCCAGCGGGCCCAAGCTGGGGCCCTTTGGACACAGTCCTGGCGCCTTAGGCGCCAGGCTCATAAAGCTAGACATGTGTTCAAGTGTTTTAATGTGCACTTACCTGATGCAGACCATGCTGCTACATCCAGGCCCTCTTGAGGCCTGAATGGAATTACTTTACCTGTGGGACTACTTTCCACCTGGGTGTGGTCGGGGAAGGATACATACCTGATTGGTGGAAGGATACATACCTGGAACTTCTACCAAAGCTATTTAAACCACGCCCGATCAGCAACTCACGCTTCGCGTTGTTCTGCTCCTCGCAGCTGGACGCTCACCGTGTCAGCTCCTACTTCAGCCACGCCTGTCAGCATCCTGGATCGCCTGCAAAGGGAGATACGAGAGAATTGGAGAGAAAGAAGACCTTACCAGCTAAAGCTGCATCACGGAGACATCACACCGACGATCCTGAAAGAGAAGACATCATTTTAAAAGCATTTCGCTTCGATCGCTGCAGCGCTGCATTTCACTCACCTTTCCTGGGCGCCTCCATCTTCAGCAGCGATCATCCGGATCCGCACCCACTTCTCAGAGCCTAGAGAGAAAAAGACATGAAAACAAGGTGACAGAAGGAAGGGAATAGGAAAGGCTCAGTTTCCTTCTAAGACTTACCTGTTGGGTCATTCCCATTTCATTTCGGGTCCTGCCGCTTCCTGGCATTCCGGACCCCGGCCCCTATGGGGAAAAAAGACAAAGACTTTGAATGAGCGAATGCAAAGACATTACCTGAACGCTCATCCAGAACTTACCTGTCATTTACTGGAACTGCACGTTTCACTTCGGGTCGGCGCCATATCTCCGGCATTCCGAACCCCGGCCCCTAAGGGGAAAAAGACATAAGCATTAGCGCTTGCTGCAATAGGACAATGAACATTATTATCAAGCTTGAACATTTGAACTTGCAACAGAACTCTTACAGCGCCTCACCTGAATAGTCAAGCTTATTTTGAACTCCCATCAAACCTCAATCCAGTGAAGTAACTGGGTTTCAACGCGCCCCTGCATCAGAAGCAGGATGGAGAACTCATCCTTCCAGACCCTAAGGTGAGACTTCACGGGGAATCGTGGAAGGGTATCGTGGAGGGTTGGAAGGGAGTGGGAGGCTTGAGCATTATTCCGTCAGTAGGTAATACTCCCTTTTCACGCACAGGGGAATATTCCTGCGAGCCAGAAAAGCCAGAGTAGAGGGGCCCTTCCTGTCCATCTTCAGAGTCCTGCGCTTCACCATTGAAGAAGCAACAGCACTCGAAGCCAGACCTGCGCCCCCGTGGGAATCAGTTCAGCGTGACACATACACACATGACAGTTGTACATGAGTGGCATTGGCAAACCTCAGACATGGCAACACAATCGCCAACACAAATGTCATTTCAACTCGCACACATGAGCCATACCACAGCCATATTGCAACAGCCAGCACCATCCATACACATACAACAGCATGAGCAGGCAAAGGTGACCCAGACATCACATGCAACACAGGGAGTGCACTACACATGCACACACACCACCACACTTGCATTCATGTGTACATCTCTGCCAACTGTGGCAGTGCTCAGATTGGCATCCATGTCACATCTGCCAATCAGGCTTCCACATCCCGCTGTCACATGCATCCATGTTGCATCACCCTTATCAAATACACACACATGCACATGTACACAGTGCTGATACATGCAGCTGAAAACAACATCCATGTGTGACATCACGAACATGCCTACTTACATACACATTCATCCAAACATGTGTGCCCACACAACTACATTTGGCATGCAAGCCTACACACACAAGCACCATCCATGTCTCACACATGACTTCCCTCGCATGTGTTAGCCTCACGGCCCTGTACACCCCCCCTACTTGGCCCCATAAAAACACATGTGCAACCTGCACACCACTGGCACATCACCACACGCACAGCAGACAATCATGATGCATGTACACTTACCGCTCGACTCCAGACGGGTCTGCCTCTCAAGGACCTGGACGTGGAGCGCTGGGGATATGCGTTCCAGGACCTTCATCTGATCGTCTGACAAGTGGCCCCGGCGCCCCTTAGCATCCGCTGCCTTCATGAGGTGCCGGGCCTTGTTGAGGGTCCTGGACCTGAAGTCCTCCCAGCGCTTCTTGACATGATGGAATAGTCGGACTGCCACCCCTTCCGCGTTGATGGCAGTCACGATGTCCGTCCAGATCCGAGTCCGTCCTTCCTTGTCGGCGCGCAAACTTCCGAAGAGGGCATCATACTGCCCCAGGACTTGCTCCACCAGGACACCAACTTCGGTGGCAGTGAAGCTGGTGCCCCTCTGCCTCTCTGGCCGGGGGTTGTCAGTGGTGCCAGATGTTGCAGTGCCTGACATGACAACCCCAGAGGCAGGAGTGGGTGGGCAACTGGGTCCTGGGGCTGGTCTGTGGAGCGATGGAATCCCAGTCGGGAGTCTTCGGTTCCAGCAGGGGTGGTCACAGCAACAGCACCCCTGGCTGATGTGCAGGCAGCAACTGGCAGGGCACGTGGGCAGCAGGCAATCAGGCAGCAGCAGATGGCAGGTGGGAGTGTGCTCGGGGCACTGGGGGGCAGTAATTCGGCCTTCTGGGCAAGAGGGTTGTCTTCCGTGTGCTTACGCGTGGCCAGCTTGATACGGAGTGATTTGTCACGTGAAAATCCAGCACGTCTGCGTGTAATTCGAGGAAAGGGCCTTAGTGCGTAAGCGCGTCAGCACACGTACGCGAATTCCACCAGCGCGTATGCACGTCTGTGACGTGCGTGCGCGGGCGTTTCCCTGTAAACGGGTGCATGTTACACATCCAATGACTGCACGTCAGAGTGTCAGCTCGTGTAATTGGAGGATGGGGGCTTAGCGCGTACACCCGGAAGTGACGCTGGACGTGTGGGCATCTTTAAAAGGTACGTGTAGAACGCCATTTCCTTGTACATGCTTTTCGTGGAGAGCGAGTGGGTGAAATCTGTAGTTCTTGTCGGTTCACATGCGATTTACTTCAAGGCATTCCAAGTTCATACTCCCTGTTACCTCTGACAGCTTTTTCTCTTCTTGTCTTTTTCCTGGGCCTGTTTCCTCTAACAGCGTTCACTTCTCCTGTTGTCCTGTCTCCTCAGACAGCGTGCAATTCTTCTTTTGGCGGGGGTGTTGCCAACGCGCGTATTTTTCACACAATATTTCCTTGCAGACGGTGAGTCGCGCATGTATTTGACATCTGTGCTTGCCCCGTGTGTTGCCTACCTCTTCAGAGGTCAGTCTAGGCTGCGTGTGACACGCATACGTTCATTTTTGTGTTTCTGGGTGCCACAGCATAGTGCAGGTTTTTTTTCCACGCACGTGGTCTAGGAGGGGTTGCGTGCACATTATCTCCCTTTTAAGGGATGCCTGTGCATTTGCGTGACCCGTCATCTTCTCCCAGGGGCTACATACAGCCTTGCTAGAGCACTAGGGTACAAATTCCATCTAGTACCCTACCTCTTTGATCCCCAATCGCCCAGGACAATAGTTTACTACAACTCCCATACGCACAACAACATCAGTGCAATGGTTGGGAGGCGAGCACGCGGTAAGTGTGGCAAAGGTGGGCGAGCCACAAGAGGTGGCCGTGGTGGATACAGTAGGGGATGTGGCCAGGACTTGCAGGGTGCCCCTAGCCCCCCATCTGTGGGTGACCAGTCAGGGACATCCATGCCCCCCCCCCCGATTGAGGGTAACGTGGCTGACACCATCCCTGCTCAGCCCTTGTTGGACCAGCCCATTGTGGCACCAGACCTGGCACAGGGTGACTCCATGGGTGACTTCCAGGTCAGCAGGTCTAGGCCACGTGTGGCGGTGCACGTTGGTGTCACCAGCCCATGTGGATCAGGGGCAGCTATGCTATCTGCTGCCCCGAGTAGGCAGGGTGCGGAGGCTGCAGGGGAAGCTGCGGCTCCATCCACCCCAGCTCTGAGTCTCCCAGCCAGGACAGTGTTGGTCCTAGTCCATCCTGCTGACGTTCCCGACTACATCACACTTCAGCTAATGCCTGCACCAAGTCCCATGGTGAGTGTTCATTCCCACACTCCTAGTCCACAGTCCACCGGGGCTCCTGCCCCTAGTGTCCAGAGCAGTGTAGGACACTCAGTATCACCACCACCTTCCAAGCGGAAGAGGAAGAGTGCTCGTCCAGTACAGACTGATGCCCCAGACACGGCTACACAGTACGGCCCACCAAGGAAGCCCAGCTTCAATCAGGCCGAACTTGATGCACTTGTGGAGTATGTGTCCGCACATGACAGCGAAATGTTGATTACTGCAGGATGCAAGACCACACCTGCAACGTCAGACACACTGGCAGACCATTGCGGAACTCATAAGTGCCCTTGGATTCGTGAGGCGCACAGCTAATGATTGCTACAAGCGCTGGAATGACCTTAAGCGCAGGGCAAAGAAAAAGCTGGCCTCAAGTCATGCCGCAACTCTAGTGACTGGAGGTGGGTCTCCGGCAGAGGACATAGAACTCACTCCACATGAGTATGTTGCTGGGACCTACATCACGGAGGAACAGATCCAAGGCGTGGGAGACCTGCAAGATTACGAGGCATTGTCTGGTGAGTGCACATGCATGTGTGTGTCATCCGTGTGCATGGTGTGTGTGTGAGTGCTTCTGATTGAGTGCCAGGTGAGGGGGTGTGTGCCTGAGTGGTTTGGGTCACCCATGTGCTTCATCCAATACATTCTGCGTACCAGGATTAGGGTGTTGCAGTATCCCTTCTGGCAACAGTAGACATTCAGCCCAACCTCACGCCAGTTGCCCTTGAAGTGTCATCTTGCCACAACATAGTTGCATGTTATTCTGTGATCATTCAGGCTGATTGTCTGCATTCCACCACTTTCACTAGGCATTTCTCAGTCCTATTGTCACATGGCAAGGGTACATGCCATCTGTGTGATGGCATGTGTCATGTATTTGTATTGGACATGCCAATCACAGGCCAATGTGTGATGGCACTGCTAGGCAGCATGCAGCAAATTTGTTGGTCTTCCATCTCGGTGTCATCAATGTGTGCCATTTGCCTCCCCTTCATACGCAGTGACAGTGCATGCATGGGAGGGTTATAGTCATGTGGGACATGTGTCAATGAAGTACTGTTTCTGTTGCTTTTCAGCCCTTATTGTGTTCCATGGTGCTAATGCCTGTTCCCATTTATTTTCTTTCATGTCTTTGCAGGGGATGACTTGATACTGCTGGGGTTGTGGAGATGGTGCAGACCCAGGAGGGGTCTCAGGCCCGACCGGGCACCAGTGAGGGACGTGGTGTGGTGGTGGGTGAGAACCCACACTTGCTGCAGACCATCATCTCAAGGGGGTGTCTCTAGGTGCACCTCCCCCGAGCTCTATTCAGGTGTCGATTCGGATGATGAGACCTATGTGCCGTCGCAGGTAAGTGTTTCTGGGAGGGATTCTGTACTGTCCAACCCACCTGCACCAGGGGTAGAACCCTCAATGGGGATGTCGGTCTTGGTAGGTCCGCCTTTGGTGGTTACGGATGCAGGGTCACACTCCGCTACATCTGATCCTGTTCCTGGGCCAGCAGATCAGAGGGGGAATGCAGTCCTGCAGCCTCAGGCAGTTCCGGCACAGCAAGGCGCAGTTCGCCTTGCCCCAGACAGGTGTGGTGCCCGCCGACGCGGTGGCCGTACGCCACCTGGCAATACCGCATGGGAGCAATCCATATACGGTATGGCAAACCAACAGGCAGCATCAACTGAGATGATGGCTCAGGCCATGGATAGGGTGGCCACTTCCATTGCCCCCCAAGAAAGGCTAATTAAACAACTACAGCAGGCAACAGACTCCATTAGCCAGTCACACAGGGAGGACATGTTGGCGTCCAACAGGGACAGGCGGGCGGCACTGGAGACTCTGCGGGAAGCCATTTCTATTGAGTCCCAGGGCCACAGGGAACCCCTGAGGGTGGAACTCCGTCAGCTCATGGCAACTCTGGTTGAGCTTGAGGCTTCAG
Organism: Ambystoma mexicanum; assembly: GCF_040938575.1. NCBI lineage: Eukaryota > Metazoa > Chordata > Amphibia > Caudata > Ambystomatidae > Ambystoma > Ambystoma mexicanum. The sequence continues at coordinate 1,182,916,899 of NC_090924.1, forward strand.
CTAACACGAGGACAGAACAGCAGCTGGAGCTGCTCACACGTACGCTCTCAGCTGAGATGCAGGCAACTAGGGAGGAGGTCGGGGCATCCCGTGAGTTGTTGCATGGGGAGCTCCGCACAATTATCCTCCAGAACCAGACCTTCCACACCCGCATGCTTGCTGCCATGGAGGACCAGACTAGAGCTTTGCGTGGGCTGCCTCCCATAGTGCCACCACCTCCTGATGCAGCTGCAGAGGGTGAGGAGAGCGACAGGAGCAATTCTCCCACAATAGGGTAGCCGTGCAGGCCATGAGCCCATGGAGGTGTTTTATTTTCACAAGATCCACACAGGTGGGTTTTGGTGTGCACCCGTATGTGGGCATATGCTGTATTGTGGCTGGGCACATGCAGGTGTGTCCTGAATTTGGGTCAGATGCTTGGGTTTGTGTGACACACACCCCTCCTGCTTCCCGTTTCCATGGGCTTGCAAAGGGTGTGCCCAAGTGACATTGACTTACACAGTGACGTTGGACGCCCATTTGATGTGTGGACAGTCTGTAGTCAATACTGTGTATACATTCCTAGTGCATATTGTGGTTGTATTGTACACTGCATGGTGTATTGATATGTGCCTCTGCATCCACCTCATCATCCTAACTTGCAGGTCCATTTCTCATGTCTTCACAAGGCGGTCTACTTTGGAACACTGTATAGTTGGAAGTGTTCGAAGTGCTGGCATTATCAGGTAGTGAGGCTACCAATTTTTTAAGTCCGTACTGTCATGTTTATGGTAGGTTGGAGGTTTGTAGGTGATTGGTATTATTGGTAGGTATTTGGTAATGTGTGTTGTTGGTCCTGCATTACTGTGAGCATTTCATGTGTGGCCAGTTTCCATTAGGGACACTGTAGTTGGTGACACTTGTGTCATGTTGTGGGGATTAATTTGTTTGCTCTCACATTGCATGACATGCCATGGTGTGTTGTGTGGCCGTGCCGGGGAGGGGTTGGGTGACATGGCACTGTTCTCATGTTGTATTTTGCAAGTGGGTATTCATTTTTGCTGCATGGAAGTATGTCTTTTGATGACACTGCATTGGAGGTGTTTGTGTAGGTATGGATGCACACATTGTGACACTTCCAGATGAACAATCTCAGGCTGCTAAGGTTCTGACAGTTGACTGTCCCTTAATTCATCAGAATTGTCAGATTGATTCATCATTGATTGTCAGATGGTATGTGCCAGGGCTGTGTGCACTCCACAGAGGTGTGCTTTCTATGTGAAGTAATAAGCCACCAGCTGTGTACGGGCTGCCTCACCCTGTGCCCTTTCTCCTCCCATGCGCAGCGGGCGTGCATGTGGTTGGGGATGTGGGGGCACCACCATGTCCACAGTCAGGTCCCGGCGTGTTGCAACATTGTGCAGGACACATTCTGCCACTATGATCCTGCACACTACTGGGGGAGCGTATAACAGCTGCCCACCAGAACGGTCAAGGGAGCGAAAGTGGGACTTGAGCACTCCGAATGTGCGCTCCACTATGCCCCGTGTTGCAATATGGGCTGTGTTGTATCTTACCTCGGGAGGCGTGATGGGGTTTCCGAATTGGTGTCATCATGTGTGTGCTCAGAGGGTAGGCACTGTCCCCTGTGGAGGTGGTGATGGGGGATCATTAGTGGGGTATGAGGCATTACTCTGTATCTGTCATGCATGCGTGTGCTGTGGCATTTCTACTCACCAAGCAGCCATGCATCGCCATGCCGCCCAGCTTCCATGTCCCGGTTTAGGGTTGACATCCTGTAAATGAAGCTGTCATGGGTGGACCCTGGATAGTTGGCATATGCTGAGGTGATGATTCCCTTGGTATCACATACTACCTGGACGTTTTTTGGAATGCCAGTGCTTGCGGTTTCTATAGATGTGCTCAGATGCCTTGGGGGGATGTAGAGCCACATGGGTGCAATCAATGGCACCTAGCACTTTGGGGAATTGTGCCACCCTGTAGAAATCCTGGCTGACAGCCTGCCTTTCTGCAGGTGTTCTGGGCAGGTATATGTGCCTGTGGACTGATGGGCGTGCAGTGATGATGGCCGACACCTGGTGTAGGCACCGTGACTGCGTGGCCTGTGACACCCCCCCCCCACTATGGCACTTGTCCGCTGAAATGATCCGGTAGCCAAGAAGTGCAGTACATTGAGGACCTTCTCCAGGGGGCTGAGTACTTGGGAGCACAGGGTGGGTGATGTGAGGTCATCCTCCCACTCACTGACCAGGTCGAGTATTATGTGTGGTGGAAACCTGTACCACCCATACACCTGGTCATCAGGCATACCAAATAGGCTGGTTCTGGGTGTGAAAATTTTGGCCCTGACTATCCTTCTCCTCCTCCTGCGGTATCCACGGCCACTGCTGCTAGGAATGGTATATTCATCCTGGCGTCTGAGCTTGTTTGTTGTTTGCGCACTCTTTTATGCTGCGCGGGACGTGCGCCTGCTTCATGCTGGCGTACGTGTTTCAGGATTGGACCTTTTATTTTTTGGCGCGTTGTAGGTGACCGTGTAAATCTTACCGCCCACCCCAGAAATACAGGTAACACGCTCTCCCAGGCCCAGTCGCGAGTAAATATTCCCGACCACCCCTGGAATACACGTACCCCACTCTCACAGGCCCAGTCGCGTGTGGAACTTCACGCGCACACCGAAATACACGTACCCTGCAAATTTGCATGTGAAACTTCCCGCGCACCCCGAAATACACGTACCCAGGGCAATTGTGTGTGGAACTTCCCGCAAACCCCGTAATACACATACCCTGCTGGTATCGCGTGTGGAAGTTCACGCAGACCCATAATACAGGTACCCTGATGGAATCGCGTGTGAGACTACCCGCACACCCCTGGAATACAAGTACCCAGGCAAATCGCACGGCTGGGGGTGGGGGTGCTGGGAGACAGGAGTGGGGGCCTGGTGGAGGGTGCCCCTGGATGCAGGGGGTTGGGGGTGCAGGGAGACAGGAGTGGGGGCCTGGTGGAGGGTGCCCTACAGTGCTGGGGGGTGGGGGTGCTGGGAGACGGGAGTGGGGGCCTGGTGGAGGGTGCCCCTGGATGCAAGGGGGTGGGGGTGCAGGGGGACATGAGTGGGGGCCTGGTGGAGGGTGCCCATGGATGCAGGGGGGTGGGGGTACAGGGGGACAGGAGTGGGGGCCTGGTGGAGGGTGCCCTGCAGTGCTGGGGGGTGGGGGTGCAGGGGGACAGGAGTGGGGCCTGGTTGAGGGTGCCCCTGGATGAAGAGGGGTGGGGGTGCAGGGGGACATGAGTGGGGACCTAGTGGAGGGTGCCCCTGGATGCAGGGTGGTGGGGGTGCAGGGGGACATGAGTGGGGGCCTGGTGGAGGGTGCCCTGCACTGCTGGGGGGGGGTGCAGGGGGACAGGAGTGGGGCCTGGTGGAGGGTGCTCTACAGTGCTGGGGGGTGGGGGTGCAGGGAGACATGAGTGGGGGCCTGGTGGAGGGTGCCCCTGCATGCAGGGGGGTGGGGGTGCAGGGAGACAGGAGTGGGGGCCTGGTGGAGGGTGCCCTACAGTGTTGGTGGGTGGGGGTGCAGGGAGACAGGAGTGGGGGCCTGGTGGAGGGTGCCCCTGGAAGCAGGGGGGTGGGGGTGCAGGGGGAAATGAGTGGGGGCCTGGTGGAGGGTGCCCTGCACTGCTGGGGGATGGGGGTGCAGGGGGACAGGAGTGGGGGCCTGGTGAAGGGTGCCCTACAGTGCTGGGAGGTGGGGGTGCTTGGAGACAGGTTTGGAAGTCTGGTGGAGGGTGCCCCTGGATGCAGGGGGAGGGGGTGCAGGGGGACATGAGTGGGGGCCTGGTGGAGGGTGCCCCTGGATGCAGGGGGGTGGGGGTGCAGGGGGACATGAGTGGGGGCCTGGTGGAGGGTGCCCTGCACTGCTGGGGGTGGGGGTACAGGGGGACAGGAGTGGGGGCCTGGTGGAGGGTGCCCCTGGATGCAGGGGGGCGGGGGTGCAGGGGGACATGAGTGGGGGCCTGGTGGAGGGTGCCCCTGGATGCAGGGAGGTGGGGGTGCAGAGGGACATGAGTGGGGGCCTGGTGGAGGGTGCCCTGCACTGCTGGGGGGTGGGGGTGCAGGGAGACAGGAGTGGGGGCCTGGTGGAGGGTGCCCCTGGATGCAGGGGGGTGGGGGTGCAAGGGGACATGAGTGGGGGCCTGGTGGAGGGTGCCCCTGGATGCAGAGGGGTGGGGGTGCAGGGGGACATGAGTGGGGGCCTGGTGGAGGGTGCCCTGCACTGCTGGGGGAAGGGGGTGCAGGGGGACAGGAGTGGGGGCTAGGTGGAGGGTGCCCTTGGATGCAGGGGGGTGGGGGTGCAGGGGGACATGTGTGGGGGCCTGGTGGAGGGTGCCCCTGGATGCAGGGGGGTGGGGGTGCAGGGGGACATGAGTGGGGGCCTGGTGGAGGGTGCCCCTGGATGCAGGGGGTTTGGGGTGCAGGGGGACATGAGTGGGGGCCTGGTGGAGGGTGCTCTGCACTGCTGGGGGTTGGGAGTGCAGGGGGACAGGAGCGGGGGCCTGGTGGAGGGTGCCCTACAGTGCTGGGGGGTGGGGGTGCTGGGAGACAGGAGTGGGGGCCTGGTGGAGGGTGCCCCTGGATGCAGGGGGGTGTGGGTGCAGTGGGACATGAGTGGGGGCCTGGTGGAGGGTGCCCCGGGATGCACGGGGGTGAAGGTGCAGGGGGACATGAGTGGGGGCCTGGTGGAGGGTGCCCTGCACTGCTGGGGGGGTGGGGGTGCAGGGGGTCAGGAGTGGGGGCCTGGTAGAGGGTGCCCTTGGATGCAGGGGGGTGGGGGTGCAGGGGGACATGAGTGGGGGCCTGGTGGAGGGTGCCCTACACTGCTGGGGGGTGGGGGTGCAGGGCAACATGAGTGGGGGCCTGGTGGAGGGTGCCCCTGGATGCAGGGGGGTGGGGGTGCAGGGGGACATGAGTGGGGGCCTGGTGGAGGGTGCCCTGCACTGCTGGGGGGTGGGGGTGCAGGGGGACAGGAATGGGGGCCTGGTGGAGGGTGCCCTACAGTGCTGGGGGGTGGGGGTGCTGGGAGACAGGAGTGGGGGCCTGGTGGAGGGTGCCCCTGGATGCAGGGGGGTGAGGGTGCAGGGGGACATAAGTGGGGCCTGGTGGAGGGTGCCCCTGGATGCAGGGGGGTGGGGGTGCAGGGGGACATGAGTGGAGGCCTGGTGGAGGGTGCCCTGCACTGCTGGGGGTGGGGGTGCAGGGGGACATGAGTGGGGGCCTGGTGGAGGGTGTCCTGCACTGCTGGGGGGTGGGGGTGCAGGGGGACAGGAGTGGGGGCCTGGTGGAGGGTGCCCCTGGATGCAGGGGGGTGGGGGCGCAGGGGGACATGAGTGGGGGCCTGGTGGAGGGTGCCCTGCACTGCTGGGCGTTAGGGGTGCAGGGGGGCAGGAGTGGGGGCCTGGTGGAGGGTGCCCTACAGTGCTGGGGGGTGGGGGTGCTGGGAGACAGGAGTGGGGGCCTGGTGGAGGGTGCCCCTGGATGCAGGGGGGTGGGGGTGCAGGGGGACATGCGTTTGGGCCTGGTGGAGGGTGCCCTGCACTGCTGGGGGGTGGGGGTGCAGGGGGACAGGAGTGGGGGCCTGGTGGAGGGTGCCCCTGGATGCAGGGGGTGGGGGTGCAGGGGGACATGAGTGGGGGCCTGGTGGAGGGTGCCCTGCACTGCTGGGGGGTGGGGGTGCAGGGGGACAGGAGTGGGGGCCTGGTGGAGGGTGCCCCTGGATGCAGGGGGGTGGGGGTGCAGGCGGACATGAGTGGGGGCCTGGTGGAGGGTGCCCTGCATTGCTGGGGGTTGGGGATGCAGGGGGACAGGAGTGGGGGCCTGGTGGAGGGTGCCCCTGGATGCAGGGGGGTGGGGGTGCAGGGGGACAGGAGTGGGGGCCTGGTGGAGGGTGCCCTGCACTGCTGGGGGGTGGGGGTGCAGGGGGACATGAGTGGGGGCCTGGTGGAGGGTGCCCTGCACTGCTGGGGGGTGGGGGTGCAGGGAGACAGGAGTGGGGGCCTGGTGGAGGGTGCTCTACAGTGCTGGGGGGTGGGGGTGCAGGGAGACATGAGTGGGGGCCTGGTGGAGGGTGCCCCTGGATGCAGGGGGGTGGGGGTGCAGGGAAACAGGAGTGGGGGCCTGGTGGAGGGTGCCCCTGGATGCAGGGGGGTGGGGTGCAGGGGGACATGAGTGGGGGCCTGGTGGAGGGTGCACCTGGATGCAGGGGGGTGAGGGTGCAGGGGGACATGAGTGGGGCCTGGTGGAGGGTGCCCCTGGATGCAGGGGTGTGGGGGTTCAGGGGGACATGAGTGGAGGCCTGGTGGATGGTGCCCTGCACTGCTGGGGGGTGGGGGTGCAGGGGGACATGAGTGGGGGCCTGGTGGAGGGTGCCCTGCACTGCTGGGGGGTGGGGGTGCAGGGGGACAGGAGTGGGGGCCTGGTGGAGGGTGCCCCTGGATGCAGGGGGTTGGGGGTGCAGGGGGACATGAGTGGGGGCCTGGTGGAGGGTGCCCCTGGATGCAGGGGCGTGGGGGCGCAGGGGGACATGAGTGGGGGCCTGGTGGAGGGTGCCCTGCACTGCTGGGCGTTGGGGGTGCAGGGGGGCAGGAGTGGGGGCCTGGTGGAGGGTGCCCTACAGTGCTGGGGGGTGGGGGTGCTGGGAGACAGGAGTGGGGGCCTGGTGGAGGGTGCCCCTGGATGCAGGGGGGTGGGGTGCAGGGGGACATGAGTGGGGGCCTGGTGGAGGGTGCCCCTGGATGCAGGGGGGTGAGGGTGCAGGGGGACATGAGTGGGGCCTGGTGGAGGGTGCCCCTGGATGCAGGGGTGTGGGGGTGCAGGGGGACATGAGTGGAGGCCTGGTGGAGGGTGCCCTGCACTGCTGGGGGGTGGGGGTGCAGGGGGACATGAGTGGGGGCCTGGTGGAGGGTGCCCTGCACTGCTGGGGGGTGGGGGTGCAGGGGGACAGGAGTGGGGGCCTGGTGGAGGGTGCCCTGCACTGCTGGGGGGTGGGGTGCAGGGGGACAGGAGTGGGGGCCTGGTGGAGGGTGCCCCTGGATGCAGGGGGGTGGGGGCGCAGGGGGAGATGTGTGGGGACCTGGTGGAGGGTGCCCCTGGATGCATGGGGGTGGGGGTGCAGGGGGACATGAGTGGGGGCCTGGTGGAGGGTGCCCCTGGATGCAGGGGTTGGGGGTGCAGGGGGACATGAGTGGGGGCCTGGTGGAGGGTGCTCTGCACTGCTGGGGGTTGGGAGTGCAGGGGGACAGGAGCGGGGGCCTGGTGGAGGGTGCCCTACAGTGCTGGGGGGTGGGGGTGCTGGGAGACAGGAGTGGGGGCCTGGTGGAGGGTGCCCCTGGATGCAGGGGGGTGTGGGTGCAGTGGGACATGAGTGGGGGCCTGGTGGAGGGTGCCCCGGGATGCAGGGGGGTGAAGGTGCAGGGGGACATGAGTGGGGGCCTGGTGGAGGGTGCCCTGCACTGCTGGGGGGGTGGGGGTGCAGGGGGTGAGGAGTGGGGGCCTGGTAGAGGGTGCCCTTGGATGCAGGGGGGTGGGGGTGCAGGGGGACAGGAGTGGGGGCCTGGTGGAGGGTGCCCTGCACTGCTGGGGGGTGGGGGTGCAGGGGGACAGGAGTGGGGGCCTGGTGGAGGGTGCCCCTGGATGCAGGGGGGTGGGGGCGCAGGGGGACATGTGTGGGGACCTGGTGGAGGGTGCCCCTGGATGCATGGGGGTGGGGGTGCAGGGGGACATGAGTGGGTGCCTGGTGGAGGGTGCCCCTGGATGCAGGGGTTGGGGGTGCAGGGGGACATGAGTGGGGGCCTGGTGGAGGGTGCTCTGCACTGCTGGGGGTTGGGAGTGCAGGGGGACAGGAGCGGGGGCCTGGTGGAGGGTGCCCTACAGTGCTGGGGGGTGGGGGTGCTGGGAGACAGGAGTGGGGGCCTGGTGGAGGGTGCCCCTGGATGCAGGGGGGTGTGTGTGCAGTGGGACATGAGTGGGGGCCTGGTGGAGGGTGCCCCGGGATGCAGGGGGGTGAAGGTGCAGGGGGACATGAGTGGGGGCCTGGTGGAGGGTGCCCTGCACTGCTGGGGGGGTGGGGGTGCAGGGGGTCAGGAGTGGGGGCCTGGTAGAGGGTGCCCTTGGATGCAGGGGGGTGGGGGTGCAGGGGGACAGGAGTGGGGGCCTGGTGGAGGGTGCCCTGCACTGCTGGGGGGTGGGGGTGCAGGGGGACAGGAGTGGGGGCCTGGTGGAGGGTGCCCCTGGATGCAGGGGGGTGGGGGTGCAGGGGGACATGAGTGGGGGCCTGGTGGAGGGTGCCCTGCACTGCTGGGGGGTGGGGGTGCAGGGAGACAGGAGTGGGGGCCTGGTGGAGGGTGCTCTACAGTGCTGGGGGGTGGGGGTGCAGGGAGACATGAGTGGGGGCCTGGTGGAGGGTGCCCCTGGATGCAGGGGGGTGGGGGTGCAGGGAAACAGGAGTGGAGGCCTGGTGGAGGGTGCCCCTGGATGCAGGGGGGTGGGGTGCAGGGGGACATGAGTGGGGGCCTGGTGGAGGGTGCCCCTGGATGCAGGGGGGTGAGGGTGCAGGGGGACATGAGTGGGGCCTGGTGGAGGGTGCCCCTGGATGCAGGGGTGTGGGGGTTCAGGGGGACATGAGTGGAGGCCTGGTGGAGGGTGCCCTGCACTGCTGGGGGGTGGGGGTGCAGGGGGACATGAGTGGGGGCCTGGTGGAGGGTGCCCTGCACTGCTGGGGGGTGGGGGTGCAGGGGGACAGGAGTGGGGGCCTGGTGGAGGGTTCCCCTGGATGCAGGGGGTTGGGGGTGCAGGGGGACATGCATGAGTGGGGGCCTGGTGGAGGGTGCCCCTGGATGCAGGGGGGTGGGGGCGCAGGGGGACATGAGTGGGGGCCTGGTGGAGGGTGCCCTGCACTGCTGGGCGTTGGGGGTGCAGGGGGGCAGGAGTGGGGGCCTGGTGGAGGGTGCCCTACAGTGCTGGGGGGTGGGGGTGCTGGGAGACAGGAGTGGGGGCCTGGTGGAGGGTGCCCCTGGATGCAGGGGGGTGGGGTGCAGGGGGACATGAGTGGAGGCCTGGTGGAGGGTGCCCCTGGATGCAGGGGGGTGAGGGTGCAGGGGGACATGAGTGGGGCCTGGTGGAGGGTGCCCCTGGATGCAGGGGTGTGGGGGTGCAGGGGGACATGAGTGGAGGCCTGGTGGAGGGTGCCCTGCACTGCTGGGGGGTGGGGGTGCAGGGGGACATGAGTGGGGGCCTGGTGGAGGGTGCCCTGCACTGCTGGGGGGTGGGGGTGCAGGGGGACAGGAGTGGGGGCCTGGTGGAGGGTGCCCTGCACTGCTGGGGGGTGGGGTGCAGGGGGACAGGAGTGGGGGCCTGGTGGAGGGTGCCCCTGGATGCAGGGGGGTGGGGGCGCAGGGGGACATGTGTGGGGACCTGGTGGAGGGTGCCCCTGGATGCAGGGGGGTGGGGGTGCAGGGGGACATGAGTGGGGGCCTGGTGGAGGGTGCCCCTGGATGCAGGGGGTTGGGGGTGCAGGGGGACATGAGTGGGGGCCTGGTGGAGGGTGCTCTGCACTGCTGGGGGTTGGGAGTGCAGGGGGACAGGAGCTGGGGCCTGGTGGAGGGTGCCCTACAGTGCTGGGGGGTGGGGGTGCTGGGAGACAGGAGTGGGGGCCTGGTGGAGGGTGCCCCTGGATGCAGGGGGTGTGGGTGCAGTGGGACATGAGTGGGGGCCTGGTGGAGGGTGCCCCGGGATGCAGGGGGGTGAAGGTGCAGGGGGACATGAGTGGGGGCCTGGTGGAGGGTGCCCTGCACTGCTGGGGGGGTGGGGGTGCAGGGGGTCAGGAGTGGGGGCCTGGTAGAGGGTGCCCTTGGATGCAGGGGGGTGGGGGTGCAGGGGGACATGAGTGGGGGCCTGGTGGAGGGTGCCCTGCACTGCTGGGGGGTGGGGGTGCAGGGGGACAGGAATGGGGGCCTGGTGGAGGGTGCCCTACAGTGCTGGGGGGTGGGGGTGCTGGGAGACAGGAGTGGGGGCCTGGTGGAGGGTGCCCCTGGATGCAGGGGGGTGAGGGTGCAGGGGGACATGAGTGGGGCCTGGTGGAGGGTGCCCCTGGATGCAGGGGGGTGGGGGTGCAGGGGGACATGAGTGGAGGCCTGGTGGAGGGTGCCCTGCACTGCTGGGGGTGGGGGTGCAGGGGGACATGAGTGGGGGCCTGGTGGAGGGTGCCCTGCACTGCTGGGGGATGGGGGTGCAGGGGGACAGGAGTGGGGGCCTGGTGGAGGGTGCCCCTGGATGCAGGGGGTTGGGGGTGCAGGGGGACATGAGTGGGGGCCTGGTGGAGGGTGCCCCTGGATGCAGGGGGGTGGGGGCGCAGGGGGACATGAGTGGGGGCCTGGTGGAGGGTGCCCTGCACTGCTGGGCGTTGGGGGTGCAGGGGGGCAGGAGTGGGGGCCTGGTGGAGGGTGCCCTACAGTGCTGGGGGGTGGGGGTGCTGAGAGACAGGAGTGGGGGCCTGGTGGAGGGTGCCCCTGGATGCAGGGGGGTGGGGGTGCAGGGGGACATGCGTTTGGGCCTGGTGGAGGGTGCCCTGCACTGCTGGGGGGTGGGGGTGCAGGGGGACAGGAGTGGGGGCCTGGTGGAGGGTGCCCCTGGATGCAGGGGGTGGGGGTGCAGGGGGACATGAGTGGGGGCCTGGTGGAGGGTGCCCTGCACTGCAGGGGGGTGGGGGTGCATGGGGACAGGAGTGGGGGCCTGGTGGAGGGTGCCCCTGGATGCAGGGGGGTGGGGGTGCAGGCGGACATGAGTGGGGGCCTGGTGGAGGGTGCCCTGCATTGCTGGGGGTTGGGGATGCAGGGGGACAGGAGTGGGGGCCTGGTGGAGGGTGCCCCTGGATGCAGGGGGGTGGGGGTGCAGGGGGACAGGAGTGGGGGCCTGGTGGAGGGTGCCCTGCACTGCTGGGGGGTGGGGGTGCAGGGGGACAGGAGTGGGGGCCTGGTGGAGGGTGCCCCTGGATGCAGGGGGGTGGGGGTGCAGGGGGACATGAGTGGGGGCCTGGTGGAGGGTGCCCTGCACTGCTGGGGGTGGGGGTGCAGGGAGACAGGAGTGGGGGCCTGGTGGAGGGTGCTCTACAGTGCTGGGGGGTGGGGGTGCAGGGAGACATGAGTGGGGGCCTGGTGGAGGGTGCCCCTGGATGCAGGGGGGTGGGGGTGCAGGGAAACAGGAGTGGGGGCCTGGTGGAGGGTGCCCCTGGATGCAGGGGGGTGGGGTGCAGGGGGACATGAGTGGGGGCCTGGTGGAGGGTGCCCCTGGATGCAGGGGGGTGAGGGTGCAGGGGGACATGAGTGGGGCCGGGTGGAGGGTGCCCCTGGATGCAGGGGTGTGGGGGTGCAGGGGGACATGAGTGGAGGCCTGGTGGAGGGTGCCCTGCACTGCTGGGGGGTGGGGGTGCAGGGGGACATGAGTGGGGGCCTGGTGGAGGGTGCCCTGCACTGCTGGGGGGTGGGGGTGCAGGGGGACAGGAGTGGGGGCCTGGTGGAGGGTGCCCCTGGATGCAGGGGGTTGGGGGTGCATGGGGACATGAGTGGGGGCCTGGTGGAGGGTGCCCCTGGATGCAGGGGGGTGGGGGCGCAGGGGGACATGAGTGGGGGCCTGGTGGAGGGTGCCCTGCACTGCTGGGCGTTGGGGTGCAGGGGGGCAGGAGTGGGGGCCTGGTGGAGGGTGCCCTACAGTGCTGGGGGGTGGGGGTGCTGGGAGACAGGAGTGGGGGCCTGGTGGAGGGTGCCCCTGGATGCAGGGGGGTGGGGGTGCAGGGGGACATGCGTTTGGGCCTGGTGGAGGGTGCCCTGCACTGCTGGGGGGTGGGGGTGCAGGGGGACAGGAGTGGGGGCCTGGTGGAGGGTGCCCCTGGATGCAGGGGGTGGGGGTGCAGGGGGACATGAGTGGGGGCCTGGTGGAGGGTGCCCTGCACTGCTGGGGGGTGGGGGTGCAGGGGGACAGGAGTGGGGGCCTGGTGGAGGGTGCCCCTGGATGCAGGGGGACGGGGGTGCAGGCGGACATGAGTGGGGGCCTGGTGGAGGGTGCCCTGCATTGCTGGGGGTTGGGGATGCAGGGGGACAGGAGTGGGGGCCTGGTGGAGGGTTCCCCTGGATGCAGGGGGGTGGGGGTGCATGGGGACAGGAGTGGGGGCCTGGTGGAGGGTGCCCTGCACTGCTGGGGGGGGGGTGCAGGGGGACAGGAGTGGGGGCCTGGTGAAGGGTGCCCCTGGATGCAGGGGGGTGGGGGTGCAGGGGGACAAGAGTGGGGGCCTGGTGGAGGGTGCCCCTGGATGCAGGGGGGTGGGGGTGCAGGGAAACAGGAGTGGGGGCCTGGTGGAGGGTGCCCTACAGTGCTGGTGTGTGGGGGTGCTGGGAGACAGGAGTGGGGGCCTGGTGGAGGGTGCCCCTGGATGCAGTGGGGTGGGGGAGCAGGGGGACATGAGTGGGGTCCTGGTGGAGGGTGCCCCGGGATGCAGGGGGTGGGGTTGCAGGGGGACAGGAGTGGGGGCCTGGTGGAGGGTGCCCTGTACTGCTGGGGGGTTGGGGTGCAGGGGGACAGGAGTGGGGGCCTGGTGGAGGGTGCCCCTGGATGCAGGTGGAGGGGGTACAGGGGGGGACATGAGTGGGGGCCTGGTGGAGGGTGCCCCTGGATGCAGGGGGGTGGGGGTGCAGGGGGATATGAGTGGGGGCCTGGTTGAGGGAGCCCTGCACTGCTGGGGGGTGGGGGTACAGGGGGACAGGAGTGGGGGCCTGGTGGAGGGTGCCCTACAGTGCTGGGGAGTGGGGGTGCTGGGAGACAGGAGTGGGGGCCTGGTGGAGGGTGCCCCTGAATGCAGGGGGGTGGGGGTGCAGGGGGACATGAGTAGGGGCCTGGTGGAGGGTGCCCTGCACTGCTGGGGGGTGGGGGTGCAGGGCGACATGAGTGGGGGCCTGGTGGAGGGTGCCCTGCACTGCTGGGCGGTGGGGGTGCAGGGGGACAGGAGTGGGGGCCTGGTGGAGGGTGCCCCTGGATGCAGGGGGGTGAGGGTGCAGGGGGACATGAGTGGAGGCCTGGTGGAGGGTGCCCCTGGATGCATGGGGGTGGGGGTGCAGGGGGACATGAGTGGGGGCCTGGTGGAGGGTGCCCTGCACTGCTGGGGGTTGGGGGTGCAGGGGGACAGGAGTGGGGGCCTGGTGGAGGGTGCCCTACAGTGCTGGCGGGTTGGGGTGCTGGGAGACAGGAGTGGGGGCCTGGTGGAGGGTGCCCCTGGATGGAGGGGGGTGGGGGTGCAGGGGGACATGAGTGCGGGCCTGGTGGAGGGTGCCCCTGGATGGAGGGGGGTGGGGGTGCAGGGGGACATGAGTGGGGGCCTGGTGGAGGGTGCCCTGCACTGCTGGGGGGTGGGGGTGCAGGGAGACAGGAGTGGGGGCCTGGTGGAGGGTGCTCTACAGTGCTGGGGGGTGGGGGTGCAGGGAGACATGAGTGGGGGCCTGGTGGAGGGTGCCCCTGGATGCAGGGGGGTGGGGGTGCAGGGAAACAGGAGTGGGGGCCTGGTGGAGGGTGCCCCTGGATGCAGGGGGGTGGGGTGCAGGGGGACATGAGTGGGGGCCTGGTGGACGGTGCCCCTGGATGCAGGGGGGTGAGGGTGCAGGGGGACATGAGTGGGGCCTGGTGGAGGGTGCCCCTGGATGCAGGGGTGTGGGGGTGCAGGGGGACATGAGTGGAGGCCTGGTGGAGGGTGCCCTGCACTGCTGGGGGGTGGGGGTGCAGGGGGACATGAGTGGGGGCCTGGTGGAGGGTGCCCTGCACTGCTGGGGGGTGGGGGTGCAGGGGGACAGGAGTGGGGGCCTGGTGGAGGGTGCCCCTGGATGCAGGGGGTTGGGGGTGCAGGGGGACATGAGTGGGGGCCTGGTGGAGGGTGCCCCTGGATGCAGGGGGGTGGGGGCGCAGGGGGACATGAGTGGGGGCCTGGTGGAGGGTGCCCTGCACTGCTGGGCGTCGGGGTGCAGGGGAGCAGGAGTGGGGGCCTGGTGGAGGGTGCCCTACAGTGCTGGGGGGTGGGGGTGCTGAGAGACAGGAGTGGGGGCCTGGTGGAGGGTGCCCCTGGATGCAGGGGGGTGGGGGTGCAGGGGGACATGCGTTTGGGCCTGGTGGAGGGTGCCCTGCACTGCAGGGGGGTGGGGGTGCAGGGGGACAGGAGTGGGGGCCTGGTGGAGGGTGCCCCTGGATGCAGGGGGTGGGGGTGCAGGGGGACATGAGTGGGGGCCTGGTGGAGGGTGCCCTGCACTGCTGGGGGGTGGGGGTGCAGGGGGACAGGAGTGGGGGCCTGGTGGAGGGTGCCCCTGGATGCAGGGGGACGGGGGTGCAGGCGGACATGAGTGGGGGCCTGGTGGAGGGTGCCCTGCATTGCTGGGGGTTGGGGATGCAGGGGGACAGGAGTGGGGGCCTGGTGGAGGGTGCCCCTGGATGCAGGGGGGTGGGGGTGCATGGGGACAGGAGTGGGGGCCTGGTGGAGGGTGCCCTGCACTGCTGGGGGGTGGGGGTGCAGGGGGACAGGAGTGGGGGCCTGGTGAAGGGTGCCCCTGGATGCAGGGGGGTGGGGGTGCAGGGGGACAAGAGTGGGGGCCTGGTGGAGGGTGCCCCTGGATGCAGGGGGGTGGGGGTGCAGGGAAACAGGAGTGGGGGCCTGGTGGAGGGTGCCCTACAGTGCTGGTGTGTGGGGGTGCTGGGAGACAGGAGTGGGGGCCTGGTGGAGGGTGCCCCTGGATGCAGTGGGGTGGGGGAGCAGGGGGACATGAGTGGGGTCCTGGTGGAGGGTGCCCCGGGATGCAGGGGGTGGGGTTGCAGGGGGACAGGAGTGGGGGCCTGGTGGAGGGTGCCCTGTACTGCTGGGGGGTTGGGGTGCAGGGGGACAGGAGTGGGGGCCTGGTGGAGGGTGCCCCTGGATGCAGGTGGAGGGGGTACAGGGGGGGACATGAGTGGGGGCCTGGTGGAGGGTGCCCCTGGATGCAGGGGGGTGGGGGTGCAGGGGATATGAGTGGGGCCTGGTTGAGGGAGCCCTGCACTGCTGGGGGGTGGGGGTACAGGGGGACAGGAGTGGGGCCTGGTGGAGGGTGCCCTACAGTGCTGGGGAGTGGGGGTGCTGGGAGACAGGAGTGGGGGCCTGGTGGAGGGTGCCCCTGAATGCAGGGGGGTGGGGGTGCAGGGGGACATGAGTAGGGGCCTGGTGGAGGGTGCCCTGCACTGCTGGGGGGTGGGGGTGCAGGGCGACATGAGTGGGGGCCTGGTGGAGGGTGCCCTGCACTGCTGGGCGGTGGGGGTGCAGGGGGACAGGAGTGGGGGCCTGGTGGAGGGTGCCCCTGGATGCAGGGGGGTGAGGGTGCAGGGGGACATGAGTGGAGGCCTGGTGGAGGGTGCCCCTGGATGCATGGGGGTGGGGGTGCAGGGGGACATGAGTGGGGGCCTGGTGGAGGGTGCCCTGCACTGCTGGGGGTTGGGGGTGCAGGGGGACAGGAGTGGGGGCCTGGTGGAGGGTGCCCTACAGTGCTGGGGGGTTGGGGTGCTGGGAGACAGGAGTGGGGGCCTGGTGGAGGGTGCCCCTGGATGGAGGGGGGTGGGGGTGCAGGGGGACATGAGTGCGGGCCTGGTGGAGGGTGCCCCTGGATGCAGGGGGGGTAGGGGTGCAGGGGGACATGAGTGGGGGCCTGGTGGAGGGTGCCCTGCACTGCTGGGAGGTGGGCGTTCAGGGGGACAGGAGTGGGGGCCTGGTGGAGGGTGCCCTACAGTGCTGGGGGTGGGGGTGCTGGGAGACAGGAGTGAGGGCCTGGTGGAGGGTGCCTCTGGATGCAGGGGCGTGGGGGTGCAGGGGGGCATGAGAGGGGGCCTTATGGAGTGTGCCCTACAGTGCTGGGGGGTGGGGTGCAGGGAGTCATGAGTGGGGCCTGTTGGAGGGTGCCCTACAGTGCTGGGGGTTGGGGGTGCAGGGAGACAGGAGTGGTGGCTTGGTGGAGGGTGCCCTACAGTGCTGGGGGGTGGGGGTGCAAGGAGACAGGAGTGGGGGCCTGGTGGAGGGTGCCCTACAGTGCTGGGGGGTGGGTGTGCAGGGAGACATGAGTGGGAGCCTGGTGGAGGGTGCCCCTGGATGCTGGGGGTGGTGGTGCTGGGAGACATGCGTTGGTGGGCAGTAATGCAAGGTGACATGTGGGTTGGCTGGGGGGCATGGCCATGGTGGATGGGCTGCCTGCGGCACATGTGCAGGGTAGTCCCCTGTGGTGTGGGCCGCCTGCAGGGGCCGTGGAGGGTGTAGAGGGAACAGCTGGGAAGACCCACACGGCCAATTTACGTGTGGGACTCCCCGGCACCCCCGAAATACATGTAGGCTGCTGGATTCGTGTGTGGAATTTGCCGCGCACCCGGAGTCCACGTACCCTGCTGAAATTGCGTGTGGAACTTCACGCGCACACCGAAATACACGTACCATGCTAATTCGCGTGGGAAATTTCACGCGCACCCCGGAATACACGTGCCCAGGCCAATCGCGTGTGAAACTTCCCGCGAACCCCGTAATACACGCACACGCTATTTTTCATACAGCGGGTGTCCGTGTTTGTCGTACCCCTTTGCACCTCATTCGTCCTAGAGGGCCACTATATGGATTATTCATCATAGCTGTATATGGGTGCTTTTTGTTAGCGCACATATTGGCGCACATTTATTTCAGGCGCAGGGACGCTACCGCCTGCTTTCTTGTGGCGTACTTGTTTGGCCCGTGCGCGTCTTTGACCGTGCGCTGGTTTGCCCTATTCGATTCCATGAATACGAGTTGTAGGCGAGCGTGTGGGCGTTCCATGCACTTGCCTCCTGTACTTCCCCCGTGACGCCCATATTTTCACGCGTTGTTCCCCATTCCGAGTGTTACGCCCCGTGTTCCGCCTACTTTTGTAATGTGCGCCGCGCTATGTGCGATTTTGCAGCGGCCGTGGCGCACGCCGTTGGATGACCTGTGCGCCGGCATGTTCCGCGCACTTTTTCAGCGCACATCCAATATTTTTCTCGCGCACGGACTTCCATGAATCGATGTGTGCTGGTTTCCCTGCGATTTTCGCAGTTGCACTGCGATTTTCGCACTTTTACTGCGAATCGTACGTTTTGGCACCTCTGCGCCGGAATTTTTGGTGCACATTAATTCGATGAATCGGCCTTTGTGTGTCAACCCTATAACGTAGTTGATAAATCAAAGGGGTAACACAGTGTTGGGTCTGCTTGTGTATTGTGTGTTATCCATTCCTGTGTTCACTCTGCAGTGTCGCTATGTTGCTATCAACGATTTACCAAACTTGTCCAGTGTCTGATTTCTGCTACACATAACAACATCATTCATTCACCCTTTTATGTTGCACTGTTGATCTGTGCAGAGCAGCCATTGTGACCTCGAAAGCAGTGCACTTCGTAGCTGCTTACTGGCTACAGTGTCATAACAATGCGTTTGCAGGTGAGCTTGAGAAACTTGTCCTGAATGAAATTGAAATCTTTGTACACGTCCCAATAAGAGGGTTCTAGCACCATGCGTTCATTATCCCTTTGCGAAGGCCGATTAGCAAAGTATACTTTTCACAAAGTCTCCCAGAGACCTGTGGCCATTATGTAGTGCAGCAGTAATGTTTTCACCAGGAATGTATCCTTAGTCCAAATGAGGCGCAAGGGTGTATATAAATAAATGTCTATTGACTTAGGTTATTGAACTACATTACTCGATAAAAAGAGAGTTAATTCCATTGTAAGCACATCTTAACCACGCTATGAAAGAGATAAAAAAACGATGGTTTTGTGAAATGCATCTAATTATTAAGCCTCTGAGTGGTCGTGAATGAACCAGAAGATAATATGTTTTTATTCATGAGTTCTGTTTTTCCACGTGATGTGCCTTTGGGAGAATCATTTTCAAGCAATGTAAAATGCATCTTGTCATCATTAATGAAAAAATGATTTCTAGAAGTATTGGTGTTAGGCTATTTAGTCGAAGATCAACCCCACAGACAGATGAATATAGATGAGCCCCGAAACATCAACACATACGTTTGCATACCGAAGCACAAGGATTCTTGTCAGAAATCGTGCCCATTTAGGTTCAGCTATGAATCACAATTCTGTTGGTGCATTGAGTGGCTGGAATAAAATGTAAGGCTAAAATGTAAACTGTCTACCAGCCTTTCAAATAACACATTTGAAAATGGAGAGTACGTATGGAAGCCATAAGGGCCGGGCGCCATCACCCATTTCATGATGCATGAATTGTTTGAAATAAACAATGATCACCCAGGCCCCCAGTCCATCTCTAACCTACGAGGTACACCGAGTTAATGCAGCTCTGACAATCATTTTATCTCACCTCCCTAAGGTCCCACGTTTGACTCACAGTGGTGACCCCTTTGTCCCTGAAAGACACATATGCCACCATATCTGGTTGGAAAAATCTCAATCATTTACTGAACTGATGCATATCAGTCAAAAACTCAGCATTTGGAAGCTGCTGCAATATCCTACATGTATAACATCTTAAAGCAGCAGAGAATGACAGTGAAGGGCAGCAGGAACCACGTGGGAAAAATTATTTATTTATAACTCACTTAATACCTAAGAGGTTTCTAAGTGCGGACCCAGGATTCAAACCTGTGGTACTCTGCCTCGTCTTGCTTCCAAGAGGAACGCGTTGCTACTGAACTATACTCAAGGCTCAAGTGAAGGGTACACTTTAGTCAGAGGGTGGACTCAGTCCTCTCCAGATGAAATGAGAAACGTTGAATGTCCTCTTTGAATTTATGAATTAAGGCCGACCTCAGGGATCAAACTGTAGTCATCCGGTTTGCAGGCCGAACGCTTCACCACTGCATTATATAACCTGATGAAAAACAACAAACAACTAAAGGTGAAATGTCCCATTTTGGTATGGCAAGTCCCAGGGAAAACATTTGTATTGGTTCTTGAAGTTTAAAACATGCATACGTTTTAAAGTTTTAGAAAACACTATTAGAATTAAATATTCGTTCTTGGTTTTGTGTGTGTGTTGATTTTACGAAAAGCGAATGCCATTCATCCTGGTCAATTTTGGTGGTTATCGTCATCCATTACGGTTGCATGCATATGGGTTATGAGGATTGCTTTAATATGTTCCGTCGACTGAGGAGATTGCTGGATGTCATAAAGATGTTTTTTCCCACCTCCTTGGTGATTTTCTCCTCCATAATACCATGAAGAGTATGGGCCACTGCTCATGGATGTTGTTCCGAGCCAGACGCAGGAGGTGTCTCATCAACAGAAGCATGTACCCTTCTTTGTCTGCTCATGGAATGTTCTTCTGCAACAATGACCTAATTAATTGTGGAAATGCAGAGTTTTTCCACAAAAATGGCATTTTGTTTTCACCCATTGGCAATGCACTTTTGTTTGCCCGTCTACAGGATGAGGTGAAAAGTTTACTGTAATACTGTGAGCACAAGAAAACAGAAAAGCAAATAAAAACCAAAAAAAGGTGTTTCTCTAGAAGCATGTACAATTTTTTTTAAAAAAGGCTCTTTTAAGAGCCGCCCCTTATCACAAGTTCCCACTACCCTGGTTGCAAGTTATTCCCCCACGCACGCACACAGCACAAAAGTGACATCCAGGGATTTTGAGGATGGCGGCCATGAAAATGGGACTGTGGGGATTGACCAATGAGGAGAATAGGGTGTGCGGCAATAGGAAGAAGGACTCCTGCTTCACTCGGCCCTGGCCCGGGCAGTGCTTGGCAAAGCACATGCACCACAATCTGCGCTTCTCACCATGCCGGTCAATGGAAATGGGACTGTGGGCATTGTCCAATCAGGTGGTCTGGGTGTGCGTCACAGTAAAGGGCGCCAATATATTTTCCCATTACTCTGTGTACTGTGTACTCACAGTAGCAGGCAAAGATGGAGAGACGCACTGTCTTAATAGTGGGTGATGCCTTTGTGGAAGATTTGTTCCAGTATGCCATCGAAAAAGGCTTTCATGGCAATTTTAATTTGGAAGGAGTGGAAGCTTTTGTCATGGTGTGGTGATTTGTGCACCTTTGGCGCTGTTTTTTGGGGTATGTCGATGAGTGGCCACTTTAGCTACTGTACATTGTGTGGTCATGCATTATGGAGCGTTGCATTTGTGTTCCATGCCTTGTTCCAGTCTGTACCGTCAACTGAAGAAGGTGATGAAAGTAGTGCAGCATATTTTTTCCACTGCAAAGGTGCTTTTCTCAAGTACACCACAAAGATTAGTAAGCACCTATTGCAATGATTGCTGTCGACAGCTAGAGGTTGGAAGGGGTCACATCAACAGGTCCATGTATACTTTTTGTCAGTTCGTGCGATATTCTTCGACAACAATTACCTCATTAGTTGTGGAAATGTGCAGTTGTTCCAAGGAAATGGCATTTTGTTGTCGTCATTGGTAACACAGTTCTCTTTGCTGTTCTACAGGATGTGTTGAAGAGTTTACTGTAATAATGTGAGCAGAAAAAAACATAAAATCAAATAAACACAGAAAATAAGGTGTTTCTGTAGAAGGATCTACAACAAAAAAAACCAAAAAAAGCTCTTTTCAGAGCTGTCCTTTACAACAAACTCCCCCTACTCTGGTTGCAAGGCATTCCCCCAAGCCCGCACTCAGCATGAAAGCCACATCCGGGGATTTTCAGGATGGCGGTAATAGAAATGGGACTGTGGAGGCAGAGGGATTGTGCAATACCATCTCTGGGTGTTGTGTGTGTGCAGAGGACTGTCGTACAGAATTGATGCTTTACCTGGGGATCTCTGCAATGTTATGGGTGGATGCGTGTGGACGTTTTTAGCAGTACGCAATGACGGCATGCTGGAACGAAGGCAGTGGAAAAGGAAGAAGTAATGTTAGTGCTTTATTGGGCCAAGGCCCTTGCCGTCCTTGGGGAAACGCACGTGCAGAAACTGCTGTTTTCTGCATGCATGCTACCCATGACATTGGGACAGTGAGGTCTATCACACCTGCAGGTGTGGGTCACAGGAACAGCCATTCATGCTTTTCCACATTACTGTGCGCACTGAGCCGGACTGACATGGTTGCAATTATGTGCAAACGCAATGTAGCACAGACCATTTGGTCCAACATCCCTTACACGCCAAACCTATGTGCCCTGCTACACTGCTGTGAAAAGGTGCAAACAGACAGCAGAGCACCTCTGGGGTGTGGCCTTTTGTAGGGATGCTGTGGAGAGCTTGCAACCGGAAAACATGCCTACAGTGTTCCAAAACCTACATGCATGCAGAACGGCACATTGTGGTGTGTTTGTCAGTGTGTACTTTCTGAAAAATACTCCCTACGTACCTCAACACTGTACTTTGTCGCTGTACATTGGTCGGGATTGTGTCACTGAAATAAGGGCGCGTGGGTGCGGTTGCATGGTGACGTCGCCACTGCTCTCATCTCAAACTGCTCTCCGCAGGATGCGTTTTGGGCAGAATAAATTGTGCACATGTGCATAGTGTTGCTCCTTCTGTACATAATAATGGGGCATCATACATGTGCCGAGTATTTGGGACATGCTGGCTGTTTATAGGGTATATCAGGTGGGATCTGTTTAGGTACCTGTGGGCCGTGGTTGCGCTCCTTCACCTCATTAACCTTTGTTCGCTTATGCTGCACAGTGGCAGTGTTACCAGGACATTGAGGAACAAATACACATGCGTGTACTTGTACAATGACCAAATATCCCCTCTCACACATAATCTTAGGTGAAGAACAACATGCCGACATGTGGAGCGTGCTGCCATCGTACGATGCCTCCACTGTCATTGTAGATAGGCTACCTTTTCCTTAATTTCGGTAATTTCAAAGAGGAATGTGTGCCGCTGAGTGAGACCAACATTTCTACAAAGGAAAAAAATATCAAATATACACTGAAGTACTGTTCACTTATTAACGTTCACTTGTACACATTCCTGCATACTATTAGGAAAGGGAAGGGGT
This sequence comes from Ambystoma mexicanum, assembly GCF_040938575.1. Taxonomy (NCBI): domain Eukaryota; kingdom Metazoa; phylum Chordata; class Amphibia; order Caudata; family Ambystomatidae; genus Ambystoma; species Ambystoma mexicanum. Next base: position 1,182,938,953 of record NC_090924.1, read on the forward strand.
AGCATGCGTGCATACTTATTGTGGGGAAATGGGGATTTCCTCACATTGGTTCTGAGAGGAGGAAGACATTTAGGTATAACCTTATCCAGCTTCATCTTGTACATTGTGTGGACACAGGGTCCTGGTGTCAGAGGACCCTCCATCAGTCCGGCTGCTCCAGAAGTACAACTAACTAACTAACTAATTAGAAAAACTTTCAATTAACAGAAGGTGGTGCCCACCACTCCCCCCGCATCCATAACCTTAATGTCTCCCATCACACAGATTTTGAAGGATTGGCACCCTTTCACATGGGGAAGGTGTACAAGTGCAGGTCTGCTAGTGCTGTTTCCTTTTTTCATTAATACACTCTTGTACCCAACCTTTTACGTGGCACAATTGTTTACCTATTTTCCCACTTTACCTTCCAGCCTGTCCTTTTTGCTTCTGCACATAGTTTCTTTCCTTTGCTATGACCTTTTGCTGTTGTGGAAGGGTTGCCACTGCCTTGCTTTCCTTTCCTATATGTTATCTCACAGAAAAGAAAATGTGTTTGGTGTACATATAGCAATATATATTACATAATGTATGCTAATGCTTCCCTGTGCATACCAATGGGGTTTGTAGTGTAAGTCATTGAGTTATGAGAGGAATTTTCTTCCAGCCACTCTAAGGTGCTTGCCATTGCTGCATAATAAATGAAACATGCTTCTCTACTATTGTTTACTGCAGCACCTATGCAATTAGTAGACAAACTTCAGTGTGCTTACCACTTTGTAGTGACGTTCTGGTCTTGGTACCTTTCATTCGGTACTCTCTGAATACACATTGCTAAAGGGACATTATGGTTAAGTTACGCTACTAAAAACTATCGCCATTACTGAAAACACTATGCTAAAGCAACGTTCTGGTTACAGTGCCCTACTAAAAACCTATGAAATTCACTAGCAAAAAACATTGTTACAGGGACGTTATGGTTACAGGTGAAACCGAAACCCCCCCAAAAATTCACCAGTTATGATAAACTGAACAACCATAACTTGCGCCACCGTGCACTGCTAAGACTAACACCCAGGACATCAAAGATGACATCACAAATATAGTGAGTACAAGTCCCAGATTGTAGTGAAAAAAATCAGGACTGGATAAGCACCTACAAATTGGAATTGTTGATGTTGGGATGTAGGCATGTACTGCCAACATTTTAAAGTGGCACACACTAGCTGCCACTTAAAATGGTATTTTCCTTTCTTTCATGAAAAAGTGATACAGTGCTGCTATAAATGCACATATGCATTTTTTACTTGCATCAAAATGCGTTTAAAAAGAAACATTTTGAAATGCACAGCATTTTATGTTTCATTCAATGTAAATTTCACAATTTCAAATCTTCAAGTCCAGTCCTGTTTTTTTCTTTGCATTCTGGGATGCAAAAACTACTAAAAATGAAAAATCCCAGAAATCCGCCAGTTATGGTAAGCTACGCAACTATAACTTTTGCCACCACCATGCACTGCTGAAACTAACACCCATGACATCAAATATGACATCACAAATGTCATTGATGACATCACTGATGGCATCACATATCTGGGCCACTTGTTTTTCTTCACTGACATGTGCACACCAGTTTTTTTTTCTTCAACAAAAGGAAAAAGGGTATCATTGAAAATGTGCTTTATCTATAGATGTAAACATTGTCATACGGTGTTAAGGTACATTCTTTAGCTATGGTACACACACATGGGGAAATAACCACGCCTCAAACAACCAATTCATTTGTATACATGACAATACACCCTAATCTTATTCTTATTTTGTAGTGATGTTCTTTCTTTCCTTCTTACTGGAGTTTCCCTGTATGTGCCTCAGACTCCTATGCATTATCGCTCTTCATAATACATAACACAAGTCCAGTCCTATTTTTTTTCTTTGCATTCTGGGACTTGTAGTTTGAGTTTTGTAATTGGAGAAGTGGAATTGGAAGTCACAGAATGGCAATGAAAAAACAGGACTGGATTTAAGATTTGAAATTGTGACATTTATATTGAATGAAGAATTGATAACCACCTACAGATTAGAATGGGTGATGTTGGGATGTATGCATGTGCTGCTAACATATTAAAGTGGTGTCACTTAAAAATGGTCTACAAATGTATTCTGCTTTTCCTTTCTTTTATGAAAAAGTGACACACAGTGCTTTTGTAAACACACACATGCCTTTTTTAACTTTCATGAAATTGCCCCTAAAAAATAAATTTTTTAAACGCAGAGCTTTGTAATAATTTGCTTCATGTGCGCAGGTGCTGAATGCTGCAATGTATGGCATATGCTAGAGTGGCTAAAAAGAGAATATGCTAATTGAGAAGCTTATTACAGGGTTAGTAGCTGGAATCCTATATATATATATATATATATATATATATATATATATATATATATATATATATATATATATATATATATATATGTGAAAGAGTTGAAGAAAATATGTTTTTAAATATAGGCATTCCTGTACTATGTCTTGTTAGATGCAGATCTTGTTAAATCTGGAAATCGACATTTTGGACAGTTATAGAGTAGGTTCTTATGCAGATGCCTTTGATTAACAGGAGATATGTACTCTCAGAGTTCAGGTGTACATCTGAAATGTTGATTTGAGATGACAGGGTTAAATGTAGAGTGTTTGGATGTGATTGGTGGATGGATGTGTGACTCATTGAAAGAAGGCAATGAGGGAGTGTTGAGAGTGTGAAAGTGAAATGGGTAGAAGGGCTGCCCTGTGTTACGGGGTCCATGGATGCAGCGGTAGCCCACGGATGGCACGTGCCCCATCCAGGTATTTTGAGGATGCCAGGCATGAAAAGGGGCTCTTGGGATTAGCCAATGAGGTTTCCTGGGTGTGGGGTACAGGAAGAGAGGTTAGGGAGAGTATTGTTTGCTGTGTGCAGTGAATATGGATATGGCTTTGAGGAAGCAGAGAGTGTGGATTTGGGGAGATTCTTCAATTCAGCCATTGAAGGTGTATGCTACAAATCATGGTATCTTTGGAAGTATTGGATTGGCAGAAGTGGATGTGTTGTGGCATACAGGTTATGGCTTAAACTGGTCAAGCTTGTTCTCATTCTGAGTATGACTCACTTTAAATGTCCAGACATTGTAATTGGGCATTATGGAGGGGACAGTTTGTGGTATGTGACTCCAATGTATTGGCAGGTTGCCTTGAAGGATTTCTTGAAAAGTCTAATGGAACTGTTTCCTACTGCAAAGATGATCTGAAATGAATCAGAGGCAAACATGGAGATGTCCAAACTTTTTATGTTCAGAAATGGACGAAATGAGGCAGCTTGTCAATAAAACTGTATCTGCTTTTTATATGCTGCAGGAATGTCATCTTTTAAGAATGACAATATAATGTCTGATGATGTGATTTTTTTTTCTTGAATATGAATTTAATTGTACAGATGTTTGAAATGTGAATTTTCTTTACAATGTTAGGAATGCGTTGAAAACGTTCCTGTAAGAAAATTGTAAGGAAAGTTGCAGAGTGTATGGTACTACTGTACCTAAAAGAAAAAAAAAGGAAAAAAAAGGTGTGCATTAACAACCCCCCCAAAAGAAACAAAAAACAAAGGTTCTTTTAAGAGCCATCATTAAAGAATAAATTACTGAAATTGAGTTTACATTCCCTCCACCCCTTTGAGTGGCCGCAATGTCTGTGGACACTGGGGTTGTACGTGTACTGCACATGCACATTTATGGGATTAACCAATCAGGTTTAATGGGTCTGGTATACCGGGGAAGAGAGGATAGCAGGAGTTGTGTTTGCAGGAGTTATAAGAGAACTGAAACTGGCTATGGTTATGTCTTTGAGGAGGCAGAGTGTATGGATTGTGGGGGAAACTTGGATCCATTGGCTGAAGGTCTATGTTGACCACTGTGGAATGGGTCAACATCTGGGATTGCATAAATTTGAAGTGTCATGGTATGGATTGCGAGAGATAAAGTGGGCGGACATGCTCCCGATTTGGGAGAATATTGTCCACTTAAAACATCCAGACATCATTGTTTTTCATTGTAGAGGGAACAGTTTCAGGTACGTTACTGGAATTTCCTTGCAGTTTGCAATGAAGGAGACATTTGGAAAGTTGATGAAAATGATTCCAAATTCCAAAATAATTTTGTCACAAATTGCTCAAAGACAAATGTGGATGTGTTCAAATTTATTTTGTCCGCAAATGGAAAAAGCAAGATAGAACGTGAAAAAAGCTGTGTGTGCTTTTTTTGCCAAAGGTGGAACTACAAATCCCAGAACACAAACAAAAAAGCTAGGACTACATTACCACTGTCAAAGTAGAATGCATCATGTTGGCAAGCATGCATATACTCCTACAATATTAAATGTCCACACACCAAGTGCCATTTAAAAGTGGACTAAACATCTTTTCCATCAACTTTTCTACTCTTTTACAAAAAATTACACACAGAGCTTCTATAAATGCACATATGCTTTTCTTAACTTTCATGAAAATGCTCCTAAAACAAACATTTTAAAACATCAAGCAATTTCATTAATTCTTTCTCCCAGCAACTCCTCCTACCTTCAGAAATAACAACCTTGCTTACTAAAAATACTTCACCATTACCACATATCCCCACTAACTTTCTTTTACAATTGCAGAAAAGAAGCACGTTGCCGAAGACAAGTACTGGAATAGAATACCCTTCAAATCTTACATAGTAAGTACATTAATGTACCATGTATATGTATACAATTGCAAGAGTGCAGTTCCACTATATATTACCACATACCATCCTTTTCAAGCCAATATCTCTTTCACTCCAACTCATTGCTTTCTCTCCTCCTCTTCCCTGATGATCTCCTTGCTGAAACTGCATTGGCTACCTAGCTACCCTAGATCTCGGGCCTAGGTCCCCTCCCCACCAGTTGCACACCTGCACTGCCCCCCTGGCAACTCTTGAACTTGGGGACTGTTCTGTATACCTACAGCCCCCCACCAGCACTTGACACTTGATGCCTGCACTTACCTTTGCACGTGCCACCAGCTGGCACACTTTATCTATTTTATCTATTTATTTTACTGTTATCCTATGAACTGCACTGCCCCCTCCACTTACCCCCACACTTTTCCCCTTCCCCAGCATTTGCACAATCTCAATGTCACCAGGCCTAGTAAGATCATTGTCTCTGTCTTCCCTCTGTTCCCCCTCCCTTGCCTTGTCGCGCCTTGAAACACTTGTGTATAGGCGCGTTATAAATGCCATATCATATCATTATAATGCACCATTCACACTCTTTCTATTCCCATCTAAACACCACCATTGCAATACTCACTGCTTGCCTGAAAACATCAGAATGTCCCTTCTGATTCAATCACACCACCACTCCCTTACTCAGTAACCCAACAGCATTATACCTCGTCAAAATCTTGCTCTCACATCCTTCCTAACCACACCTAGTATGCCACCTCACAATCAAACAACACTCTATTAATTGCTCCAATCACACCCACACACCCATTCACAATATATACATATACATTCCACAACTTTCAAACCCACACTTTCTCTTTTCCCAACAGACACAACAACATGCCTACTAAAAAGCAACTCCATAGAAAAGAAAGGAACAATAGATCAAATAAGAATAAAAGCAAATCATATAGTGATCCACCTCTAAAACTATTTACTGAAAACATTAAAACTAAGGAGCTAGCAACTTTACTGAGCAAAAGTAAACCAGCCACAATGAACAAAGGTAAGGCCCCTATTGCAAAAACTAAAAGTAAGAAAAGCAGACCTACTAATGAACCTAACACTGTATCAACCAATGTTAACGTAGTCACAGTAAAGTAATTAAAAGAACAGATTTTACTAAATAAATTCCACCATGGAGTTCTTCACAATCTTATAAAAACAGCTCTAAAGTCACGATCTACCCTTAAAAACTACCACATGAGACTAATCATTGAAGCTCTAATTGACAGCGCATTTCTACTAAAGAGAACATTGTTTATATTAATTCTAAACAGAATGAAACCACTAACTAAATTAATCAATACATCACAGAAAGTGCACAATGTCAATATAGATAACTTTTCGAACGTCTGTGAAGGTGAATGGATTCACACAAGCAGCACAGAACCATATTTCAATCAAGAGGCTTATAAACTAGAACAAGGCAACACAATTGCCATAGACAGTAATGGTCGAGGGTATGACATGTTAGGAAACCATTATGGCAAAAGAAACCCTTATGGAATAAAGCCCCTAACTAACTTTCAACCAAATACTCCTTTCACCCAAATAAACCATCCCGTGTACAAATGGACATGCAGCCCAATTTGTAATGTACGCCAGGAATCCCAATGGTTCCAATTAGATTTAGATCTAACAGCAGAAACCTAATACAAAATAACTGACCTCTCATTAGTTTGCACATACTGCAACACACAGCTTGACAATAGCCAAATGCCACCACGTGCACTCACTAATAACTAAGACATATTCCCACTTCCAAAAGCTCTCCAACAACTTAACTTGTATGAGAGCATTATAATCCAAACAGTACACCCATGTCAAGCTATAACACGCTTTCAACCAAAATTTGCCAAATTACCTTCATCCGAGTTACGAAAGGGCATCCGTGGCAAAGTAGTCTATTTGCCATTAGATCTCAAAGAAAATATAGAAACTGTAGGAGTACAACAACCAATTGATCAATCTTTGACTGTACTAGTTAATGGTGTACCATCAAAAGCCAACAAATCTGGCAACAGTTAGTCGATTCAAAGTTAGACAATCCCTACAATATCTAAAAGAAAACCATGAATACTACATAACTATAAACATAGAAGAAAACGAAAGAGAACCCACCCAAAGGATTCTAGATTCACAACCAACTTGCCAATGTGAATATATAGATCCTGTTACTGTAGCCAGCATTTTAGACACTTATACAATTCACCCTCTAGACTCCAGAGATACCATTGAAGATGCATTAGAAACATATCAAAGGCATCAAGCCAAAGGATCCAAAATGAACATATGGGCAAATGTGGAGAAGCAGATTCTTTTCCTCTATTCTTTCCTACAGGAAAAGGAGGAAAATATGACAAAAGGTCCACACAAATTAGTGCATCAGAATATCGCTCTTTACAAATGGATTCTGAAGACCCCAGATTCAGACAAAATGTATATTGCATTGTTTAACTCCTGTTTGAAAATGAACTAGCAACTCTATGTTATGGAGTTGCACACTCATTAAAAACAGGCTCTCATTTTTTTCAAATTGCCCACTACCCAACTGCTTCAAAAGATAAAAGACAAAGGGCCTAATTACACAGTAGGCGGTGGATCAAGGTGCTATTAGCACCTTGGTCCATGCCGGTAAAATACCGGCACCGCCTTGGTGGAAAGGGGAATTACCGCCCTATTCCAAGGTTGACGGGGCGGTAATTCCCCTTTCCCCCATTGCCATTCCCCATAGGGCATAATGGGAATGGGGAAGGTGCTAATTACGGTACCGCAAATTGCGGTACTGTAATTAGCACTCTGGTCCCTTTGCGGGTTGGTTTTTAACGCCTGCTAAAAAGCAGGCGTTAAAGTACCAACCCGCAAAGGGATCTCGTAGTAAGGCGGTAAGGGTTAACGGTCACCGGTACCTTTACCGGTGACCGTTAACCCTTACCGCCTTTTGTGTAATGAGGCCCAAAGATGAAGTTTTGCAGTCAAGTATCACAAATCTCCTGGCAAACATGCATGGTACAAAAGAATACTGGTTCCGACACCAACCTGATATATGTTGTATGCTAAGGAACCCAGGCCCACCCACATGATTTGTTACTTTAAAATGCTTGGAGTACACATGGGATGACTTGCACGACTTCTTACGCACTGCTAACCAAAATAAAGAAGGAATAGATATAAAAACACCAGGAGAACTCTGTTCTCATGACACTGTTAATGTATCAAAGTACATTCAACATCGTTTTATTACCATGCTGCACTTTATCTGCAATAAAAATACCCCTCCGCTCTGAGAAGTGCAACACTTCTTTTGAACAAAAGAATATCAGTCCAGAGGACCACCAAACATCCACATGCTTTCCTTGGATAAAAGATGCTCCCAAATGTGGCCATGACAGTGATGCCACTGTTTTACAGTTAATTGAAAAATACATTACCTGCGACATCCCTTTAGTAACCACAGATAGTGACCTATGTACACCAATCTTATGCTTCCAAAAATATAAGTGTGGCAAATACTGCTGATGCTGATATAAAAATAAAGGTAAGTACTCTACCAAATGTCACATTGGCTTTTCTAGACCAGTTTCAAAAAAGGACAAGTTAATAACTTAATTTCTTCTGATATACACAGTGTAAAAGGCATATCCCCTAAAAACACATACAACATTAAAAGGGAGGAAGCATCCAAGTACATCAGTGATTATAATGCAATCATTGGCCTCTTAAGGAAAGCAAACATAGATATGCAATTCCACTGCAGTTGCAAGACATGGCACATAGCACCAGAACTGAGAAAACAGAGCTAAAAGATCTCTTGGATAACATATCATCTGAAAAAAACACTGTCACAAAATGTGTACAGCTTCAGTATAAACATTTCTCACATAGAGAATGTGGGTGCTATGAAGCTGCAGACAGTTTATCCGGTACAGCCTTATATGACAAATCTGAAGACATTGTCTGGCCGAACCTTCATCCAGCTTCATGCCGAAAAAGAGTAATACAATCCTACCAAAAAATAGAAACAACAGCCATAAATGATCCCAACAGCCAGAACATTTTAAAAAACTATTTAATTGACACATACTATCCAAACAGAAGTACTGCTTTGGAAAACATGTGCTTGTACGATAGAGGCCAAAACTAATCGTACAAAAACAATATCATACCACATCAGACAACTAGCAAATATTCAGGCTCAACTTGTGAAGGAAGCCTAGTAAAACATACCAAACCCAGCATAATGAATTATAAACAGTGATCATTTAAATATTTTACCATAGAGAACTGTATTACATTGCCCTACTTCAAAATATGAAACCTTAGCGAAAATAAGAATTATTAGGTGACTCATATGAAACTGCATTTAAAGCAACTGAAAGCAGTATAACAAACAATACAAAGAAATGTTGGACAATCAATGCCAACAATTGGAAGACATTGAAGCACTACTAGATAATGAATCTCTTGAGGGCAGTCACCCTTCCTTAATAGAAATCCAAGGACCACTTAGAGAACCACTCATTCTAAATGAAGCAGAAATAGCCATGACTAAGGTAAACAAAAAAACATGCATCAATCTAAAGAATCTGAAGAAGACTTGTCTTTGCTCACATCACAGATAAATGATGACCAAATCACCATTTATCTAGAAGTCACTGAAGAAATTGACCATGGTTTTAAACATGAAACTAAAACATGTAGCTGTAAAATATATACAACTTTGCACCTGTATGTTAGTGCTAATGCTGGTTCTGGTAAAACACTCTTAATTAAAATAATCAGAAAATGTATACAAGACTTAATAAACAACAACCTTTGATCTATTGTAACAGCCCCCACAGGTTTAGCTGCGTACAGCATAGGAGGTGCACCTTTACACTGACTACTGCTCCTCCCAGTGGAACACCAATACAAATTAGAATACTACAAATTATCAGCAGAAGCTGAAACCGAACTACTCATAATTCTGAAACAAATTAAAGTGCTCCTGATAGATAAAGTAAGAATGGTTTCCAACCTCATATTGGCTTTAATTAATCTCAGAATGCAAGAAGTCCTACAAACCGACTATGAAGAACTGTTTGGAGGAAAACATGTTATTGTTTTAGAAAAACTCCTACAGTTAACACTGGGAAAAAGGTCAATCTATTTTCAAAATATTAGGACACAAACAATGCCGTAAAACACTCACCAGCATTGGAAATGTAAATCTCTGGCAAGATTGTTGCCACAAAGAACTAACTCATATCATACATCAGTCTGCACATCTCACCTATGCGAACATTTTAAAAAACATTAGGACTGGTCTGCTTGCTAATTAGGCAAAATCCATCTTAAATAGACTAATCCATGAGCTATTTGGGCAAAACACATCAGCTAAGGATGTCATGGAACAATTAACTCAACAAAATATAAAAGGCATGTCCTTAATGCCCACCCTTGAAAGCTGTGGTCAATTCAACGATACAATGTTGAAAAAAGAAATACAACCCATATTACATATCAGCTCCACAGACAAACTAGAAGTGCACAGCATGACACACCCTATGTGTCAACAAGCAACAGCACAACTAAATAGTTTTAAACAATGTATCTCCAACACAGCTGCATTAGAAAAAGTATTAACTCTTTCTTTAAACTGCAGGGTAAATCTAAAACGTAACCTTGAAGTAGAAGGAGGTTTAGTCAATGGAGCAATTGGTACAGCTGTTGGCTTCCAAACATATCCACATGCTAACAACATTCAGTTTCTCAATATTCACCTTGACAAACTTGCAGATTTTAAAGAAATAGGCCGTACAATAGCATGTTTCCTTCTTTTCAAAGACATGTACATACACAGAGAACAATTATCTCTATCTCTTGCATATGCTGTCACTATTCACAAACCGCAAGGTGTAACCATAGATCACACATTGATTGACATTGGTAGGACAGTTTTTAAAGAAGGTATGATTTGTGTAGCACTTTCACATTTGCATACACTCAATGGTCTATTCCTAGTTAACTTTGATGCAAACAAAGGCAACACTGACTTTCCTTGCATCCTAGAATACAACAGCCTATGTACACTGTACACCCACACCTAGATATGTACTTTGTACCTCAAAAAAGAAAACCTTTAAAAAGAAAACAAATACCAACAAAACCTGTAGCAGATCTCCCAGCAATACTGCTAAAGAAACAAAGAACAACTGCTGCTCCATTAAATAAGCCAACCACAATACTGTCTGGTCAAAATACAACTGCACGTCCATCAAAAGACAGACAACTGCAGGCCCATCAAAGGATACAGAGGCACAACTCTCTAGTCCGTTTAAATTCAGCAACACAACTGGAGTAAATTGCTATGCAAATATAGCAATCAATCGCCTGTTCCAATTGCCACCAATTGTTCACAACCTTTACTTAAACGTCTCTGACCAGTTGTGTTTGCAAATGCTCGTCCTTCACAGAAATGGCACAAATAATTCTGACAGCACTCACAGTGTCTCAGGTATAAGGCACAAATTATAAACACACAGGAAGATCCACAATAATTCCTAATGTACTTGCTACAAGTACTAGAAACTAAAAACATCCCTATAATGAAGTCTTTCAGATTTCATACACATGGACACATATATGCACTCTCTGCAACAATGTTTCACAAGTGCACATTCCCAATGAATGATTTGTGTATGTATCCATATCAAATTGTGAATCCATTCCATTTCACCAGCTTCTGCAGAACGCAAATCATAGCTTATTATACCCTTTTTGTAATTCAGAAAATTGTTCCAGCATACAAATAAACTCACATGGCCAATATGTTATATTATGTTATGTTAGAATTGCTTACAGTGCGCACAGATACCCAAGGGCATCTTGGCCCTAAAAGAGGGAGACTACGAAGAAACTACCAGCAGCAGTATCTAGAATAGATGAGTTTTAACGGCCTTCCTAAAGGATAGATAGTCAATAGTTTTCCTAATAACAAGGGGGAGGTCATTCCATAGAATAGCTGCTGCGGTGGAGAAAGCCCGGCCTCCCACTCGAACCTGTTTGTAGATCGGAACCACCAAATGATTGGCTGAAGCGGAACGCAAACTGCGCATGGGAAGATAGCCGGTAAACTAAGCTTGGAGGTACTCAGCAACCTGATCATGGAGGGCATGATTGATACATACAGCTTTAAAGTTGACACGCTGGACCACCAGGAGTCATTGAAAGGCTCAAAGCACAAGGGAGATATGAGCACCATAAGATGTGCCAGTAGAGACACGTGCGGCTAGATTCTACAAATGTTGCAACCGCTGAATCAGTCCTTTAGGTTGAGCCAGATACAAGGAGTTGCAGTAGTCTAAGCAGGATAAAACCATAGCTGGCACCACTGGAGGTCGCAGTGTGGCAGGAATCATGGGTAACACCTTCCTTAAGATCTTCAACTGGAAGTGATCAGCTTAACAAACTGCAGTAACTTGCTTGTTCATAGATAATAAAGCAGATAGAATTACTCCAAGATTTTTAACCTTATCAATTGATACTGGAAGAGAGCCCAGAGATGATGGCCAGAAAGAGGACACCCAGAGAGTGGGATCAGGAGACAACCCACCACCATCACCTCAGTTTTGTCTCTATTCAGTTTGAGCCAATTGAAGTCCATCCACTCACCCACGGCAGCCAGACACTCCTGCAAGCACGACAACACCTCAGTCCGATCAAGGTCTAAACGGATCAGGATCTGGGTGTTGTCAGCATACGAGTAGCATATGATGCCGAAGGAGCGAATCAAACATACAAGGGCCCAGCTGTAAATGTTAAAAATAATAGGAGACAAAGAGGAGCCTTGAGGGACTCCACAACAGGGGTGACAAGGAACCGAGAGAAAAGGGGGCATAGAGACAGTCTGGGTCCAGTCAGCCAGGAATGAAGTGAACCAGGCCAGTACTTGACCCGATATGCCCAGCTGGGCAAGGCGGGTAAACAGAATGGAGTGGTTGAATGTGTCGAATGACGCTGACAGATCGAACAAAATCAGGGCCCCCACTCCACCTGAGTCAATCACCCTGAACAGTGACCAGAACACTCTCAGTGCCCCTACCAAGTCAAAAACCAGACTGGGCGGGATCCAGCAGAAGGGAGGATTCAAGAAATGTAGAATGCAGAGGGCACACCAGTGATTCAAGACGTTTGGATAGAAGAGGGAGAAGAGAGATAGGGTGTAAATCAGAGGGAACAGTAGGGTCTAGAGAGGGCTTCTTTAGGAAGGGGATTACACTCACAGCTTTCAGTTCCAGCGGAACCAGCCCAGACTGACAAGAGTCGTTAATGGCCGCTGTAATATCAGGAAGGAGGTCTGGAGATATCTCTTTCATGACTCAAAATGGAATAGCGTCAGAAGGGGAGCAAGATTTCATTTTTTGAATAGCCCCCATAATTGTCTCTTCATTGAACCTGGGAAAGGTAGGCCAGCTATTCATAGTAAGGTGAGAGGGAGTTGTCAGACAAGTACGATTCTTTACAGCGGGTGGAGCTGCAGTGATAGTCATCAAGATATTTTGTTGAATAATATTAATCTTCTTAATAAAATATTGTGACAGAGCATCACATAATTCCTGGGTAGGAGTAACCTTAGGAGTCAGTTTCTCAGAAGAAGAGAGCCTTAACTGCTGAGAAGAGGACCTTGGGCTGACATAGCGTGGACTCAATTTTAGAGGTATGGTAAGATATTTTAGCCGCTTTGATGGCAGTAGAATAGGCTACAGAGCAGGCTTTATAGTGTGTTTTTGTGTTGGGTCATATACTATTCACCATTTTCGTTCAGCCTGTCTCAGTTTAAGCTGGGCGTCCTTCAGATGCTCAGTAAACCATGGCTCTGATGGCAACCTCTGGGGTTGAATCAAGCGTAGAGGAGCAGACAGATTAGCGGCCTCTAGAAAGGCTACAGAAAGAAGGGACAGTGAGGGCACCGTAGTGGTGCTGCACTTGGCATAGATTGAGGTAACCATGCTTTGAGTATCTGCAATGCGCCATGAGCTCTGCCAGGTTTTACTCATGGAGACCATGGGGGGGTCTACCCACAGCTTCCAAGGTGCAGGAAACCAAAAAATTAACAGACCATAGTATGGGTTCAACTGACTGAATGGCCAGGAATGATTCTTTCACAAAGATCAAATCTAACATGTTACCTAATTAATGGGTAGAACTTTTCACATGTTGGTGACAGTCAAGGCTGACAGACTATCAGCACATAGATTAACAGCTGGGGGTCTGGAAAGGTTACATTTCACAATGAAATCCCCCAGAACGACCAGGTGAGAATATTGCACTTGCAGATTAGCTAATAAATCAAGAAAGCGGTCAAGGAAGGTCCTTTGTGAGCCATATGTTCTACTAATGCTTCTAAGGTACAATGCATATGGTGCTAAAAACAACTTTGAGCTTAATAGCTTCACATACGGGCAAGCTTCTCTTGCCAAGAAAACCTTCACAAAAGTGAGCACAATCTACCACACTGGTGCCACAACAACTTCAGGCCACTATTCTGCATATGTCAAAAAAATAATATAGGTTACCAGAAAATCTAAGAAATGCCTACTTAATAATCCTTCAAACCAAATTTAGTCAGTAAAATGTGGCAAACTAAACAGTTAGTATACAGTATATGAAGACATCGGAGATCCCTCTGATTGGTCCAGAGGCATCCGTGGCCCTGAATCAGGAAATGAGTCAGCGGACCGGACCCAGGTATCACTAATTATTTTGACCTACTTTTTCACTATTTTTCAAAAATTACTGGATGGATGTACACCAAATTTACAAAAGCATTCTTTAGGGACTATGCTACTGCTCCTGGCACAAGTTTGGTGAAAATCCATCCAGCGGTTTAGGCTGTAGGCACAAGCAACATTTTTTTTTCCATTGTGTCTATGAGGATTCAAACATTTTGGGACCCACTCTATAACTTTGCCCCCCCTTTGACGAAACCGCACCATCCTTCGCATAAATATTCCCAAGGGGCCATATACATATTCTGCAAGGTTTGGTAAGGAGCTGTCAGGGGGAGGCAAAGTTATAAGCCTCCCAAAAAGTGCTCTTTCTATGAGTTGAGCAACTTAACTATAACTACAACAGGCCCTGGAATATATATTCTGTGAAAACACTTTGTTAAAGGAATGCTATGGTCAAGCTGCACTAATAAAACCTATGAAATTCAGTGAAAAACCTTGTTAAAGGGACTTTGTGGTTACAAGTAAAAACCCAAAGAAACAGAAATGTGCCAGTTATAGTAAACTAAGCAACCAGAACTCGCACCACCACATCACATATCAAATCAATTCTGATGAAAAGTCTATACAAGAGGTTGTGTTTACAATGTTGGTAGCAACATATCAGAGCTGATCAGGAGTGCTCTCATGAAGTACTTAACATATTAGAAAATTTTCTGATTTAAACAAAATCTTTTTCTTGTTAATACAATAACCTAATAATACATACTCATAGGCAATGTGTGCAGCATACATCACAGAAATATAGTATTTATAATATGGTAATATTTCCCAGTAAAATAATGAATGCAATGCTATCAGAATCTAGACTAATGAAAAACTTGGAATCAACAATACAAGACTTACTACAGACTTGTGTTAGTACAAATGATACATATGAAGAGCCACAATGCTTAGGAATCTGAGGCACATACAGGTGAACTCCAGTAAGAAGGAAAGAAAGAACATCACTACAAAATGACAATAAGATTAGAGTGTATTGTCATGTATACAAAGGAATTGTGTGTTTGAGGCGTCGTTATTTCCTCATGTATGTATACCATAAGCTGAGCCCATATTCTAAAGAACGTACCTTAACAACATATGACAATGTTAACATCTATAGATAATGCATGTTTTCAATTATACCCTTTTTCCTTTCATTGAAGAAAAATTTGTGATGTCATCTTTGATATCCTGGGTGTTAGTTTTAGCAGTGGGTGGTGGTGGCAAAAGTTATGGTTGCTTAGTTTACCATAACTGACGAATTCCTGGGATTTTGAATTTTTACTAGTTTTTTCACTGAATTCCATATGTTTTTACTAGTGCAACTTAACCATAACATCCCTTTAACAATGTTTTTTCACTGAATTTCATAGGGTGTTACCAGTGCACCCTAATTTGCTACAACTTCCTATCATCATACTCACCCCCAATCTAGGAAGTTTCAAGTGGAAACTGTACCATTACCCGGCTTCTAGCAACATTCCTAACACTTTTACCAACTTTCCACAACTTATTACACTGTTTTCTGTTTGCCGACATCCACGAATGTCTGATGTCACTGCAGAATTTCCAGACAGTGTCATGTGACCACACGCGTGCCGCGATGACGTGTTCACCAACAGGTCCATTCTTCATGTACAGGTCCATGCTTCACAGACATTTTAAACTGCATTTTTGGCCGATCTACAAAGATTCAAGTTAAAAGTGTACCCTTGCACAGCTCCTAGACCTGTTCTTATTCATTTTTCATCTGTTATCTAGGATAAAGCACCTGCTTGGAAGTGCATTAGCACACCTGCTATTTAACTTCAAAAATGGCATCAGCCATGGCCATTCCTTTTCACCAGGAGCCACCACCACCAACACCAGCTTGACGGCCTGGACAAGGGAAAAGGCACAATGATACAGAGGAGGAACAAGAGGACCAGGAAGATGAGATAGATGAAATTCCTACCTCAAGCACTCAGAGGGAGTCATAGGTGTGGTGGTTCTTTAAGACTGTACAAAGGGAACCAAAGGCTCGGGCTACACATGTTGAATGCATTGAGTGTGGAATCATACTAAGTTATGGATAACATGGGCAGTAGTCTTTTGGTGCCACGTCCATGTGTTGCAACACCCGTTCATACCACCCAGGTGCTCTCAGAAAGGCTGTTCCTTTCTCAGGAAGTAGCAGACTTTCTTTCTCTACCTCATCTTTCTCAACCACTACTGCCACCACACAGGCTACTCCTGTAGGGCAGAAGAGCCCACCAGCTACCTTGCAAGCCATAGAAGAGGCTGTTGATCCATATATTTCCAAGACAACAGTACTCTGTATATACTGCAACACATCACTCTGCATGGTGGAGTAGTTTCAAAGTGCTTTCAAGGCTGTAATCAAAAAGCATGAGAACCACTGACCCCTACCATTGATTTAAAGCATGCCCAAGATCTTCCCTTGTCCACCTACCCCTCCATATTTGTGGTTGGTGCCCCTTCCCTCAAACCCCCCACCTTGCTTCCTGGACTGTCCTGCAAAAAAAAAAAAAAAAAAAAACACCAAAAAAGATTACTTTTGAAGCCTCCTTTCATCTTTAAATGTTCCATCTGCTTTACATTTTTCAATAAAGTAGTTAGGCTTAATACGATTGGCCAACATTTGAATTAGGATTTTGTGCTATGTTAATGGGACGAATTGACAATTGTATACTAGAGAAAAATAAAAGGCGTCCACACCACTGCACATGACCGCCCTTCTACACTTTTCACTTTAATGTTTGTAACAATTCCCTCATTGCCTGCTTTCAAACAGTCACACATACATCCACCAATCACCTCTAAGAATTCTACAAGTAACCCTATCAACATATTCAACTTCCACACTGTCACTTAACAGTGTTCTAGAAATCTTTTCTATCTGCATTTCCCTTACTTATACAAAATAAAGTGTACACAGTGCATTATGCAGTGAGAGAAGTGCATAAATGGAATGGGGAGTAGGGATGGGCAAGTGCTGATCGGAACACCTAGGGAAGTGCTAAGGGATGCCAAGGTGTGAAGCCACTGGATAAGTGCTGGGGCATAGGAGTTCCATGGTGGTAAGCCCGCAAGGGCAGTGCTGGAGGGTGGGTTACTGATTTCAACTAGGTATAGGGCATAGAAACTGTGAGGTTCATAATGGACCAGAACACCATTCTCAGTGGTATGAGTTAGCAGGGAAGGTACAGAGGGAACGAGAAAGAGAAAATCAGAGTTTTGAGAAATGTTTGTAGCTTAATGAAGTCCGGCTCAAGTCTGAGAGGAGCAGGGAGGCTGTTCCAAACAGAGGCACCAGCCGAAGAGAGAGACCTGCCTCATGATCTCTATTTGGAGACAATACACTATCAAATAACAAGACTCAGCCCCCCTCCTTCACCGCCCATATCCCAATAATGTCCACAGACAGAACAACTTACTGCAGACACCGCAGCACCTGCTCAGCTTTTTTCACCTTTAAAAAAAGCTCTATATCAACTCTTTCCACTCCCCCAACCCTTTCCAATCCCTCTTTCATCTACAAATTAATGCCAAATATTTGTTCCAGGATTATTTTCCAAACTGCGCTGTCCACAGACAAAGGCGCAGTCTGCCCATCCAATATGGTGACCGTTTCTAAAATTGACATGCCTCACTGTTTCAAACATCCAATCAGCATGCTCCTCTCTGCAAAGTTTGGTAACCATTCGTCGAACAGCGCCAAAGCTGTAAGTTCCCCAAAAAGCACTCTTTTTATGAGTTAAGCAACCCAATGATAATATTACCATGCATTATATAAACATTTCCCATAAGCAAATATCACTATTTCTTATTTTGACAGACATTGCAAACACACTTGAGTGGCTAGAAGAAAATGTTCCCAAAGAAGAAATAAGTGAAGATGAAATCTCTAATGGTAAACAATACATCTTTCAATATAATATAGTTATGCAGAATCCCAACAATCAGAAATACAATCCCAAACCCTGTACAGAATGAAATAATCATCTTGTCTTCAAAATTGGATGAACTTAGCAATGACTTTAAAGAACTTTTCAATTATGTTAAAGATCATGTTATAAGAAATGTTGGTTATCAATGTCTCACTTGTACCTGTCCCACTTCCCCCCAGCAATTACCCCAATCAAATTCACAAAACATACATCAATGATGCTTTGATACATTTTCTCTCCCTCCCTTCCCAGATGATGACTTTGTTGAAATTGCAAACTCTCCCATTTATGTTTCCATTTTAATACGCCACCCCTTTCATAAATAAATGTATGTTTTCTACTCTAAATATCTTACATGTTAGTGTGTAATACAAACTTATTTTTTTTTTTTTAAATAATTTTTTATTTTCAAAATAACACAATACAAACCAAACTTGCAGCATTATACATTGCAAACTGTAAACATCAATTAATACCGTATTACTGCACTTAACCCCCCCTCCCCCGAGAGCTTATCAACCTTACAGTTCTGTGTACGCTTGGTGCGGCCGGGCGCCGCCCCTCCTGGAAGCAGCAGGGTCCATTTCCGCGCCAAAGAGTCCCGTGATTAACATTCTCCAAGCCGCCAGGTTGCCCATTTCTTCCTCCCCACAATTACCACACGCTTCCTGCTATACCCCCGTTTCAGCCTCCGCCCACTTCTGCAGGTCCCGCCACCATATCTCTATTCTTGGCCCATGGCGTTGCTTCCAACTCATAGCTATCCTTCTCTTAGCTAGTACATACGCCAGGTCTCTCAGTTTCCCAAGATGTTTGGTGTTCCGTGGTCTAGGGAACCCTCCCAGGAGGCAGGCCCAGGCCGTGTCAATGCGTAGCAGAACCCCCTTATCTGCCAATTTCTGTGCCACTTCCCCCCAAAAGCATTCAATCACTGGGCAGGACCAGAACATATGTGTCATGCCTGCGTCTACTTCATCACATTTCGGGCATGCTTGTCTGCCTGCGTTCGCGAACTTAGCTATTCTCTTCGGGGTCATATATGCTCTGTGCGTGATGTACAGCTGTATTTGCTGCAATCTAGCATTCCTGGACACTTTCTTATGGTATCCCATGGCCCGTTCCCACATCCCATCAGTCATCTGTACCCCCACTTCCGCTTCCCAGTCAAGCCTCAAATCCATCAAATCCTTCCCCACCCGGGTCATCACCACCTCATATAATCTAGAGATCTCATGCCCGCCCTCTGATATATCATATATCGTTCCGAGCAGTGCATCTGGGTCTTCCGCCAGCACCGTCTCCGGCCAAGTTTTGCGGATGATCTGTACCAGCCTTAGGTATGTAACATATTGGCCCCCGTGCAACCCTGTTTCTTCACCCAGGTCTACGAATTCTCTAATGACCCCGTCCTGCCATATGTCTCCCAGTGTGGCCAGTCCAACCGTTTCCCAATATGTCCTGATAATTTTCCTGAGCTGGCTATCCCCCATAGTTAGGGCGACCAATGGCACATGCGGGGAACACGGGTGCGGGCTCTCAATCAGCTGGCACATTCTACGCCAAATTCTCCACCCCAGCAGCAACATACCTGGGCATCCTTGCAAGTCCGACCTAGGGACCCAGACAACCTCTTTTAGATAAAACGGGGCGCAGTCCCTCCCAACCAGCCTAGACTCAGGAGTTTCCTCATCAGAGAGCCATCTGGTCACGTATTGTAGTTGGCTGGCCACATAATAGGCCTCGAAGTTCGGCAGCTTGATGCCTCCCCTATCGTGGAAATTTTGCAGTTTCCACAAGGCTACCCTGTTGCGGATGCCGTGCCACAGGAAGTCCCTGCATACGCTATCAAGTTTGACAAAGAACTTCTTGGGTATGAAATATGGTGTATTACTGAAAAAGTGCAAAAGCCTGGGCAGGACCACCATTTTAAGCATCGCCCCCCGGCCCACCATTGCCAGCGGCAGCTTCTCCCAAAACCGCATACTCTCGCGGATTTTCTTTACCGCCGCCTCGGCATTGTGCAAGTGTTCTTCCTTCACAGCATGATATACATCGATTCCGAGGTAGCGGAAAGACTCAGTCACCCAGGGCACGGGCAACACCGGCAACCGTTCCAGAGGGACTCCAATAAAGCTCCCCAACGGAAACATGCTTGATTTGCTGGGATTAACCGCTATGCCGGACAACTCCGCATACTTTCCCATGACCTCTAAAATGTACTGGAGGTTTTCCTCCGGACACCTCAGGTACAACAACAGGTCGTCAGCATATAGGGATATCAAATGATTCGCTCCTCCCACCTCGATGCCAACCAGGTCATATTGTTGTCTGAGGTACAGCGCCAGGGGCTCCAGGGCCAATATGTACAGCATCGGGGACCAGGGGCATCCCTGTCTGGTGCCTCTGCTAAGTCGCCACCTTTTGGATATCACAGATCCCGTGCGCACCCTGGCCAGTGGCTCGCTGTACAGCAGTTTCGCCCACCTCACATAGCCAGGCCCAAACCCGTACCTCTCCAAGGCCGCCAGCAACCACGGCCACCTCACTGAATCAAATGCCTTAACTGCATCTAGGGACACCACCACCATCTCTTCATCGCTTCTATTCCCCTCTTCAATCACCCGGTGAAGTCGCCTGTGATTGTGAGTTATGTTCCTGTTGGGGACATAGCCCGTCTGATCCGGGTGTATCAGTTTACTGATGACCCTACGTAGCCTGTTGGCCAGGACCGCCGTAAGGATCTTGCTGTCCTGGTTCAACATCGACAGCGGCCTATAAGATCCACAGCTTTGTCGGGGTTTATTAGGCTTGGGGAGCGGCACTATCAGCGCCTCTCTGAGCGTCTCCGGTAACCGACCCTTCTCGAAAGATTCATTGAACATTTCTAGCATCGGGAGGAGTACCTCTGCTCCATACACCTTATAAATAAAACTCACTAGGGAGTCCGTCCGTGCCCGGGGTCTTACAAGTGGGCAATCCCTTCACTACCTCCTCCAGTTCCTCTAGTGTAATAGGCGCGTCCAGCTCCTCTCTTTCTTCCTCACTAATCCTGGGCAGCTCTATGTCTTCCAGTGTAGTTCTGATCTCTGCCTGATTTTCTCCCCCTATGTCCTCATACAGTGCTTTATAGTAATCAAGGAAGGCTGCATTAACTCCCTCTTGGGTGTCTACTTCCTCTCCGTCCTCTCTAACCATCATCCTGATCGGGGGCCTAGGGGTTTCTCTCTTATATAGCCATGCCAGTAGGCGGCCAGTTTTGTCTCCACCCGCATGCTGCCTCTCAACATATTTTCTATAGTTAAGATTACAAAGCCTCTCCCAAAGCTCCGAACACCGCTGCTGCAGCTCAAGTACTAGGTCTGCATCCCCTCCTGCCTTGCTACATTCGCGCTCCAGTTGTCTCTCCGCCTTCTCTAACTCCATCAGAACCCCTCCCTGCAGGCCCTTCGACTTGGAAATAGCGTCCCCCCGTAACACAACCTTGAATGCCTCCCAAAGTGTGCCCGCCGAATCTACACTGCCCGTGTTAACCTCAAAGTACCTCTGGATCGCCTCCCTGATGTCCTCCCTAAAAACCGTGTCCTTAAGTGCCTCCGCACGGAGGCGCCATGTAGGTATTCGTGCACGAGGGCGGCCATACTGCCAGGTCAGCACCAAGGGCGAGTGGTCCAATAGGACCCTTGCTTTATATTCAATTTGAGTGGTCGCCAACACCACTTCTGACGTGGCAAAAAAATAATCCAATCTCGTGTGTAAGCGCTGTGGGGCAGAGTAGTGAGAATACTGCGAGGTACCAGGGTATTTCAGTCGCCAAACATCCGCCAGCCCAAAGTCGCCCAGTAACGTCTGTAGTGCTCTGGCCGCCGGGGTGGGCCGATCAATCCTATCATCGGACCTATCAGCCCTTGGGTCGAGAACACAATTAAAATCCCCTCCCCAAATGATCGCTCCCCCCACACATGTGCCCAGACGGGTGCATAGGGTCCTGAAGTATGCGGCAGCATTCTGATTGGGGGCATATGTGTTAATAATGCAAACCTCTCTATCCTCCACCAGGGCTCTGAGCATAACCAACCTGCCCTCCGTGGCCACGTGACTCTGAACGGAACGTGCGGTGCTACCCAGATTAGCACTCCCCTGGCATAGGCAGAGTACGGGGAGCCCACCACCATGCCACTCCACTTTTTCTCAACCAGTTCTAACTTGTGTCGATTCAGGTGTGTTTCTTGCAATAGTGCGATGTCAATCCTCTGCCTTTTGAGGTACAACATAACTTTGTTCCTTTTTAAATAACTATTAAGTCCCCTGACATTCCAGGTGACAATCTTAAGGTCTCCCATGGCAAGCTCGTTCCCCCCTGCCTCCCATGTAGCGACCCCCAACCGCCCCCATGACACAGATAGCGTTTTGGTCCAGTAACTCCTCATATAAGCTCAAACTCCCCTCAACTATATACACAACTAAACCCCAACTCCCCTCCCCTCCCCCCAACATCACACACCCCAACTGCTGCCCAGCTCCAGCTTCAGAGCTCAGGCACCCCCACATCTAGCTCCGCAAACACCGATCGGCGAACGGAGCCCAGTAGGGTGAGGTCACCCTAGTGGTCACCCAACTAAAACTATTGTGGGGTAGAGAGTATCGCCCCATAAGGCTCCCGATCAAATAAAAATTCACAGTGTCCTGACAAATAGTGCAGTCATCTGACCTTCTTTACCGAAAGTGCCACACCGACTATATTCAAGTCCCACGAGCCACGCCATCTTGCGACGCCATGTTATAATTCCCGCGTCTCTTCCGAGCCCTTTCTGGGCCGAACTTCTGGTTCCTGGGGGCATCCATGCGCATCGAGCCATCCCATAGCATCCTCCGGAGTTTCAAAAAATAAGGTTTTATGTGCATGGAAGACCTTCAATTTTGCAGGATAGAGTAACATATATTTGTGGCCCGCTTCTCTCAGCCTCCGCTTTACAGACCCAAAGTTCATGCGAATACGCTGTACAGTCAAAGTATAATCTGGATAAGCCGTGATGTTTGCCGCTCCTCTCGTGATCGTCCCTCCTTTGCGGAAGTATTCCAGTATCCTCTCCCGATCGCGGTAATTAAGGATTTTGGCGATCACAGGCCTCGGCGGGTTCCCGGGAGGTGGCCTCCTAGTTAGGGCTCTATGTGCTCTTTCTACCACAAATCCTTGAGATAGGGCCCCTCCAGATATCTCCTGTAAGAGCATGGAGGATTCGATGAAATCCGTAGGGTCACGGCCCTCCATCCCCTCCGGTAGGCCCACGATGCGGATGTTATTGCGGCGGGCTCGTCCCTCAGCCTCCTCCGCTCTGCTCTCCAGGTTGCCCATCCTTTGTGTCAGGGCATGCAAGTCGGCCTTATGAGTGGCGCAATCTGCTGTATTCGGGCCAACTTGTTTTTCGAGGGCCTCCGTGCGCTCCGCCAGGGTCCTGACATCTTGTCGTAGCAGATTAACGTCCTCTTGGACCTCTCCAACCTTGCGATCCAGTGCAATCTTCAGTTCCGTAACGGCCAGTTCCAACTTGGATTCCCAGGCCGCCCTCAGTTCCACAATCGCCGCCAGGATTTCTTGGTTGGTGCACGAAGATGTCGTGCCACTCCCAGCCAGCGCTTCCTTACTTTTGGTAGTGTCCTGGCTCGGGGGAGTTCTAGTGAAGTCATCTAAGGTAGGCTGTTTCCCCTTCGGCCGCACCGGCCTGTTCGACATGGCTCAGAAAATCGATCAGTTGCTAAAGTAGCAAGTTTGTGTACAGTGCACCTTCACAGCTAGGCTACCGCACAACTCGCCTCTATTCCAGTCCCGGGCCCCGGTCGGCCATTTTGAGTCGCCCTTTGTTCGCAGAGTCTTTTAACTCATAGCCACCGATCTCCGTCGCTGTTAATCCGATTCTCTCCAAAAGTTCACAATGCGTAGCCAATACCTTCACACACCATCCTGTGTATCGTCGGTGGTCAGCGATACGTCGTACCGCACATATTTGCCCGGATCGTTGCAGGATCTCGGGAGCTCCTCCAGGACGCGTCCTCCTACATGGCTCTCGTAGCCACGCCCCCTACAAACTTATTTTTTTATTTTATTTATTAATAGTTTGCAGACATCATGACTGTTTTTAGGGTCCATTTACACAATGGGGCATCTGCAGACATCTCACTCTGTCCGGATAGGTTGGCTCTCGCATGATGCACTTTTAATTACTCTGCAGACAACGCTCCTGTTTACGAACATCCATGTGCATTCACACAGTGTCCACTCAACGGGGTCCAAGGGCTGCCACAGCAAATGCCCCAGATGTCATCATGGCACTGCACCTGTGCAGTGTGATGGAGTATCCGCAGACAGTGTCCATCCCCACATACAGTTTAAAACTGTATTATTGGCCAATCTAGGGTGTTTAAAGTTGAAGGTTTACTCCTTCCCAGACACATGCTTTGTTATCTGTCAGCATTATACAACTTTACAAGGCCTATTTTTGGCATGGTAGTCTGCAAACAGTCGCAGAGTCCATGGACGGTCTTTCTGAAGGGACCCACACATTACTTTTAGTCATTCTCATTCATGGTAATCCCACCTTCCCAGCGGCCACCACCACCACACCATGTGGAGGACCTCGACAGGGGAATAGACGCAATGATGTGGAGGAGGATGACGAGGAACAGGAAGATGAGGTGGTGGATTTTCTTACCTCCAGCAGAGAGAGTCATGGGTGTGGCAGTTTTTTAAAACAGTGGAGTACCAAAAGCTCAGGATGCCAAGGTTGAATGAATTGAGTACGGGGTTTACTCAGTCATGGACAACCTGGGCAGTACTCTTTTGGGACCACTTTCATGCAATGCCACACTCGCTCCAACCACCAGGGTGCTCTGAGAAAGACTGTTCCTTTCTCGACACACCACTCTGCAGGGGGGAGCAGTTTCATAGTGCTTTTGAGGCAGCAGTCAAGGGGCATGAGAAACTCTTCCACCAACCTTAGATGTAAGGCACACGCAATAACTTCCCCTGTTCACCTGCCCCTCCATATCTGTGGTTGGTGCCCCTTTCCTTCTTTCCCTCCCCAACCTTACCTCCTTGCCTCTCCTACAAAAAAAAATCCCAAAAATATGAAAGCCAGAAAGACAAAAAAAAGGTTCCTTTAGGACCACATTTCACAGTTAAAAAATAGAACTAAAAAAGAAAATCACAGGACCTTTTGCAGTCTGCGTAGTCTACAGACAGTACAAAAGTCTGCAGACATCTGGACAATTCCATTCATGGGGTGGGGGAATTAAAATCAATAAGTTGTTTTTCTTTCCAAAATGGTGGTTCTTAAAAGAACCTTTTTTAAAAATGTTTTGGGTTTTTGTATACTGAATTAACAAATGTTTGGCAGAATTTTATTATTTTTTCTAACTTTCACAAAAACTGCTTCCATTTTTTTTCTGTTTTTATTTTTTATTTACTACAACTACTATCAGCTGCATTTTGGATATTCAAAACAAAAATCTGATTTCCAACATCAGTCATATGCACTCCATCTCCTGGAGAAATATTTACATAATTGTTAGGAATGGTTATCTATGTTATTTATGTTATCATTATTGTGCCAGGTTTTAGGTTACATTTTATGATGCTCTGTCATATCTGGGAGATCTGGAGCATTGTAGGGTTTCAGGTTCCTGTGAGTGTCAGTTGACTGCCTGTGTTTGCCAGTGGCCACTGTTTATGTATCCTGCTTACCCTTAAAAAAAGGAGTTCTGTTTCATATCACATGACTCCCATGTGATCCTTGGAGGCCTCACAGTAGAACATAACAGCCACCCAACTTGATGTTTTTGTTGTCAAAAGATGCCATTCCCAAAGCACATAAAAAGAATATACACTTTTATTGACATGCTGTTTAGCTTCTTACATTTGAGGAGAAAAAAAGTTTGGACGTCTCCGTATTTTTCTTTGATTGATTTCTGAAAAAATAAGCTTTGCAGTTAGAAACAGTTCCATTAGGCTTCTGAACATATTCTTCATGGCAAACTACAAAGATCCTGCAGTCACATAGCCCAAACTATTGCCTCCACCATCCACAATAAATAATATCTGGATGTTTAAAGTGAGCCGTACTTTCACAGGATGTTAATAGGGTTACCCAGTTTAAGCCACAATCTGCATACCACATAACTTCCATTTCATCTAATGTAATAGTAGCAGAGATGTCACAAGATTAAGTATACACATTTAATGAATGGATTCATGAATCTCCCACCATCCACACACTATGCTTCTTCATAGCCATCTTCTCTACACTCAACAAAGAAAACACTTTCTACCCTGTACTCCTGTACACTACAACTCCTCCTCCAGACCAACAAAACCTCATTGACTACTCTCCCAATGTCCTCTTTGCATGCCATACATCGTTATAAGACCCAGATGGCACATGCGGTCCGCAAACTAACACAGTGTCTGCGGACTCGACGGCACCTGCAACTCTTTTATTAATTTATAAAAACAGCTCGATATTAACTTTAATCCACTCCACCACCCTTTCCAGACCCTCCTTCGGCCACCAAATAAGACAAAATGTGTTTTATAGACTTTCTCCCCACTGCGCTATCCGCAGACTACTGCTGGTGTCCGCGAATCCAATATGGCAAGCGTTTAAAAGAAAACAATCAGTGGGTGCGTATAGATGTTTGCGAATGTCACATTGCTCTCTGATTGGTCCAGAGGTGTCTGTGGACTATGAATCAGGAAATGAGCCGGAGACTGGACCCAGATATCACTATTATATATATATATCACTATAATATATTTTGATCTACTGTTTGTCCATATAAAATGAAAACTGAACTGATTTACACCAAATTTATACTTTAGGCATTCCCTTAATCACAACATACTTCAAACAAACATAATATCACACTTCCACTAATTGTAATCATTTTTTTTTTATTCAGTATGGACTTTTTTCTTCAATGATTTTTTTAATGTCAATACAACAGCAGTGTGTCCTACACTAATGTAGTACCAAACATTGTACTTAGAATGTACTGTTTATGAGGGCCTAAAAAAGTAAATGTATACAATTAAAGCTTTTAAACTATGCTGTTTAACAAATTGAACTGTTTCTTTTCCACCCAAAAAGTGCTCTTTCTATGAGTTGAGCAACTTAACTCTTGCTAAAGGCTGCTACCACAACCCATAGGAAGAACACTATTTGGGTGGCTTATAACTTTGCCTCCCTGGACGAATCATCATGAAACTTCACAGAAAAGTTATATGGCTCCGTCAGATTGATTTTACAAAGTTTGGTGAGATTCCTTGCAGGGGAGGTAAAGTTATAGGAGAGGTGCCAAAATGTGTGTGTTTTTTTTCCATAGGCACAATGGAAAACAAATGTGCTCACATCTAAAGCCCAAACCACTGGACACCAAATTTGCACCAAGAGTGGCGGCCTGGTCCTGAAAAGTGTGCTTTTGGAAATTTGGTGTAAATCCGTCCAGTAGTTTTTTTAAAACAGCCAAAAAAGTAGTTGCAAAACAATGAGTGAAATCTGGGTTCGGTCCACGGACTCACTTCTCTTTTTGCTCTGCAGACAGGGCTCAGATTGGTCCAGAGGATGACATGATGTCCCTGGACATCAGATACATCCCCGGATTGGATGGTGAAAAGCGTGAGGTGCGTCATATTTTCTGAAACGCCTGCCATGTTGTATCCGCGGACAGTTGCAGCAGACGGCAGACATCGCAGTGGGGAAAAAGTCTGGGAAACACATTTTGGGTTATTTGATGGTGGAAAGAGGGGCTAGGAAGGGTGGGGGAGCGGAAAAAAGATGATATGGGGCTTTTTTTGTAGGTAGAAATAGGTTGGGCAGGTATCATAGAGGTCCGCCGACACTGCAGTAGTTTGAATGGGCAGCTTGAGAACACATATAGAGTTATTTGCCTGGTGAAAGATGGTTTGGAAAGGGTAGGGGAGTGGAATAAAGATGGTATGAAGCTGTTTGCATAGGTGGAAAAAAGAGTTTGCAGATGTCGCCGAGTGCGCAGTCAATTTCGTCGTCTGCAGGCATAATTTCGTTTGCGGCGGTTCAGGGTGAGTTTTATTAATTGATGTTGTAGGGTAAGTGTTAATAGTTAATTGTATTGTGGTGTTTGGGGCCAGTGGCCAGATTCTTGGGGGCATGGCCACAGCCACCACAGTAGTAATATGGGTATAGTAATTATAGGAAATGTAGTAGGAGTATGGCCAGAATCGCGACAGTAGTAATATGTGTACGTAATGCAGTGGGAGTATAAACTGTTTGTAATATGGTGGAATGATATAATTGAATTGTATATGGCACTTATGATTGGAGTACAATTGAGGATAGTGCCTATAGAATGTGTATTTGATTATAATTGGTATGGTTACTTAGTCACATAGCGTTATGAAACTGGAATCTCTGTGGAAAAGAACCAGTATGCATTTGTTAAGCAGGATAGTTTAAAAGCTTTAATTGTAACAATTTTACATTTGTAGTTCTAGAGCAGGTGTTTTGCATAGTATAGTCTATTCACAAGATTCCATACAGCGGAATGGTGTGTTGCTAACATTTCGATGTGGTGGAAGGTGCTTTTTCAAGCAGTTACCAAAATGCAGGCTAATGTCCCCCCAGACCAGTGTGGCTTTGTACTGGCTAGGAGTCCATGTTTTGTAAAGTGGTCATTCAATTTTTTTCTTTTATTTTTATATAATGATTGAGGAATTGTCATAAACATTTGAAGGATTGTTCTTGTTTATAAGCCTCTTCTTTGAAATATGGTTCTGCGCTGCTTGTGTGAATCCATTCACCTTCACAGAAGTTTGAAAAGGTATCTATATTTACATTGCACATGTTTAGAATTACTTTTTGTAATGTATTCATTAATTTAGTTTGAGGTTTCATTCTATTTAAAATCAATATAAAAAATGTTCTATTTAGTCGAAATGCGTTGTCAATTAATGCTTGAAGGATTAGTCTCCACAGTCGTTTTTAAGGGTAGAACGTGACTTTTCAACCTTTGTGAAAAGATTGTGAAGAACTCTATGCTGGAACATTTTTTGTAACATTAATATTTGGGATTGCTTTATAGGCATTATCTTAAGTAACATATAGTGCAGGTTCATTAGTAGCTTTGGTTTTCTTTCTAGTTATTTTTTTAATTTTACATTTTGCTAGAGGGGCTCCATTTTTAGTTATGGCTGGTTTAATTTTTTGAGTGAGGTTACTAGTTCTTGTTTTAATGTTTTCTATACATTCTTTTAGAGGTGGATAAGTATATGGTTACTTATATTTGTATCTGCTCTATTTTTTCTTTCTTTTCTACAGAGTTGCTTTTTAGCAGACATTCTGTTGTGTATGTTGGAAAAAAGAAAGTTTGGGTTTGAAAGTTGTGGAATGTATATGGACATATTGTGCATGGATGTGTGGGTGTGATTGCAGTGTGTTTGGGAAGGTTGTAAGAGTAAGAGTGTGTACAGG
This sequence comes from Ambystoma mexicanum, assembly GCF_040938575.1. NCBI lineage: Eukaryota > Metazoa > Chordata > Amphibia > Caudata > Ambystomatidae > Ambystoma > Ambystoma mexicanum. The sequence continues at coordinate 1,182,968,911 of NC_090924.1, forward strand.
TGTAATGAGTTTGGGTTAGGGAGTGTGAAAATGGTGGTGCGAATGAATAAGTAGGGACATTGCAATGTTTTGAGGAAAGCGGTGGGTGTTATACTGGTGGAGTTGAAATGGGAATAGAAAGAATATGCATGTTACAATATAATGAGTAAGAGTGAAATAAATGTTGTTGATTTGAAAGGATACTTTAAGCTAATATATAGTGATGCTACAATGTTACGATAGTAGAGAGATGAATACTGTATTAGTGTACTTACTTTGTAGGATGTAAAGTGTGTTCATTTTTCAGTAGCTGTGTTCAGGAATGTTCTTCTTTCCTGTAATTGTAATAGAAAGTTAATAGGTATATATGGTAATGGTCAAGTACTTTTAGCAAGAGAGGTTTATGAAGGTAGGAGGAGTTGTTTGAAAAGATAATTAATAATGTTGTGTTTTGGATGGTGTACTTAAGTATGTTAAGTATGCTCTTTGAACAATTGAAGAATGACTCATGAGTGTAAGAAAAAGGTCCATGTGAAGGATACTTTAATACTGCTAATTTGAATGAAAGAAGTGCTTGTGGGGCAATGTATTTGTAATGTGTCACAGTGTTTTTTAAGAATAGGGAAAGTATGGCCCAGTGGTAATGCAATGGTGGATTGTTGTTGTAGCACTGTCTGGTGTATTATAGTAGAGGTTGGAAAAGAAGAGTATGTTATATGTAAGGTGAAGTGTGCTACATAGATACTTTGGTGGTATACACATATGTGTGAGCAGGTGGCAATGGTGGCAGTGCAGGGGGTGTAATGAGTGAGGTTGGAAAGTCTGACATGTTTATGGTATGGAAAATGGAAAATGCTGAGCGTTTACACATGTTTCTTTTTAGGAGTATTATCATGAAAGTTACAAAAATGTATTTGTGCATTTATAGAAGCACTGTGTGCAACTGTTTTGTAAAAGAAAAGCAGATTGAAAAGATTGGTTGCACTTGGTGTGTGTAAGTTTAAAATGTTGGTGGTTATGTAGTCCTAGTTTTTTTGTTTCCCTGTGGGACTTGTAGTTCCACTTTTCCCATTATAATACTTGGACTACAAGTTCCAGATTGCACAGGAAAAAAGAGGACTGGATAGGCACCTGTAGACTGGAATGGTTTATGTTTGAAAGTACGCATGTACTGCCAACATATTATACTTCCACATGCAATGTGCCACTTAAAAATGGTGTAGAAACGTTTTTCATCTGCCTTTTCATTCTTTTAGGAAAAAGTCACACTGTGCTGTTATAAATACACATATGCATTTTTTTTACTGTCATGAAGATGCTCCTAAGAAGAAACATTTTTGAGAGCACAGCATTTTTTATTTTCCTTTTGAGATAAATATCACACTTTTCAATATTCCATTCCAGTCCTGCTTTTTTCTTTGCATTGTGGGACTTGTAGTCTGAGTTGTATAATGGGGGAAGTGGAATTAAAAGCCATATAATGCAAAGAAAGAAACAAATGCTTGATAAGCACTACAGATTGCAATGGGTCAAGTTGGTAGGTATGCATGTGATGCCAACATATTAAACGTGCACACACCTAGTGTGACTTAAACATGTTTAACAAATGTTTTGCATCTGCTTTTTCTTTCTATTAGAAAAGATTTACAGTGCTGCTATAAATGGATATATGATTTTTTTACTTTTATCAAATTGCTCCTAAAAAGAAACATTTTTAAATGACAGCATTGTAAGTATGTGCTGCTTGATGTGAGCAGGTGCTGAAGGCTTCAATGCATAGATTTTTCTGGAGTGGTTCAAAAAGAGAATATGCTTATTGAGAAGCTTATTACGGGGTAAGTAGCAGGAACTATCTTTGTAAATATTTGTAAAAGAGTTGCAGAAAATACTTAAACAAATATAAGCATATATGTACTATGTATTGTTAGATGCTGATGTTGAATCTGGAAATAGAAATGTTGGAGAGTTTCATGGTAGTTTTTGATGCAGCTGGCTGTGATTAACAAGAGATATGTACTCTCAGGGTTCAAGTGTAAATATGAAGTGTTGAACTGAGGTGAAAGGGTTAGGTGTAGAGTTTTTGGATGAGATTGGTGGATAGATGTGTGACTCTTTGAAAGCAGCCTATGAAGGAGTGTTGAGAACATGAAAGTGGAAATGTTAGAAGGGCTGCCCCTGGGTTACGGGGTCCGTGGACAATGTGGTAGTCCATGGACGTCACATGAACATCCATTTATTTCAACTATGCGTGGCATGGAAAGGCGACTGTGGGGATTAGCCAATGAGGTGTTCCTGTTGTGGTTTACAGGAAGAGAGGGTAGTATGTGTTTTGATGGTTGTGTGTAGTGAAGATGGCTGGCTATGTCTATGGCTTTGAGGAAGCAGAGTGCATGGATTTTGGGAGATTCTTCAATTCAGTCATTGAATTGTGTATGCTGAAAATCATGGCATCTTTGGAAGAATTGGCTTGGCAGAAGTGGAAGTTTTCTGGTATACAGTCTATGGCTTAAACTGGGCAAGTATGTTCTCATTCTGTCAGAGTATGGCTCACTTTAAATGTCCAGACATTGCAATTGTGAATTGTGGAGGGGACAGTTTGGGGTATGTTACTCCAATGTATTTGCAGGTTGCCCTGACAGATGTCTTGAAAAGCCTAATGGAACTGTTTCCTGCTGCAAAAACTATTTTTCTGAAATAAATCAGAAGCAAACATGGAGATGTCCAAAGCTTTTTAGTCCAGAAATGGAAGAATCAAGGCTGTGGGAATGCTGTATTTTGCGAATGACAATATAAGGTCTGATAGCGTGAATTTTAATGGGACGATGGATGCAGATTTTGGAAATGTGATTTTTCTTCACAATGTTAGGATTGCACTGAAAAGGTTCTCGTTAGAAAATTGTAAGGGTAGATGTACAGTGTATACTACTACTGTACAAAAAAGGTTCTGTTCAGAGCCACCTCTAAAGAATAAATGAGTGGCCACAATGTCCTCGGACACTGCGGTAGTCCGAGGATGGCACCTGCACATCTGGGTCTTTTAAGGATGCCTGGCATAGGAAGGGGACTGTGGGGATTAACCGATCAGGTTTACTGGGTGTGGTGTACAGGAAGGGAGGGTAGCAGGAGTTTTGTTTGCAGGAGTTCTGAGAGTGCTGAAAATGGCTATGGCTATGTCTTTGAGGAGGCAGAGCATATGGATTTTGGGGGACTCTTGGATCCATTGGCTGAGGTTTATGTTGAGCACTGTGGATTGGGTGAAAATCTTGGATTACATTAATCTGAAGTGTCATGGTATGGAGTGTGAGTGATGAAGTGGATGGACGTGCTCCCATTTTGTGAGAATATGGTTTGCTTAAAGCATCCAGACATCAATATACTTCATTATGGAGGGAACAGTTTGGGGTATGTTATTGGAATTTCATTTCAGTTTGCAATAAAGGAGACATTTGGAAAGTTGATGGAAATCTTTCCAAATTCAAAATTATTTTTTGTCGGATTGCTCAGAGACAAATGTGGATATGTTCACATTTATTTTGTCCGCAAAAGGAAAAAGCAAGGTGCAATGTGAATAAAGCTGTGTGTGTGTTTTTTCCACATGTTGGCATGACATCTTTTCATAATGAGAACATTACTTTTTATATTGTCACCATTTCTCGGAGAGATGGAGTGCATCTTTGTTAGTTAAGTATATAAAACAAAATAATCAAAAAAATATTTAAAAGTCAAAAAGACAAAAAAAGGTTCTTTTAAGAACCACCATTTTTGTATGAAAAAAAATCAAAATGATTCTCATGCCCCCACACCTCGCCGGTGTCTGTGGATGACTGTTCTGTCTGCGGACTATGCAGGGTGCAAAAGAGCCTGATACTTTTTTTCTCACTTCTATTTTTTTAACTGGGAAAGGTGGCTCCTAAAGGAACTCTTTTTGTGTTTTTTTGGTTTTGTATTGTTTTTGTTTTTTTGTATTTTTTTTCAGGGAAGACATGGTAAGGTGGGGGAGGGAAGGAAGGGAAGGGGCACCAACCACAGAGACAAAGGGGCAGGTGGACAGAGGAAGATGTTGGGTGGGCCTTAATCAAGGTTGGTGGCAGTGTTTCTTGTGCTCCTTGACCGCAGCCTCAAAAAGCACTCCAAAACTGCCCTCCCTACAGATCGATTCTTCACAGTACAAACATAGCACTGTGACCAACGAAAGGTAAAGGTCAACAGTGCTCTGTATGGCCTGTGAGGTTGCTGCTAGTATCCTCTGCCCCAAAGCTTTATCCTTTGTGGACACAGGAGCAGTTGAAGAAGATGGGGTAGATGGCATCAACCTACTTTTCCCTGAGAAAGGTACCACCTTCCTCAGAGCACCCATGTAGTTGGACTTGGTGTGACACTGCATGGAGGTGGTGCCGTAGGAAAACAGTTCTGGTTTTCTACAACTGAGTGCAACTTTGCACTCAGTGCATCAAACCTTGGCTGAATGAGCCTTTAGCACATTTTCAATGGTGGTGGAAAATCACCACACCCAGGGCTTACTACGGATACTGGAGATAGGGACTTCTTCTACCTCATCTTAATCTTCCTCTTGATCCTCATTATCTGTATCACTGCACCTGTTTCCTTTGCCAAATCCACCTGATGGTGGTGGTTGGGAAGGAGGAATTGCCATAGCAGATGACATTGATGCAGTAGTGCAGATAAACTCCAAAGCAGGTGCTGCAAGATGCTCTCTCCTGGATAGCCAGATTGAGAAAGAGGAAAAGTAATCAGTGTGGCCCTTCTGAGGCACCATGCACTGACAGTCCTGCCGTCCACGGACATCGAGTCGCAAATACAGATTGGAAACATTGTAAAAAGTTGCCAGATCAATCATGAATATGTCTGGGAGCTGTGCATGGGTACAGTTTTAGCTTGAAACACTGTAGATTGACAGAAAATGCACTTTTAAACTGTCTGTGGCCATGGACACAGTTTGTGAACACAGCGTCACGTTGCAAGGGAACGGTCACATGATGATCCCCGGCGACTAATTAAAAATGCATCATGCAAAACCAGACATGCCCGGATATCACACCTGTCAGGGGGCACCTGCATTTTGAGAGCAGACAACCCGGACTGTCGTAATGTCTGCAGACTCATAATGGGTCTTTAAAAAAAGAATACCACGCAACAATATACAACACATTTATAGTACATACATGTATTTATTTATTAAATGGGTGGGGTATCAGAATGGGAAACATACATGGGAGAAATAGGAATTTCTGCACAATAATGATCATGGGAGGAAGGAGTGAACTCATCAAAGTGTCTTTGATTTAAATTTTGGAAGTTTGATGGGGATGATTGCTGGGGAAAATGGGGGCAGGTGCAAGAAGGACAGTGAAAGGGAACATTTTTTATGACATGATTGTTTACATATTGTAAATGTTCCTTAAAACCATTACTTAGTTTATCCAATTTTGCAGACAAGTTCATGATTTGATTATTTTCAGTTGGCGATAGGGGTTCTTTTTGTGATTCCTGTGATTGTGTATAATTACATTGCGGCATGGTTTTGTCATGAAAACCATTTACAGTAAGAAAAAATATATTATTTTAGTGAGGTCTGTACAAATGACTTTATTTGTTTATATTAAAAGATGTATTGTATACCATTAGAGGTGTTATCGTCACTCATTTCTTCTTTTGAGAAGTTCACCTCTAACCGCTCAATCGGTCTGCAATTTCTGCAAAATGGAAAAATAGAGCATTTTCTTTATAGTACATGTTTATATAATGAATGCTAATAATAAAGAAATAAATACAGTGTACTTACTGCTTGGTGAGAGACTGTTTTAGAATAAGCATAAAGAGGTCTGGGAGTCCCTCTACCAGCACGAACACAGCCCATTGACCTGTTCTTGGGTGGATGGCCCGGAAGAGACACGCTTTAGCTAACTGTGCTTTTCACAGAGGAGAAATGTCCATAGGCCTCTCAGTCTTTGTCCCACCCGTAGGTAGTCCAGCACCTAAATGCTAGGCAAATCTCGTCTGAACAAGAGTACTAACAGCAACCCCAAACACGTGTTTCAGCCAAGTTGGGCCTCATCAGTTAGGTGGAACCGTGCCTCTCTGAGCACAGTGAGCAAGGGGTCCACGTCTGGATTACCCTGGTAATTTAGGGTGAGAACCACAAGTACCCAGAAATGTGCATAAAGAGATCTGGGAGTCCCTCTACCAACATGAACACAGCCCATTGACCTGTTCTTGGGTGGATGGCCCCCGGGAGAGTCTCAACCACGCTTTAGCTCACATTGCTTTTCACAGAGGAGCAATGTCCATTGAAATATCAGTCGTTGTCCCATTCTAAGGTAGTCCAGCACCAAAATGCAAGACAAATCTCCTCTGATAAAGAGTACCAACATCAACCCCAAACAGGTATTTCGGCCAAGTCGGGCCTCATCAGTGAGGTGGAGCTGTGCCTCTTTGAGTACAGTGAGCAAGCAGTCAACGTCCGGATTACAAAGTACCCAAAATTTTGCATAAAGAGATCTGAGAGTCCATCTACCGGCACAAACACAGCCCATTGACCTGTTCTTGGGTGGATGGCCCCTGGGAGAGTCTCAATCACGCTTTAGCTCACTGTGCTTTTTACAGAGGAGAAATGTTCATAGGCATATCAGTCTTTGTCCCACCCGAAGATGTCCAGCACCGAAATTTTAGGCAAATCTCCTCTGAACAAGAGTACCAACGGCAACCCCAAACACGTGTTTCGGCCTAGTCGGGCCTCCAAGTGAGGTGGAGATTGCCTCTCTGAGCACAGTGAGCAAGGGGTCCACATCTGGATTACCCTGGTAATTTAGGGTGAGAAACCAAAGTACTCAGAAATTTGCATAAAGAGGTCTGGGAGTCCCTCTACCAGCACAAACACAGCCCATTGACCTGTTCTTGGGTGGATGGCCCTGGGGAGAGTCTCAACCAAGCTTTAGCTCACCGTGCTTTTCACAGATGAGAAATGTCCATAGGCATATCAGTCTTTGTTCCATCCGAAGGTAGTCCAGCACCGAAATGCTAGGCAAATCTCCTATGAACAAGAGTACCAACAGCAACCCCAAACACGTGTTTTGGCCTAGTCGGGCCTCATCAGTGAGGTGGAGCTGTGCCTCTATGAGCACAGTGAGCACGGGGTCCACGTCTGGATTACCCTGGTAACTGAGAACCCAAAGTACCCATAAATGTGCATAAAGACGTCTGGGTGTCCCTCTACTGACACAAACACAGCCCATTGACCTGTTCTTGGATGGATGGCCCCCGGGAGAGTCTCAACCACGATTTAGATCACTGTGCCTTTCACAGAGGAGAAATGTCAATAGGCATATCAATCTTTGTCCCACCCGAAGGTAGTCCAGCACCGAAATGCTAGGCAAATCTCCTCTGAACAAGAGTACCAACAGCAACCCCAAACACGTGTTTTGGCCTAGTCGGGCCTCATCCGTGAGGTGGAGCTGTGCCTCTTCGAGTACGGTGAGCAAGGGGTCCACGTCTGGATTACCCTGGTAACTTAGGGTGATAACAAAAAGTACCCAAAAATTAGCATAAAGATTTCTGGAAGTCCCTCTTCCAGCACGAACACAGCCCATTGACCTGTTCTTGGATGGAAGGCCCCCAGAAGAGTCTCAACCACGCTTTAGCTCACTGTGCTTTTCACAGATGAGAAATGTCCATAGGTATATCAGTCTTTGTCCCACCCGAAGGTAGTCCAGCACCGCAATGCTAGGCAAATCTCCTCTGAATAAGAGTACCAACAGCAACCCCAAATACATGTTTCTCCTAGTCGGGCCTCATCAGTGAGGTACATCTGTGCCTCTCTGAGCACAGTGAGCACAGGGTCTACGGCTGGATTCCCCTGGTAACTTAGGGTGAGAATCAAAGTACCCAAAAATGAGCATAAAGAGGTCTGGGAGTCCCTCTACCAGCACAAACACAGCCCATTGACCTGTTCTTGGGTGGATGGCCCCTGGCAGAGTCTCAACCACACTTTAGCTCACTGTGCTTTTCACAGAGGAGAAATGTCCATAGGTATATCAGTCTTTGTCCCACCCGAAGGTAGTCCAGCACCGCAATGCTAGGCAAATCTCCTCTGAACAAGAGTACCAACAGCAACCCCAAACACGTGTTTCGGCCTAGTTGGGCCTCATCAGTGAGGTGAAGCTGTGCCTCTATGAGCACAGTGAGCACGGGGTCCACATCTGGATTACCCTGGTAACTAAGAACCCAAAGTACCCATAAATGTGCATAAATACATCTGGGAGTCCCTCTACCGACACAAACACAGCCCATTGACCTGTTCTTGGATGGATGGCCCCCGGGAGAGTCTCAACCACGATTTAGATCACTGGGCCTTTCACAGAGGAGAAATGTCAATAGGCACATCAATCTTTGTCCCACACAAAGATAGGCCAGCACCGAAAGGTTAGGCAAATCTCCTCTGAACAAGAGTACCAACAGCAACCCCAAACACTTGTTTCGGCCTAGTCGGGCCTCATCAGTGCAGTGGAGCTGTGCCTCTCTGAGTGCAGTGAGCAAGGGGTCCACGTCTGGATTACCCTGGTAACTTAGGGTGAGAACCCAAAGTACCCAAAAAATTGCATAAAGAGATCTGGGATTCCCTCTACCAGCACAAACACAGCCCATTGACCTGTTCTTGGGTGGATGGCCCCTGAGAGAGTCTCAACCATGCTTTAGCTCACTGTGCTTTTCACAGACGAGAAATGTCCATAGGCATATCAGTCTTTGTCCCACCCGAAGGTAGTCCGGCACCAAAATGCTCGGCAAATCTCCTCTGAACAAGAGTACCAACAGCAACCCCAAACACTTGTTTCGGCCTAGTCGGGCCTCATCAGTGCGGTGGAGCTGTGCCTCTCTGAGCGCAGTGAGCAAGGGGTCCACGTCAGGATTACCATGGTAATTTAGGGTGAAAACCCAAAGTACCCAACCATTTGCATAAAGAGGTCTGGGAGTCCATCTACCGGCACAAAAACAGCCCATTGACCTGTTCTTGGGTGGATAGCCCCCGGGAGAGTCTCAACCACGCTTTAGCTCACTGTGCTTTTCCACCTCCTCACCTGAATCTTCCTGTAGGGCATCTGGTGCCTTTTTCTTTTGGGTTCCTTTAATCTCCTTCTTCTTTTTCTCTTTTTTCTCGTGCAAATAAGGACGAGCTCCCTCGGAGGCCACCCTGACCTATCGACACACAGGTTCAGGAGGAACCCCAAGGAGCAAGCCCCCAAAATGTCCAGGGAAAAAGCTGATGTGGCAGACAAAACGCTGCTGAGATGGCTGTACAATGTAGACTGTTAGTTTCAGCAATACACAGTGGTGGCGTGAGTTATGTTTGCTTAGCTTACCATAACTGGTGAATTTCAATGGTTTTTCAGTTTTACTTGTAACCATAACGTCCCTTTAACAAAGTTTTTTCAGTGAATTTCATAGTTTTTTATTAGTGCAACGGAACTATAAGGTGCCTTTAATAAAGCGTTTTCACTGAATTTCAATGGTTTTTATAAGTGAAATGATCACGATGTTACAGCACTGTAGATCAGTTATTAATAATTCCTCTTTTAACATATATGAAAGAACTATAAACTTTAACATATTTTGCAGTACATACGGATATGTGTAGTTTTCATCATGCTGGGGATGCACGTCATGTTTGAATTGCCTAAGGCATGAGGCGGGAGCATGACCCAGTGCCACCAACGCACCACCATTATCCACTGCACCAAGTCTGCATCCTGATTCAGTGTCCAATATACCCACATAATGTGACCAGTGGCCAGTGCTCACGGCTTGCAGCCATGGCCATTCTTCACAATCCATGGGCTTTCAGCTATGCTGCCGGCCCCAATAAGCGAAACAGAGTAGATATTTGTCCTTGCAGAGAGCCAGTCCCAGTGCCGAGACATCAAAGTTAAATCACTATTTTTTGTACATACATTTTTACACTTTGAAAAAAAAAATACAGGACAGATTTGCAAAAGTTTGCTTTCAGGTCCTTGCTGATGCTCCTCCCAATACTTTGCTGCAAACCCATCCAGCTCTTTGAGCTGTAGCTGCAAGTAGAATTTACTTTTCCATTCACGTTTCCATTCACGCTTATCCTGATTTTGAAAATGTAACAACATAGCTGGTCCCTTATGACTATTTACTTTTAACTCTGTTGGCCTTTGACCATGCCCCTGACAATTTGGCCACTGCCCATGTCCACAGTCTATGCCTCAGTCACCAAAATGATATCACTAGTTTATTTTACCTACATTTTTACACTTTTCAAAAAATTCAACACAGGACAGATTTGCAAAAGCATGCTTTAGGGTCCTTGCAAATTCTCCTCACAAAGGTTTGCTGCAAATCCGTCTAGCACTTTGGGGTGTAGTTGCAAGCAGAATTATTTTTCCTATTCAAGCCTATCCCGATTTAGAAAAATGTTGTAACCCCCTTACAGTTTAGCCCCCACTTGCCAAATCTTGTCAGAATTTGTACAAACATTGAAAGTTAGGTCTATAATGCCGCCCCCTGCAAAACTGCACCAAACTTTGGAAAAGTATTCAAAGTCGGGTCTACAATTATGTTCCAAAGATCCATACAGTTTTATTGAATGGTGCCAAAGTTATACGTATCAAGAATCTGCTCTTCACCGACTCTCTAATGTAGCAATAGCATGGATGTCCTCGAACATTTGTCAAGCTTGCGAACTTCACAGCAATGTCCCCGAACATCTGGGATGCTCACGGACATCAGAGAAAAAATAGAAAAAAGTTCTGTGTTTTTTAAGGACATATTTCCATCCCATACTCATCACCCCTCACATCACCAGTTATTGTATTATTTGTTTGACAAGTGTAATGTCCTGTTTTGGAGTATGTCTTTACTGCAGTGTCCATGGACTACAGGCACCGTTCATTAATCCAAAATGGTGTCTGTTTCAAATGTTTTGACGCACTTCATGTTTTTAATTGACCAATCAGCAGGCATGTACAATGTCCTTAAATGTTCCGTGGCTCCCTGATTGGCTCAGAGGAATCCGCAGAACACTGAATCAGGAAGTGAGTCCATGGACCAGACAGAGATATCAAACATTTGTTTACCTACATTTTGGGTATTTAAACAAATCTACTGGACATATGAATACCAAATCTGCATAAGTAAGCTTTTCGGACCATGCTGATGCTCCTCCTACATGTTTGTTTAAAATCAGTCTAGCGGTTTGGGGTAGCCGCAAGCAAAACATTTTCTTTTTATGTCTATCTGGATTTCAAAGGTTTTGGGATCCCTGTTAAACTCCCCCACCCCACTGACGAAATCCCATGAAACTTCTCAAACCAATTCCAAGTTGGCTCTATACTTCTTTTGCAAAGTTTCATGAGGATTTGGTGCCAAAGATATATGCCACCCAAAAACTGCTCCTCCTATGGATTGAGCAACTTAATCATAACTACAGGGTTGCTACCATAATATATATGTATACTAGCAAAGAGTACGCGTTCCCCGAACGGGTTCTGTGGACAGACATGACAACACTCTCATCAATTGTTGAACATTAATGATCTTGTAGGTCATTGTTCCAATTCACGTATCACTTGATGTGCTTTGCACTGTTAAGTAAGCTGCACTGAGAATGGGCATGTGGCTGGCTGACATACCCCAGAGCAGACTTTGGGTGAGGCAAGAGTTGGTGTGCTGCAGCATACTGGGACTTACTGTGCTCTCACCCCACCTGTTGCTTCACCCTGGCATTGTGTAGTTCAATTAGGTGCATAGTGGTGCAAATGCCCCAGAAACCATTCATTTTAGGGTTGAGGACTGGTCCTTCTACAACCACATTGATGTTTCACCAATTTCAGACAACCCTCTTATGTGTGAAGGTGATCAAATCCTCGGAAAGGGGTGGGGTGTCCAAAGGTTATGTAGCCAGTAATGAATGGAGGGTCCTAACAGGTAACTATGCATCATTTGGTGCAGATTGGTGAAATGATGTTGATTTGAATGAGGAACAACGATTCGCTAAGCCACAAACCTACAAACAAATGTAGAGTTTTGGTGGAATCCAGGCAAAGGGGTGGGGTTTCCAAATGTTATGTCGGCAGTAACGTATGGTGGATCCTAACAGGTAACTATGCAAAATTTGGTGCAGATTGGTGAAACGGTGTGGAATTGTATTAGAAAAGCCACAAACCCACAAATAAATTTTGACTTTTGCTGAAATCCAGGGACTGGGGTCGGGTGTCCAAATGTCAATTAGCCAGTATTGTCCAGAGGGTCCAAACAGGTAATTATGCAAAATGTGGTGCAGATTGGTGAAACAGTGTGGAATTGTATAAGGAACAATGCTTCGCCGAGCCACAATCCCACCAGAAATGCCACACATTTTCACTTTTATGAATATAGATATACATGTGCATACATATATAGACTGGGCTGGGCCCCCGAATATTGGAATGTTTGGAGTGAATTTGAGTCCCAAGTCATACATCTCTGAAAAAAGGGATTGTTTTTAACCATTTGCATTAGCTTTTCCATAGCTGAAAATGTACATTGATTGAAAAAATGTACAGCGATAAACTGCTACATGCGTTTGCTCCAAATTTGAAACAAGTTGACAACAAACTGGTGCTGAGGTACCTTTCGGTGGTTGGTATGAATTTGTCTAGCAGTATTTTAATGTTTAGCAGTGAACAAGCTGCCCCCAGCAAAAAAGTATTTTATCGATCGATTTTTGCAAGAGTGAGTAATTACAATGTGCTGAAAAATATATTATGGAAGGTAAAAGTGGATGTTTGCCTTCGTGGGAGATATTTACAGGGGGAAGTAGTAGGAATTGCCAAGTTTGAGAGTTTGTGATGGGCTAGAGATACTCATTATTTTTATTAATGCATAATGTATTTACATGAATTCTGATGTTTTCACGAGAATGATTTTTGAAGTGCTTCACTGGAACAAGAACTTTTTGCGCTCCGTTTTTGGCATTCTTGCAGGAATTCATGGTACATTATTGCAGTAAACGTATGCAGGAAAATCTCACAAAAATCTCACAAGAACAAATAGGGAACTTGTAAACAACAATTTTTTTTTTAAAAGGTACACTCTTTCTTATTCCCATTCCGCATTATCATAATGTTCCCAGTGGGCCGTGGGCACCTAATGGAGTAAATACCATGGTACATAACATAGATACACACTGAAAAAAGTAAAAAATGAATAGGAACAAAATAGTACTACAGGTCTTGTGAGAACGTAGCACAATTACATCATTGAAATTCAATGAAAGAGAGAGTTAAGTTTGAAAATGCTCAATGCAGTAAAACCCCTGAAATTCAATTAAACAACTTTAGTTGTAGTCATGTTAAGGAATTGGTTTAATGCAACAAATCCCTGGACATTTTGTTTGATTTTAAAATTTACAGATATTCATACAACCACTAAATGAATTGTTTACTCAGCTTGAACTCAAAATGTTTGGTGTTGTCACCGTGTCAGCTTTCTTTAAATCAACGTGCCCGGGGCCCATTATCATGCCACTTTGAGCAAGGCATGAACGATTAAGGGCTCTTCTGTGTTTACTAAAGACAGTGGACCCTATTTCCAAACTACAAGAAATACATATAAATTCAAGTAGTTTTCCTTAAAAGGACCTAGATCATTTTTTTTCAAGCTAATGCGAAAGTGAACAATCCCAGTTTTTGAAAAAACAATAAGTGGAATCTTGGAAGCATATGCCTAGGACAAATTATTGACTTTGTAACTTGGAGAGTGTTATGCTTCACAAAGAATGAGTGGCTGTTCCATTTAATTGTACATTAAAGCCATCCTGTGTTTAATCTCTCTCACGGCAGACCGGTTCTGCTGATACAGGGCAACCCACACACACATGTAAATCAGCTTAAAATATATAGAACAAAACATGCATTCAAAATGAACACTGGACATATATTATCAATTGTAATTCCTGAACCATGCGTCCCATCTTAATATTGGATACAGATCTAGATTCAGCAGAAAAACATGGATCATATGAATTCAAAAAAATGTATTAAAATGTATGATGTATGTGTAATATGCATGTCTTCAAAACGCCATCATACATGGAGGGATGTGACATATCAGGATTAAGAAAAGGTATACCAATCTGAATATATAATTATCATCAATGGAACATGTCCATGTAGAGAATTATTTGACAAGTTCATATTCCAGTTTAGTATTCATTTTGTTGACAGGCAGATGAATATGTCAATCATAGCTATGGCCTCTGCTCTGACCCAATATGATAGCATAGGTTATTTATAATGCGCTAAATACCCAGAAGGTTTTAAAGTGCGGACCCAGGGATCGAACCTGTGTTGCTCCGTGTGGTCTTGCTTCCAGGGCAAGCATATTGCCCCTAAGCTATCCTCCCAAGATGATGTGTGAAACACTATGCTTTAATGTGACCATATCAGCTGTATTCTAGACAGATAGAGGAAGAAATGTACCTGATGAAACTAAAGATAGCAAGACTAAGCCAATTTACCATTAACCGACACACACACATGCAGTCCACATGAAGAGACGCAGAGACTACGTCAAATGTGCATTTCTAAACAAAGAATATCGCTTGCAACCATGAAGACACGAAGAACATACCACAAGCAATGTATACTCGCATCACACATTAGAATGAATAAACTCAAAACTGCTGAATTCACTGAAATACAGATTCATGCAGGGCACAGGCAGTAGCTGTGCGGCGCGTTCCAAGGTTACTGAAAGATTATGGAGGATTTGGACAGTTCAGAAGAGAACATGAGATAGAAATTCCCAAGGCACAAGACATATTCCTGTAAGATTAATCAAAGAACAACCAGCCTTTGAATGGTAGGTGCAGGCTGATTATAAATTAAAACATCATAAGGAACGGATCGACCAACTCACTTTTGGTTAGAAAAGTAATGACACTTGCGTTCATATTAGATAAAATCGCAATGAATGCAGAGTGAAATAATTCAGAACATGGTCCACTCACACGTGACCCATAATTCAATAACAGTGTCTATTCATTAGGGCCAGACACAGACAAGCGCCTGCTTTGACTCCCCACATATTCTCAGAACCCAGGCGCGTTACACTGGCTCATGACCTACAGATGAGGGATTGTATCTCATTTAATTGAAAGAAAGATGTTCCTGGGTTCCTCTCCCCCACTCCCATGTTTGGCCCATTTGTTGATGACCTTTCAATTGCTCAAGGCTGATAAGTAAGGTGCCAACCAATAGAAATTCTCAATGCTGTGCCGCCCATTACATGTTCCATTAACCAATCAAGTAATAAAGAAATTACATGTATTCACCATTATCAATTTAGAAGTGGTGTCAGGTGGAGCCATCAGATAGAGTATAACCAATGAAAAGACTAACCCAGAGAGCCCCCATATTTATACAATTCCCTTAACCCATCACCATAGCTCATAGGTTTTTGCAAACAATATTGTAGTATGATGTCGGTTAGGATGTATTTTTAACCAATTGTTGTGCCTGAGAAAGGCTGAGAGCTCCGAGATCGTATTGATTGTATGCTGTCTCTGCGTTATGAGTATTGTTAATAAACAACGGTTGGTTGTCTCCATGACCATCAGTCTGGCTTCAGAGCTGGCACAAGCACAGAAACTGCTCTCCTGAACATCTGTGAAGACCTGCTCTCTAACCATGATTCCAACACCCCCTGTGTCCTCATTTTACTTGATCTTTTTTCTGCCTTTGACACAGTCAACCATGTCAAACTGCTCCACTGTCTCTGTGATAACCTGGGTATCACCGATCAGGCTCTGGCTTGGCTGACCTCTTTCCTCTCTGATCAACCCTACCATGTCCAACTTGGGTCCTTCCTCTTCTCTTTCTCTACCTGTGGTGTCCCCCAGGGCTCTAACCTGTCTCCCTGGCTGTTTAAACAAAACCTGGCACTTCTTGCCCACTGCATTGCCGCTCTGTGTCCCGACATTCAGTGCTATGCGGATGACACCCAGCTCATTTTAAGGCTCCCTTCTGCCACCTCTTTTCCTTCTCTCATCTCTGACTGTCAGTCCGCTATCCAGGAGTGGTGTGCCGCCAATGATCTCTGCCATAATGCCAGTAAGAAGGAGATTCTCCTCATCGGCACACCTGCTCCCTCCTTTCCTGTCGCTCTCTGGCTGGCCTCTCTTGGCTTTCTTCCTGCTCCCACCTGTGAGGCTAAAAACCTCAGGGTCATCTTCGACTCCACACTATCCTTCTCTCCTCACATCTCTGACATCTCTAAGAAGTCACACTATCAGCTGCACTATCTCAGAGGTATTCTTTATTTCCTCTCCTTCCCCCAGAAGCTCACTGTCTCCACAGCTCTCGTTCTCTCTAGGCTGGACTACTGTAACAGCCTCTTTCTAAATCTGCCTGCTTCTACTCTCCGCCCTCTGCAACTCCTCCCGAACAGGACTGCGAGACTTGTCATTGGCCTCAAGCCCAGGGATTGTATCCTCCCGGACTGAAATCTCTGCACTGGCTCCCAGTGGCTGTAAGGATTACGTTCAAAACCCTCTGCATTGTCCACAAGGCCTTCTGGGGCCTGGGGCCTCCAAATCTTCAACTCTCTCTTCCTAAATATCTTCCTTCTCGAGCTCTTAGCTCATCCGCCTCCAACTCCCTCAGGGTCAGTCGCTTCTCCAAGCAATGAGTTGGTGGTTGATCTCTTTCTTCGGCTGGGGCCTCCCTCTGAAACAGCCTCTCTGCCTCCCTGAGACTTGAGAGAAACCATCTCTTGTTCCGGAAGCACCTCAAGACCTTCCACTTTGGTTCTGCTGTCTCTCCTCCTCTCCCCTGCTAAACACCTGACTGAAACTGCACTGGTCACCTAGCTACCCTCTGATCTCGGGCACAGGACTCCTCCCACACCAGTTGCACACCCGCACTGCCTCCCGGGCAATCCCTGTAGTTGGGGCTGTTTTTGTTTTCCTACAGTCCCCTACCAGCTCTTGACATTTGATGCCTGCACTTACCCCTGCACTTGCCACTAGCTGGCCGCACTTTTACCTATTGTTTTTATTTATTTTATTTATTTTTTACTGTTGATCTTATGTATTGCACTACCACCACCCCACTTCCCTCCCACACTTTTACCCTTCCCCCCTCCCCTGCACTTGCGCGATCTCAATGTCACCTGGCCTAGTAAGATTGTTGTCTTTGTCTTCCCTCTGTTCTCCCTCCATTACCTTGTTGCACCTTGAAACACTTGTGTGTAGGCGCGTTATAAATGCCATATCATATCATATCATATCATGTCATTTCATATCATATCATGGGTTTTGCCATTTATCTTGACTATTTCCGTTATTGAGTCTGGGATTTCCCTGTCTATCATTTCCGCTTAAACTGGGGGTTTCCATACCATTATTACAATTTCACTCAGAAAGGAGGGAACTAGTATTTTGCTACCCTGTCCCCTAAAGATCAATCAAAATGAATTGTGCCAACAGGCGTAATGACAAGAGCAATAGTGGGTGTGAGAAAGTGAAGGGAATTTATCGCAGAATTTGTCTAATCTAAAATGCTGCATCAATTATGCTGCATCGGTGGCCTTTGCTGGGTATTTAAAAATGCACGTATGGGAAGAAGGGGATAATTGGGGAAAGCAGAGAAGCAAGGGAGCTCATGCAATAGGAAGGTCACAGAATGGTATGCAACTGAATGTAACTGATGGGGAATGATTCACAAAATGGCATTTTCCTACATTGGACAGAATCCAGATTACTTAGTGATTACATAGGGATTTTGGGAGCAGCTGTAAAAGGCCAGTCAATGTAACTGTCTGGTCCTTTGAAAGACAAACAAAAACAGATTACCCTAGATTTATAAGATACATATTCCAACAATTAAATAAATCCCAGATAGCAATTGAAAGCAGCTTGGGGACCATGTACAATAGATATATCACTGAAGGGGATGTAGTGCAAGATGTATCCACTTGGTACTTTGTGATTTAAAAATAAAATTGAAACCCTAGGTAGCATCATCAATTACAAGCATTTTTATTGGTTTCTGCCATAGCCAATAAAGTAATGGAAATCTATTCCATGCTAAACCATTGCAACAGGTGTGTTGTGAGGGTGAACATGATTCCTTTAGAAAAGTGAGAGATGAGAGAATTAGGATCTGCTGTGTTAGCAGTTCAGAAGAAAGATAATTCCTGAGAATTCAATTCCTTTACACATATTTTAACCATCCCCACATTCCAACTGAAGTCAAATATGATATATGCACATGCTAGGAAAAGCATGTGGGTCACATATAGTATCCAACATTCTAGATATAAATCAGTGTATAATTGGTGAACTAAATTAGAGCAACACATTTCTCTGAAGCCAATACTTAAATGTTAAATGTTTCAAAGTAAGTTCACTTTGTTCACTTTATTCTGAAAATCACTTCATTTATTTATTTATTTCATTTGGTAATACACCCAAACCCTGGGGTGTCACGGCGTAGGTTACATGGTTACATAAAAGCTTACTGGTTACAGAGTGGAAGTGTTAGGCAATATAGTGGTTACAAACATTCATAGTCATAGCATACTTGGTTGGCGTTAATGAACGTTTACAGTTTATTTGGTACATCATAGGCGGAAGACGGTTAGAATTTGTTAAAAAGCCAGGTTTTAAATAATTTCTTGAAGTGAGTATGGGAGGGCTCATTCCTTAGGTTGGGGGGAGAGAGTTCCAGCGTCTAGGCGCTGCTACATGGAAGCAGGAGATACCTGTTCTTGTGTTCTTGAAGCGGGGGTGAGTAGGTGATTATTAGCATTGGATCTGAACGATCTGACAGGTGTTTAGCGAGTGAGGCATTCGTTAAGATATATTGGGGCGTTCAAAGTGATGCATTTGTGTGTGGTAGTGAGTGTTTTATGAATTATTCTGGCTTGTATAGGCAGCCAGTGTTCCTCCCTTCTAGTTTGTGAAATAGGATTACCTTTTTGATGCCTAATGCTGCTCTTATTGCTTTGTTTGGCAGTAGTTGCAATTTTTCTAGATTTTTCTTGGTCGTGCCTAGCAAGAGTATGTTACAATAATCTAACTTGGACATGATAAGGGCTCTTGCTAGCATGATGCAGTTATGGGGGTAGGGAATTGTCTAATAAGTCCAATGCGTTTAGCTGTACAGGCGGTGGAGGAGGAGAGTGAGTTGATGTGTCTACTCATGGTGAGACTAGAGCCTAAGTATACACCTAGGGTCTTGACTTGGATTGGAGATGATTATGGGAGTTCTGTCTATGACAATGGAGGTGTAGTCCTGGTGTAATTTTTTGAGACGGGCTGGGGCAACTACTATGAGTATCTTTGTCTTTTCGCCGTTGAGGCACAGGCTATTTGTTGCCATCTAGTTTTGGATGAGGGAATATATTTTGTTAATGAGTATAGTGTCTTGTTCTTGATTACCAGAGATTGGAATGAGTATCTGAGTATAATCCGCAAAATTAGTGTAAATTACTCATATGGTGTCTAGAGCTGCGAAACAGAGCTTTTTGTCAGCATTATAGAGGGTGGGGGAGAGGCATGATCATTGAAGTACACCTATGGGAACTCTGATGGGGTCAGCTGCCTCCTCACCAATGACTACTCTGAAAGTGTGATCTGATAAGAATGATTTGATCCAGGTGGTGGCATTATTGCAGAAGTAAATGATTTTTGAAAGAGCTAGGCACAGTTTTTCTTGGTCTACCAGATCGAACGCAGTGGACAGATCGAGTAGTAAGAGGATGCAAAGTTTACGCGAATCTCGGATGGCGTCCATCTGATTTTTTAAATCAAGTAATGCTGTTTCTGTGCTGTGTTTAGGGTGAAAGTCGGATTGTCTATCACCTAGTAAGTGGTGGCTTTCTAGGTAGTCTTGTACTTGGCTGTATGCAATTTTGTCGATTAATTTTAGAAGGAAGGGGACTGTGGTGATGGGGCTATAGTTAGTGGGGATGGTGGGGTCTAGAGTGGGTTTTTTAATAGGGCTGTGACCCATGTTTCTTTGATGCTGGGGGGATGGAGTTGGAACTGAAGCATGTGTTTATAAACTCAGTAATGATGGGTACTAGAGTGGACGCACAGATCTTAACTAGTTTTGCGGGAAAGCTATCACCATTGCAACTTGATGGTTTGAGGGAAGCGATGGTCTTAAGTACTTGGGCTTGGGTGACAGAAGTAAAATTGAATTGAGGTGGTGATACTGTATTGTTGATTAGGACAGTAGTGTCAGACTCACCCGTGTGCACTAATAGTTTTCTTTTCATTACGATTCTGTCTTGGAGGGAGGTGATTTTGGTGGCTAAAGCGTCTTAGATGGTGGTACAACATGATTTGCTTACATTAGATAACCTCAGAGGTTGGATGAGTTTTTCCAATTCCCTAAGTAAAGTTAACAATTCTTTACTATTGGAGGCGGCATTGGTGATCTGTGAGTTGAGGGAGCTGGCTTTATGGGTAATCAATGCATGTTTATATTTTTGTGCGATTGCTTGGAGCTCTTTCTTGGACTCACTGGAAGCATTCTTTCTAGTTAAGTGTTCTAATGCTCTTTAATTTCTTCTAGGTTCAATACATTTGTCATTAAATCAGGAGTTGCTATGTTTAGTTTTGGGCAATTTAGATTTAAGTGGAGCTACTTCGTCAATAGCGGTTTTTCAAGCAGGTGTGGTATAGTAAGGATATACTGCAGGGGTGGTGTCCTATATGGGCTAGGCGCTGAGTAATTTGTTTAGGACAGGGGTTAAGTAATCTGGTGTGAGATTACATGAATTTCTCACTAGGATAGGAAAAGGGGGAGGAGATGGGGACTCTTGAGCTATGGTAGTGGAGATGTTGAAACAAATTAGGTGATAGTCTGCACAGGATATCTCTAAAATATCTTCAAGGGTAACATAAGTGTTTAGTGCACGGATCCAATCTAAAGTTCTACCTTATGTATGGGTTGGTGCACTGTCGATTTGAGATAACTGCATTTCTTGTAGTGCCTTGAGGAAGGCTGTGGCTTTATGGTCTCGTATTTCATCAAAACCCAGGTTTAAGTCTCCTAGTAGGATGACTTTGGTTTTGGGTTTTAGAAGGGGGGGTGATGAGTAAGGGGATATCTATGTCTGGGTGGTTGTTGGAGCTTGGCGCTCTATACACTATGAAGAAGTCGATTGTTGTTTTCAAATCAGTCATTAATTTAAGTGCTAGGATTTCATATCCTTCTATTGTCTCGGTTTTACACGCTCAGATCTGTAGGGTGGTTTTAGCAATGACAACTACACCTCCTCCTGTGGCTTCTAGGCGGTCAGATCTGAAGATGGTGTAGTTGGGTGGGATGGCTAATGTTGGTAAAGCACCTCATGCTGGGTGGAGCCAGGTTTTAGTCATTTTTAAGAAATCTAGTTGGTATTCCAGTATGAGGTCATGGATGTCGATAGCATAGCACCTAAGGAGCGAACGTTCAATAGCTCACCTTCCAATGGGTATTTGGTGGAGTCTTATGTGTTGTATGTGGGGGTGACCGACTGTCTTGTATTATCGGGCTGTGTTTTGGAATGGGGGTGCTGGAGTTTGGTTTGTAGTGTGCTGGGTGAAGTGGAAAGCTTGTAGGACTGGGATTTAAGAATCCTATGTGAATTCTTGTTAGAGATACAGGACTGGTTGAGTGGTGGGCTATTTTGTTTCCTGTTTGCTGCTGGGTGCTGGTGCATCCTGGTGGAGAGTCTAAGTCTTATGGTCTCCCCTGATAAGGGGCTTGTGAGTAATTGGAAGAGAACTTGGGTCCTGGAGCTGAGACGTGACTGGTGCCTGGCACCCAGGCAGGGGGTGGTGCGAGTGATGGTCTGCATGGTGTTCTTGGCTGTGAGGGGGAAGGCTGTTGTGTTGGGCAGGAATGGTGTGGGGCAGGGGAGCGGGTGGTGTCTGGGGCAGCGGACGTGGGCCAGGCCTGTTCCTAGATGGATGTAGGCATCGTTGGAGCAGGTTGTGGTGTAGGTATGACTAATGTCCAGAAGGTCAGGCATGGTTGGCTGGAGCAACAGGTCATGCTTAACATGGGCACTAGTAAGCATGGCTGTGAGGTGAAATAGGCAGGTTAATGTAGTTGATATTACCATGGCCATGTAGGCTAGGTGGGTTAGTCTGGTGAGCATGGTGGAGGGGCCTCTGTATAAGGCAGTGATGGGCAGCCGATCAGTTGGGGTGATGCAGGTGTTGCAGCCCTAATATCTAGCAGATCAGTGGTAGTCGAGTAAGCATGCAGTGCTTTACACAGCCAGTAAACAGTGCAGATAACACAGTGCAAATATCTAGCAGTTCAGTAATATTTGCGT
The DNA here is from genome assembly GCF_040938575.1 of Ambystoma mexicanum. Classification (NCBI taxonomy): domain Eukaryota; kingdom Metazoa; phylum Chordata; class Amphibia; order Caudata; family Ambystomatidae; genus Ambystoma; species Ambystoma mexicanum. The sequence continues at coordinate 1,182,991,246 of NC_090924.1, forward strand.
ACGCATACAGTGCAAATAACACAGTGAAAATATTTGTCAGTGCAGTAATACTCAAGCACGCATCCAGTGCTGATATACACAGCCATTGAACAGTGCTGATACATGGTGCAAATGTCTAGCAGTTCAGTAATGTTCGAGTAAGCATTTACAATAGATGGGTGAGGAAGTGGAAGGAAAGCATGGTACTAATCGGGAAACCATAATTTGTGAAAGCAGTAATGGTATCTCTGGTGTGCCAGCCTGCGCGGTTGCGTGCGTAAGTCATTTGATGAACGCAACTGGGGGTCTGAGGATTAGCAGTGCACAAATAACTTGGTGTAGAGATAAACACTTGTGGTATTAGTCATTTATACGACGTAGTACAGTGCATTATTAGCGATAGGCAACATACAGGATAACATGCTAATAATTGGTGGCAATACATATTCTGGGAATAAAAAGCTACAGTTCTCCAGAAGGGCTGCTATTGGTACATTATGTCAGCGTGGTAATGCAGAATAATATGAAGCATTGGAAGGTCCATGTCACTTGCATGAGTTCGGGCAAGGTTTAAACAGTACCTTGGTGCGTGGAGAGTCTCATAATTGTTCTATGCCTCGTGGACCCAGGAACACTTGTGATAGATACGTCTTGATATGTAAGTGAACCACACGCTCCCGATGCGGTGAGGAGCTAGGATGTGTTATCACGGTGTTATTATGGGGGCATCAGCATCGCAGCCATTGTGCGGACAGAGCGCAGACAGGGCCTTTTTCTTTGGCTTTCTTTGTGGGCCGGCAGAGATGATTTGGTGGAAATAGGGCTGCATTGCCTAGCAACGGATAAACAGCCTTGGTGTGGGCTCATGGAATGCCGGCCATTTTAAGATCATGTGACAATGAAGAACACAGGGCAACACAGGGCATCACTTCATCTGGATCCACAGTCACCAGGATGTCTCTGTAAGTAATTGCTAGCCAGGTCTTACATTTACGTCGCCCACTCTTTTGTCATGACTGATGTATCTTATGCCCTTGCACACGCTCTCTATGGACTGCTCTCTGCAATTGTCACAAAGTCCCCTGCGTGATGCTAGCTTACCTAGTCACAATGCTACTATCACCTCATACTGCGTCTTACCGCCATGCCCTCAACTATATGGCCCCTATGCTAACGATGCAGCCACTGCCTCAACTGTATTAATTCAGGGGAACGTGCCTATTGCTGCCCACGGCTCCCTTTGAAATCCCTGATCATTGGGCACTAGTCTTCTATTGTTATTGTACCTCAGCAATTACAGCACTCTAGTAGCCAATCTATAGGCCTCATTCCGAGTATGGTGGTAGACATGGCGCTATTTGCGCCATGACTACCTCCCATACCGGTACCGACTACGACCTGCTTCAATGGGGACTTACCGGTGTAGTCTGACCTTTGCAGCACTGGTAAGTCCCCATTGAAAAATCTTTTCCCCATTCCTATTTGAACACCCATGCCTACATGCCCTACAATCCATACCGAAACAAAATGAGCATCTTCACACTTTGCCTTTGGGCCATCACCCATCTACTGCTCCTATCCTGCCCTACCTCAGGTACTACCCTCCACCCCACTACCAAGACTTTCCACAACCCCACCCATACAGCCACCCTCCACTGCACCACCATTGAGCAAGTCGATCTCACCAATGGATCCAGGACTGGATCTACCAGCGAACCACTAAGCTTACCTTGTCGTCCGCCCACCAGAAACTCCAGGCTGAGAGCCAGACTCACGAGACTACATGAGCCGCTGACTAGATCCCTCCCTGCCACCAACAAAAGAACCTTCGCACAACAAACCAGTACTAATCACACAACTAGGTCATCACCAACCTCCTCTATCAAAACTAATCAAACTAAAACCATCACCCCAGCCCTTCCACTCAAAGGCGGATTAATAAATACCAGATCCCACACAGCACATGCAACCCACATCTATGAACTCATACTGGCTAATGAGCTGGACTTCCTCACCATTACAGAGACCTGGTTGCACGAGGCAGCTGGACCCCTATTATCTTTAGCAATCCCAGAAGGCTACACCATCTTGAGACAAGATAGAAACAACATGCAAGATGGTGGCATTGCCATCATTGCCAAAATCAGCCTTAACATGAGAACTACCTCTACTCCAGAACTAAAGTAGTATGCTCTATCAAACTCCCACTTCATAACTCCCAGACCTTGACGATCCACCTTATCTATATGCCTCCTGGCACTGTGGGCACTTTTGAAGAAGACATTAACTGTCTACCAATCTCAAAACCTCAACTCAACTTCTGATTCTTGGAGACTTTAATCTAGGCTATAATGACCCTTCAGACAAACAGGCAGTCAATGTGGCTAATATCCTCACTGAACTAGGGCATACTCAAAAAAAATATGGAACCCACCCATAATAAAGGGAGAACCCTTGACTGGCTAGCAGAACATTACTGTTCCGCTTCCATTACCTTCTTCTCCCCCCAACTATGGACAGACCATTACTTGATAACCTATTACTTATACACCACTAGGCCAATTCCTGCAGCTAAAATGGCACCTTCATGCCATACCGGGAACAAAAAAAATATCACTAAGGATAAAGTAATTCCTGCCATTCTACCCACCCTAAACCAACTCAATGAACACCTTGACCCAAAGATGCTCGTAGAAGAATATAACAAAATTATACAAATCACCCTTGACAACGTCGCCCCTCTAAAATGTAGACCAAGTAAACCTAAATCCCACCTTCACAAATGGTTCACCCCCGAACTGAAAGACGTCCGTCAACTCAAAAGACGTTGTGAATCCACTTGGAGACTTACCCCATGAGATGACCATAAAAACAAACTCATAGAAATCTCATCACAATACAAGAAGGACATTATCTTGGCCAAACGCAACTCATATAACAAACACATCTCCTCAGCTAACTCAAGCATGAGGGAGCTGTTTGCTATCTTAAAGGAACTGGAGTCGCCTATTCCCGGCACTGATATATGTATAAAAGACAAAGCCTGGTGCACAGAGATACAACAAGCTCTAGCCAACAAAGTTACCATGCTCCAAAAAAAAATATCGGTTAAGAAAGCAGCCCTTAATCAACCACCTATAACCAACACTAACCCTCCCCCCATGGTCCAAAACATTACCACTCAATTTAGATTTGCAAAAACCTCCGTCGGAGAAGTGGAGAAAGTCATCCTCTCTCTCAAGCCTTCCAACTGCCAATGCGACCTGTGCCCCGCACAACTCATAAAAGATGCCGCGAGAGAACTCTCTCCCTTCATAACTAAACTTGTAAACTCCGCCTTCACCTCAGGCATTGTACCGTCAAATTTGAAATAATCTTGGGTACTGCCACTGCTAAAAATCAATCCTTAGACCCCCTCATTCCTACCAACTACCGCCCCATAATGACAGTCCCCTTTCTATTAAAAATCTTAGACAAGATCGCTTACACACAAATACAACAATTCCTAGAATGTCACAAGCTCTTAGGTGTAAGACAGTCTGGATTCCGTCCACAACATGGAACCGAGACCGCTCTCATTGATCTGAAAGCTCAAATTGATGATCTAAGGGACAAAGGCCAATTAGCCCTTCTCCTACTCTTGGATCTCTTAGTCACATTCAAACTTGTTGACCACAAAGTCCTTTGCGACCACCTTAATTCCACAGCACACTTCTCTAAGGAAGCCGTAACCTGGGTTAAATCCTTCCATAGCGAAAGGACCATGAGGGTGTTCTCCCCCACAGATGCGGCGTACCCTATCCCCATCTCATGCGGTATGCACCAGGGATCCTGTGTATCCCCAACACTATACAACATATTTACTAAGCCCCTCTTCGATGATCTGGACCTTCTTGGTATCACCTACACTAATTATGCAGATGACACTCAGATTCTCCTCCCGCTTTCTGGGGATTATAAAGAGGATTTGGCCTTGGTAAACAGGGTGTATCTCATCATCCAGGCATGGATGGCCACTCACGGTCTATGCCTGAATGATGACAAAACAGAGTTAATCATTCTAGGAAATCATTCCAATCTCAAAAAATTAGGCCAGAACTATTCTGCATTTGAGATTGATGGGAATACTATTAAGGTAGCCAGGGAAGTGAAGACTCTTGGCTTCCATCTAGATCCTACCCTCTCCTTCAACAAACAGGTAAACTCATTGGCTTCGGCCACAGCTTACACATGCAAGCTTATCAGAGCAGGTAAATACTTTATCTCAAATAACAATTGCATGATTCTAGCTAGAGCTCTTGCTCTATCTAGACTTGAGTACTACAACGCATTATATATCGGGGCCAAAAAACACATCAAACACAGAATTCAAATTTGACAAAATAATGCCCTGAGAGCAGCCATTGGTATCCCCAGATGAGCACACATCTCTAAGATAAGGCGCAATAACAACTTGTTGTCTACCCAAGATAAAATGCTACTGAAAGTAGCCTCCATCACTCACAAAGCCCTCAACAACATGGCTCCTCCCTACCTAACTGATAGATTTGTAGAAAGAAGATCCTCCAGACACACAAGAATCTCCAATGCCAACACACTGATCATTCCCAGATTTAAACTCACGAAGGCTGGAGGCGCCAGCTTCCCTGTCCGGGCAGCCCAAGTATGGAATTCACTGCCCCACACTACATGTCAGGAGAAATCCTACCCGAATTTCAGATCCAAATACATCAACCATCTGAAACAACTGGTCAGCTAAACCAGCATCACCTACCCCCCGCCATCCTGCTGATATACCACCTGCAAACTGTTTAATATCCTGTATATCATTTACTGTACTATTGATAAAACCTGTATATATTGTTAATTATATGTGTAATTATGTAACTATGTAACCAATGTCTCGCATATCCTATACTGCTGAGCCCTATTACCTTCGGGTCTGGTGCGCATTATAAATGAATAAAACAAACAAACAAACAAACAGACACAGAGCACTTGCTTGCACGCAATAATGCAGAAAAGGGATTAATATCAATGCGGTTTCAGAGCTAGAGCCTTGCTTACAATAATAGCGTGGGCTCACTGCTTCATCCCGCAGCTTGTCCTGATGGCTCAGATCATTTGGCATATGTCGAACACCAGTCGGGATAATCAGGATACTCAAGCAGCATCGGGAGGAGGGAGAAGGGCTCCTGCCCTCTCCTCTTTGGGTAAGAGTGATCATGGTCTGCCCAGAGTGCAGACATGGCCTTTTTCTTTGGCCTTCTTCGTGGGCCAGCTTCTGCCTGCTGGTGGAGATGATTGGGTGGAAATAGGGCTGCGTTGCTTAGCAGCGTATCAGCAGCCTTGGTGTGGGCTCATGGAATGCCGGCCATTTTAAGATCAGGCATCAATGAAGAACAAAGGGCAACGAACATGGAGCACTTGCTTGCACGCAATAATGCAGAAAAAGGATTAATATCAATGCGGTTTCAGAGCTAGAGCCTTGCTTACAATAATAGCGTGGGCTCACTGCTTCATCCTGCAGCTTGTCCTGATGGCTCAGATCATTTGGCATATGTCGCACGCCAGTCGGGATAATCAGGATAATCAAGCAGCATCGGTTGGAGGGAGAAGGGCTCCTGCCCTCTCCTCTTAGGGTAGGAGTGATTCTGGTCTGCTTTACCTTTTGATTTTAGGGAGAGGTGGGTTCAAGGTAGAAATAATTTTATACCAAAGAATGATAGTTTCATGAAAGCTAGAGCTAAAGAATGTCAATTTGGGTCTTTACATTTGCAAGTGTTTGAGCATATTGTCTAGAATAACTATTCATAATGTTTTTTCTATGTAGATATTAGTATTATTATGAAAAAAGTGAGATATTAAATTTTAAATGAAAATGACAGTGAGACAAAAATAGGAAAGTTGCAGTGTATTCATTCTCATTTTAGTCGGAAGTTACATTTTGTGTTTTAAAGGTGACCTCCCACATATTTCAAGTTAGAGAACCATTTGCAGTGTCTTGACTTAATATTTTAAATTAAAAACCTATGATTAAAACAGCCGTGTTTTGTCTTGGATTTAGTCTTAGATTGTGTTTGTTGTGGTGGGAGTGTTCTATTGCAGACATTTCTCCATAATAAAGCGCCAACCAATGGAAACAAAAACATATTCCATAGAGCTATTGCATTATAGAACCCCCACACTCCGCTTTTGGGTCTCATGACAAAAATCCACATTGACTAGGATTTATCATTTGTGACGTCAAACTGTAAAATTGCATGGTTGAAAAATCAGAAACCACCTTTCTACCTTGACCATTAGCGCCACTATCCCTTCATAACAAGGTGCGATAGGCATGGGCAGTTAAGAGTTTAAACTGCCATGCTGTTAAACAGTTTTTAAGAGTTTTCATGGACACCTGATGACCCGAAATGCTAGGCCCATTACTGGACCATTCTGATCCCTTGTAAATAGGCAGCAAATGAGGTCTACCATTAGTTTCTTTAGAAAGTACTCCTCCGAACCCAACCTTAGAAGCATCAGTTTGGAGAATGAATCATTTTCAAAAGTGCCTTGTGATTAGGAAAGGTGGGTTACACAAAGATCTACTCCCCCCCACAAGGCTAGCCTATTCGCGTGAGAATCTTTTAAATACAGGTGGACGAAAATGGCTAATTCCATTCCACAGAAAAATGTGCGGATTCCTGACAAATTTCGCTCAATCTGCAATTTTTCCTACGGTGCAGTCTTTTGGGTGCCTTTTCCTGCCTTAATGTCCTTGTCTGAATTTTTATTTTGTAACAAAATTAAATGTTAGCCGGGAAAAGAGTATTTCGGCTGTTTCATTTCTTTTTTTGCCAGAATATCCTTTTTTTGTGTGTTTATGAAGATTTTTCAAAAAACACAATTTTCTACGTGAAATAATGGCAAAATTGCAGTACAGCAGGTGATAATTCGCCGAGACGGTGGAACAGAATTGTTGGTGAATTTCACCTATTCCATTGCGCTGGTGGGATTTTGGCCCTTTCTTTGAAACTGGTAAACAAACTGACACAGTTTAAAATTGGCTGGAAAAACAGTGAGACCCACTTTCTTAATGTTTGGCAGACAAGGCAGAGGTGTTATCTGTTTTCCATAAATGGCTTAACTATAATGGCAATGTCTGTATTAGTGAACTTTTTGATGTTTCTTCAGCAGGTGGTCCATCACTTAATGAAAAGTTACACAAAGGTCAAACAGGAAGAAAGTAGAATGGAAGATACAAACCTTTGGGATGGTGAAGAAACTTTTATCTCAGTTCTTGTAGTGCTTGGTACAACTGCCAATAGCCTTTGGTCATGTTCAGAGTGGAGATGAGAGTAGAGCCTCATCATTTCTCTATTGAGTCATCATTTAACTGTATCACATTCAGACAAGCCATTAACTTTTCAAAAATAGTAATACAACTTTATTGTACATAGTTCTTAAAGAACATTTACAAACAACATTACCAACACAATTAAAAGAATTAAATTTAGTGACACAAATCCATACATCAATCGTATTACAAATCAATCAATCAAACTATCAAGATCTTCATTCAAACTATCCTAAAAACAAAACAAATTCATTACATAGCCTAAGATTGCACACGTATAACTACCCTAAAACCTTCTTGTTAAAATACATTCAAATCATTCTCGTGACCCTTAATAGTACCTGTATGACTGACATCGATTCCGAGTTTAAACAGAATGCCCAAAAATCCAGGGATTTTATGGAATTGTAATCATGAACAAACAGACCGAGCATGACCATATAAAGGCCGCCCATTTGGGCGTTCTATGTAAGAACATGTTTGGCAGACTCTAAGTTGGTTTCATCCTTGCACATTCTACAGAATCTGGCTTCTGCCACCGGTTTCCGTTGAGGATCCTGCAGGTCAGCACTGGCAGCTGGTTAGTTCGAAGCCTTAATCAAAATTTGCATACTGCTGGATCTGGACATAGCAATAAATAACGTTTTGGCTGCACAAAACGATAGACTTCATGTGCCACACTCTCATAACCTTTTAGTGTAGCGAGGTGGTCAAAGTTACAATGCCAGTCCCATTTAACCACACAGCAGATAAACGCCCCTGTTAGTATTGAAAAAACGGAGCATCTGTCAAGTCAGGTAACCAGTCAATCATCATGCATAATTCATGAAATAATTTTGACTAGGTGGAGGAAACTTTCCCTGCCTTACCCAGATCATAACTCCAGATTTACTATTGGAGGCCTATTGGATCCGTCTTTGCCTTCAACATCAAAGAACATCTGCAAACCAAAAGTTGTGATTTCAAAGACATCAGACCCATATCAAGACCAACATATTCAATCGGGTTAGGACTGGATAACCCCAAAACAAACTTCCAGAAATGAGTGGCCAACCATTTTAGAATTTCCTAGCCATATATGTGATTTATCTTGCCCTTCTTACTTTGGACTCTATTGTGGCCGCGTAAGCACAGGCCGCTGACAATTAGAGTCCCAAGTATTTATGGTTACATGTCTTTAAAATTACTCATTTTATGTAGAATGCACATATACTGAAACTTTTGTAACAAAACATATTAAAAAACATTTTTTTCAATTTTTTGTGGATCCCCCAAGCTCCCATTTCCCACCCCTAACAACCCACCCCAACTGGTTCCCCACCACATTTAACCTTTTAACCCACCCCACATACATTTTTGTTATGTTTTTAGTTATACAAGTTTGGTTATATTTGCATGTCTACATAACATGGATTTATTTTGGTGAGACTAGCATTACCTTGTTTTTGCTAAGGTTGATTTTGAGCTGATTCTCATTTGCGTACCGCCCCAACTCATTCAACATACTTTTTAGGCCTGTTAACAGATGGTCAAAAATTGCCAGGTCGTCTGCGTATAAAACCCCACCAATGGGTAAACAACCAATCCTGGGCAGGCAGCTGACTCTTTCCACCAACCTGCTCAACAAGTCTGCTATACAGATGTTAAAAATCAGGGGGGCCAACATGCAGTCCTGTCTCACCCCGCTACTAATTTGCATCATGTCCGACAATTGACGGTGGTCACGAAGCCTGATCTGAGCCGAAGTATTTGTGTGCAAAGCTATAATTACTTATAAGAGCCAACTAGGGAACCCCCACATACGCATTTTCCTCCACAATATGTTGCGATCGACCTGGTCAAATGGCAACCTGAAGTCGACGAAGGCAATATAAAACGAGGCAGAAGAAGCAGTTCTTGTTTGCAATAATATTGTGTCAAGTACTCATATGTTGTGGATAGTACTAGACCCAGGTCGAAAACCAGTTTGAAAGGCATGTAATATGTTGTTGTCTGTAACCCAGCTCTGTGGTGCTCCAAAACATACAAGGCAAACACCTTGCCCATGACGTCAAGCAAGGACAATAATCAATAGTTTTCTGGGGCCAACTGATCGCAAGCTTTATGGACTGGGACCATTATTGTTTTTTTCCATGAATTCCGGATGGTCTTGGTAGCACAAACCATTTAAAAAAAGGGACAGAGAATGTCTGCCCACAAATGATGGCCTCCCTTCAGTACCACAGCTGATTAGCCATTTGGCCCAGGAGCCCTTTAGTTTTTAAGGTTCTTCAGATGATTACATATATTACTTGTAGTAAACTCAATAGGCCAGTCTGACACAGAGGACCCCCTCTCCCCCTGTCCCAGGCAGGACCTCAACATCAGAAATTCTGGTCTCATTGAACTTGACCCACACACTCTCCATAATAGGGATCAAAGTCAACTGTTCAGTAGGGCTTCTGGCGGATGCCAGAATCCGCCATATGCTTCATGAATGATGACTTATTAAGGCCTCAGTCATTTACTGCCAGTTACCAATCATTCCATCTCTCTTCCTCCTCCCCACCCAATTTCTATATTGGTTCTTTACTCTAGATATTTCTCGCATAACTAAGAGAGAGGACGAGATGAATTGCACAGGGATCGCAGCTGGTTCCTTAGAGATCTTCTAGTACTGTTAATTTCAGGGCCAAAGGGATGAATAGACAATTTTCCTGACCCTCCTTTTATCAGCACAAGAAGCAATCGTTGTCAGCCAATACTCTATTTCATTCACAGACCATGCCTGTGGGTCAACCTTTTTTAAACGGAGCTCGTGCCACAGCATTTCTCAGGCCCGTGCCACTTTTCTTTCAGACCATGACAATCTATTACCGGCCTTTGAGGCAATCACATCTGCGGGGCCCCCCATTTTTGGGGCCTGACACTCTAATGCCCACTCCGCATTCAAGCCTTCATTATCACTTGCTTTTTGGCTAATAATACCAATTCATGCAATTCTGTCAATCAGGACATTATTGCAGCATAGGTAATCCAGGGTTGGCTTCCGGCCTCTTCCCTGCCAGGATGGTTTCCCAGGAATGTCTCCTTTCGTTCTTCCATTAAGTACAAACAGTTCCCACTCTGCTAGGAACTCTAGCCTCTTTTCCCCTCTACATTCGATGCTTTCAACTCCATTTTACTGTCTGAACAAACTGTACTGAAATTCCCCACCAGTCCTGTACTCACCGCAGCTGGCGTTCAGGTCACTTCTCAGAATTATACCATCTTCACCCTGTACCAGAAACCAATTTCTAACATAGTAGAACATGTCATATGTCGAGCAGCCGCCTGCAGGGTTGCAGATATTAATCACTGCATGCGTTTCACAGTAAAACACCCTTTTAAAAGAACTTCAACTGCCAAGACGTTTCCTGTTGGGTTGCAAGGGTAAATTACTTTTGACTCGTGTTCGTGGGTTACACCAGTCAGCAGCGCTCCTAATGGGCACCCAAGCTGGCCTTTCTTTGCCGTGTCCTGATGTAAATGATATCCATCTATCAGGTACTCCTTGAATAACCATGTGGCTTGTAAGATAAGTATCTCGTGTTTCAATAGGAAGTCCAGCGAAGGGAATTTTGACAGAAAATGCACTTGGGCTCTAGTGTTTCAGGAGGCCAAAGAGAATTTTCATTTGGGTGGCACCGCCACCCCCACAAACATATTTTTCAGCCACTGCCAGGCCTGGACGTTATCCATTTTCGGGGCAGACAAGTCGCCCCTTGGCTAAACCACCTCCCTGAAGAGCTCTTACTTTTGGCAAAGCAGCTACAGCAGTTTGGATTATCCGGGGCGTCGGGAACCCAATCCAATTCAAACCCCAGGAATTCCAAAGACTGTGTCTGGGCACAGACCAGGGAAGCTGTGACAGGCAGACTGTGCACGTGGACCTGCCCGAAGTCCCGGTCTTCATTGGTTCCACATACTCAAAATCTGCTACACTATAAATACGCAGAGCAGGGATTTTACTGCATGTTTTTAGTAATTCGTTTCTGTTGATATGTGGCTACTTGGCTTTCCTGGCGAGCTTTCTGATGGTGACATTCCTGGTATCTAGTACCTTGGCGGGGGCCGGTAAGTCTGACACCAAGTCATGCTTGTCCGCAGTGGAGCCTGACTCCAGCTCTTTTGTTGTTGCCACATTTGATTCCTCCTCAATGGCTTCTCGCACTTCGGAGTCGCTCTGAGAAGGACCCTGAGTGAGATCTATTGCTTCCTCATTTTCTTGAAGTAGCCAGCTGGTCAGAGTACCCACACTCGTTTGGCAGCGCTACTTTTGACGGGACACACTTGTCTTCCTTCGCTTCACCATCTTGCTCTGGGTTGTCCCTGAATCAATAGTTGAATTTAAGATCAGGGACTGTTCTTTGGCTGGAATCATAGAGTCCATCCTTTTATTTGCTGCAGCTTTATTTTTGCTTTGTTTTTCTTCAAGAGTTGCTGTTTATGCATAGGATAGCTTAGGGGCGAGTGAGTGGGGAGATCTTACATACTGGTGTTAGTGACCATACTTTGTTACAGGACAATGATCGGCCTAGCATCTGAAGGCCCAACCATGAACCCAAGCAGCGGCTCATCACATTGTTCAACCACATCTTTGCGCACCATTTCAAGGCAGGTCACCAGACATTCTTGCAAATCCACCATCTGGTCATTTTATTTTAATACTTTTTCATAAATCCTGCCACACACTTTGAGCAGGATTTTAACTGCAAAAATCAAAACATCCCATGAGGCACCCACCTCCAAGTGTGCTGCATGGTCCCGAGTGCAGAAGAGCTTTTCCCTGATGGATTGCTCGGCCCCCATCTGGGGACTGTTGATCCCCCCCACCAACCCATCTGATGTCTAGGGGGAGGGGGCTAGGAGATTGAAACATATTGGGGGAGGCAGATAGCCACTGTGAAGAAGCCTGAATCTCAGGGGCAAAGTGGACGAAGATGGCAAAGAGGAAGGTGCAGGGGAAACTGAAGGAGGGGGCAAGGAGGAAGCAGAGATGAGCGGGGGATCCACAGCGCATCTGAAGGGCCTATTGAAGGACCCAATCCTGTAGAATTTAGTTTTGCCTCAATCAAATTCCCACTCGTCCAAGGGGCATCCCCCAACACACATCTTAGGAGAGAATTATTGTCTATGTCCCCAAACGTGGATTTTGAGGGTGCCCCTAATGACAACATTCCTGCTGATTTATTCATTATTTCCTGCATAGGGACCGGATAGACCAGGCCTCCTGATGACTTGGCGCTTTTATCTCGAAAGTACTTAATAATTTGACGTATGCAGGAATCAGGTTTTGTTTTTTGCCGCGGGGTTGGATCCATGCTGTGCCTCCTTCAATCCCCCTTCACGGGATTGCCCATCTATCACAGGAGATTCCAAGTTACTGCACTCTAGTAATTGTCCGTTTTGCCAGGGAACTTATTTTTGGCATTGCAAAAGTTATACACCCTTTGTTTGTAGGGTGCCTTTCCTGGCATCTTTTGCCAGTGTTCCCAGACAAGTCTCTAAAGTCACCACTGCCTTAAATGTGCTCTCACTCTTTCTGGCTCTTTCTGGTCGTACTGAGCTGTTGCTTTACGGAGTCACAGGGAACAAAATGCAAGCAGGTACCACCCTGCAGATTTTTTTCTCCCAATGTCAATATAAGGGCTGCACTCGTGGCTCATTACCTGCTTCAACGCTAAAAAAAGTGGATCCTCATATGCCTGCCAAGGCTCGGCAGCAGCTTGGCCAGCTGACAGAGAGTCCTTGCTCCCACGTCCCAATGACTCAAACACCTAAACACACTGCATACATCGCACACACTCTGCGTGTGCTGATTTATTTGAGTCTGCCTCCAGGCAGGCTTCATGTTGAAAGAGTAGAAAGACTACAGTTCGCAAACAGACAGCCCACAGCATAGCCTCCATTCAGCAGTCTTCACCTAAACACACTGCACACACTGCGCGTTCTGTGTGCTGGCGTATTTGAGTCTACCTCCAGGCAGGCTTGGGTTTGAAACAGTAGAAAGAATGATGCAACATCTCCCTGGCAATTAACACAATAGTTGATAACCAGTAGTCTGGTGACTTTTAAACCATGCCTAGCTCTAACAAGTTGTCCACATCCTCTCTTATCCCTTCTCTCTGGGCCTCTGATATGCAAAATGGTCATAGCCAGATGACTTTTCCAGAAGTCGTCCAGATGGGATGAGAAAAGAACATTCACCCAACCTGGAATTTCAACTACACTTTTCAAGTAATAACTCATTAGGAGGTGATTGATATCTCAGTAAGTACCTGCATACCTTTTTTTTATGGTAGGAGCGTGAGGTGCTTTTGAATTGCAATCTTTGGTCATCACCGCTCAATCTTAAGCAGTTTTCCTCGTAGTCAACAATACACATCATAAACCTGGTCCTAGTTCTGCTGGTCTCATTGACTTGCTCAGTAATTCAGATTTTACAGTACTTCAATGATGTCATATGACCTATTGCAAGCTGCTAATAGCTGTTCTCAGAGGTATGGAAGATGACATTTACTTGGTCCATCACTTTAAATGACCCTAGCTTGCTATTGTGATTGCCACTAGTCTATTGCCAATCATTGGCCTCCGTGAGATGTGCCTGTACTATGATGCAAAGGAGACATTCTGTAGGGTAATGGGTGTCAAAGTCTATGATTACAAGAATACATCTATTCTCTGTTTTGGAACTATTTAGGGGTTCCATGATATCCATGCATATACTAGAAAACAATAATTCAACAATATATACGAGTTGTAAAATGGCTGAGCGCACAACTATTGTAGAGGTTTTCGGACAGATGGTGCTTTTTTCACATGATTTCTTAACTTGATAAACGCCGGGCTAAAAGATTCGGGTCAGAAGATATTCTTGGGTTATGAAAATCCCTTCATATCCACTTGTCAGACCTGAATAAGCAAGGTCCAGTACCATTTCTGTAAGGAAGGTTTGACCGATAACTACGAACTTGTCTGTCCGAACACTTTTCACATTTTTCAATGCCCGAAGGAACTGTCTTCTACCCTCATCTAGAAAGAGAGTAGAATGGATTGATGGATCATTACATTACACAGGACACATCTTTGGCCATCTTTGGGATAAGGGTGCAATCGTTCAAGATAATTTTCCCCTCATTCACTTTCCTTTAACTAAGGCGTGGTTTGAAAATAGTTTTTACCACCATTTGAACAATTGCATTCCCTTCCTGTACCCATATACCTACTTCCTTCCTCTGGTTGGATAATAGCAGCATGGTTATGCCCTGATTGTTCTAATTCCAGCTCCAACATCTAAGTCATACTTCAGTGTTAGACCTGACTTTGATGGAATCCATTCGAGTTTTCATTAGGGTGCTGGACCCACAAACTGCTGAAATGAGGGTACCGCCCAAAGCAAAATATCTACATCATCCAAACTGCACAATTCAAAGTCAGTCAGACCTGGTGTAGCTTTAAATGAGAGTTGTTCCCTCTTAGTGGCTTGCTTTCTATGCTGGGTGTCTTGGGATTTCTAAGGCCCAATTAATTACATTTCTCACACCAGCAGGCCTTAAACTGAGCAAGATCAGTAGACATGGGCACAGAACTAAGGTTAGCAAAAACACCGTTTTTTTAGTGACTTGGCCTCAGACATCATGTATGTGCATTGGGTCTGCAGGGATTTGAGGGGAGAGGGCATCGGCTCTTCAGTACTTTCATCATCAGTTTTCAAGGGGTCTGATAGAGCATTTGCTGACAACAAGCTTGGGTATGACCAGTGTGCAGACAGTGGGAATTTGGCACAACTAGACTTTAGGGGTGTGTGGGCATATACTAATTCTTTGACCGAGTGGTTGGATGTATTCAAAAGGCTGAAGCATTCCCTGTGGTGAGGAACAATGTGAAGGTTACCTGTACTTTGTCTAGTGAGAAATTATTAAAGGAGCTGAGTACAGTCACAGAGCATTTAGCATGGCCTTTGTTGGAAAGCTCTGTGTGTGATATTAGAAGGGGGATGCCAGAGTTGTTGGTCCATTTGAGGTGGAGAGGGCTCAAGCATTGGAGGAACAGTGATGTGGTGAAGACAAGGTTGAGTGCCTGGCCTATGATATACTTGAGGCAGGGCATGATCTATTTAATGTCTACGAAGTTTATCAGGGAGAATACAGTGTCCTATAGGTGTCTTGCTGGTGGGCACTCAGGGACGTTGCAGTCTCTGAAAAGATTCAATTAAAGTAGGAGACTGTTAGTTAGGAGAGTAGGTTGGACAATTCATCAATGATGATGTTTCCATTCCACAAGAAGGAATGTCATTGAGGTGTTGTTTGAGATGTGGATAGGACATGGGAGGGAGTCAAAGGAGCTGTGTTCTGGGGTCAACATTAACGTACAGGGTCAGTAGCCAAATGTAGGGATTACTACGACCCCACCTCCACATTTTCTCAAATTGTCAGTATTTTGCATTTTATAGCAGTGGGGTCGAAGGACGGTGAAGATGAAGGAGAACAGGGTGTAAAACACATTTCAATAATGGATAAAGGGCATTGAGATCATTTTTGTTTTACGAGGTTGGTCCTGTTGGCAGTGTTTGTGACCTGTGAGTGGCTGTTTAATCATCCTAACAGGGCAGTTGTAAATGTTGGTTGAAGGGGTGTGCAGGGGATATTGACTTGGTTGACCTTGGTAGAAGTGTTGGACTGCTTTGGGAATGTGGCTGTGCGATCCTACAAAGGATGGGAATGGGCTGTGCAGAAAGAAGACACATAGGGTGTCTACCTGGTATACGACAGGCTGAGTAACGGGTCTTCGCCTCTTTCAAGATCCTCATAGGACCAAACCAGGATTACTCTTTACTTTGTCTGCACTTTACATCAGACTCCCAAGCGACAGATGCACAGTTATCGAACAGTTAAGAAAGGAAAGAAAAGGGCAGGTCTAAGCATGCGGGTGGGCCAGAGGTCACATGGCCTAGATCCACTTGGAGAGCTCACCAACCGCAAAAAAAGAGGTTATACAGCTGCTTATGCAGGGGAAAAATAGCTGCAAATGAGAAGGAACCAACAGGTTGCCAGTGACTGACGCATGGGTGGGGCAGAGGTCATGTGACCAAGAACCACTTGCACCAGCTGAGTAGTTCCAAAAGAACAGATGCTAGAAGACTGCTTTAGAAGTTGAAAAAGAGCCCCAAACGCCAAAGATACCAATACATTAGCAGTGATACATACATTCCAACTCCCACTTTAGGCGGGACACTCCAAATTGTTCAATGAAATATCTTATTTTTTTACTTTCTCCCTCCTAACAGGATTTTAACCCCAATTCAATCCAATGGTAGAATTAAATTTCCCCACTTTCTGTGACAAGTTCTCCCTCCCAGGTTCTCCAGATTCTTGGCATGTATGGTGATTGATTAGTGGTGAAGACAGAGTCCACCTAAACCTTATCCACTTACACCATCTATCAAAATGTAAAAGTAAACAATCTGGAAGGCTGCTTGAGTAGGAAGAAAAGATTGGCTAAATAACAACAGATTAGCAGTGATTGATATCTGGGTGGGGCAGAGGTCTGGTGACATAGATCTAAATACACCAGTTTACCAATTGAAAAATAAAAGAGGTTTTAATACTGCTTAAGGGGTAAAACACGAAGGCACCAACAGATTAGCAGTGATTGACAAGTGTGTGGTGCAGTTGTTATGTGACCTAAAACCACTTGCACCAGCTGGCCAACTGCCAAAGAAAAGAACACACAAACAGGTTGGCAGTGACTTACACATGGTGCGGCAGAGGTCATGTGACTTAGAAGCACTTGCACCAGCTGAGCAATTTCAAATGGACAGATGTTGTAAAGCTGCTTAAGGAGGGGAACAGAGAAGCGAACACAGAGGTATCAATACATTATATCAATAAATTAGCAGTGAGGCATACATGGCAACCCTCACAAATTAGGCAGGAGACTCCTAATTTTAACCTCAATGCAATCCAATGGGAGAAATCAGTTATTCTACTTTCTGTGACAAGTTCTGCCTCCCAGGTGCTCCGGATTGTTGTCATGAATGATCATTCTCTGATGGGGAGGACGTAGTCCACAAAATACTGATCAGCTTATGCTATCTGTAAAACTACAATGTAAAACATTTGGAAGGCTGCTTAAATAGGGAGAAAAGATCGGCTAAAAACCAACAGATTAGCACTGATTGATTTCAGCTTGCCAACTGCATAAGAAAGGAGGTTGCAACACTGCTTAAGTAGTAAAAGAAGAAGGCGCCAAGAGATTAGCAGTGATTAAAAATGGGGGACACTGGTCACATAACCTAGAACCACTGTCAACAGCTGACCAACTGCAAAAAAATAGGCTGGAGGTTTGCAGGAGGGAAATATGTTGCAAAACAAGAAAGCACCACCCAATTAGCAGTTATTAAAAGGTGGGTGTGACCTAGATCAACGTGCACAAATCTACCAACTGCAACAGAAAAGTGACTGGAACACTGCTTGAATATAGGGAATACAGAGAAGCCTAACAAGGCACCAAGAGATTTCAGTGATTGACAGGTGAGTGAGGCAAAGGTGAAGAGACCGAAACCCACTTGCACTTGCACCAGCTGACCAAACGCAACATAAAAGACATCAGAAAACAGCTACATTTGAGGGGGAAAAGCAGCACAACACAAAGGGACCAATTCCAAGAATTCAGCGCAGAAGTAGGGCACGCGCCTAGCGCAGAGAGGGAGCGTGTGCCAGGCATGCACCAGGCGCAACACAAATCAGCATTTAGGCGCACTGCATATTCATGGATTTCCCTAGCCATATGAAGCCGTGGAGCAGCGAACATCCATCAGCGCCAGTTACGCCACCAAGAACGCCCCTTGCGCCAGAGAAAGCCACAGAAATCCCCAATATGGCGCAAAGGCCCACGCTAACCCTGGATCAGCATACAGCACCCCCTACACCGTAATCACGTGAAAAACTGAGCGTACCTTGCTTGTGACAGCCAAATCGCAAGAAAATCAACTTACACACCCACTAGAATAGGCGTACCCCGCTTGCGCCAGTCAAAACACATGATAAGCCCTGAGTGCAAAGGGCTGAGGACACTGCTGTTTGCTGTGGCGAGCTTTACTTTTTGCTTGAGAAGGAGACAAAGCTTGGAAAAAGGAGTAAGAAGAAGAAAGAGAGGTGCGTGTGCCTGTGCCTCTATCTGCCTGCCTGACTGAGTCACCTGACCCAGGCCAAGTGGTACTTAAGGCCGCCTCTTCCGCCCTTGTGGCGCTAAGCCCTGAGTCCAAAGGGCTGAGGACACTGCTGTTTGCTGTCTGGCGAGCGGCGTGAGGCGCAACAAGACACTGCTGCCCTGAGGAGAAATGGACCCACCTAACCAAAAGTTTCCTAACCAGATCTCTAGAACAAGAGCCCAAGTGAAAAGGGCTGCTAACTCTGATGAAATACATGGGAAACGATTAAGAACGAAACAGAGTCAATATTTTTCTTGTGGTTCAACAAACGAAATAACACAATTAGCTGATTGCTCAGCAACAAAAATAGCCACAGAACTGATGGAAGAGGTGTTTGATCCTTCAAAGAAAAAAGAGGAGAGTCAGGTGCCAAATTATGGCACGGAGACGCCTTTGTGTTTGTACACACACTCAGAATCAACCTCTCCGGTCATAGTGTCCCCTCGGCTGGTTATACAGATGGAGGGAGGCCTATCACTCACTCACGACAAGCCTTTTGAAAGGACCGAAGAAAAACCCGGTTCAACGTGCACCACGGAAAGCAACTTACTGGCTGGTGGTCTCCCGTATGGATGTGCTGGGTTGACTGGTGCGCTGCATGAAGCTGGAGACGCTGCGGCAGCGGAGGAGCTGGCCCGTGTGCTGGACACGGCGCCGGTCAATGACGCGCGAGAACAGGGGGAGTGGCCTGTGGAAGTCGCGAGAGAAGAGGACTCCGCACAGCCCTGCCCAGTCTCACTGGACGCGAGCGCGAGTCCCCCTCGAGTTGGGTCCACCAGTGTTTCGTCAGACCGAACACCCGATAAGGCCGTCGCCGTTGGGGTGAGTGCAACCTACGTTTCACCTTTAACGCTGAAAAATGCGGTGATTGGCATGAATACTAATTTGAATGAAATTCTGCCCGCTACCGCTCATGTTGCGAGCGATAGCTACAAACCGCTCAGTTTAGACACCACACAAAAAATGTCTCAAGTAAATAAAACAGGGCAGAAGGGAACCACTCAGCATGAGATGGAAAAGTCCTCCCCCCCTGCGACTAGTGACAAAAGAAATTCGCTTGAAATAGTTTCAGCTGTTTTACAAAATCTGATATCTTTGAACAAATCTAGAACCCTTGATCGATTGGTAGCTTCCACGCCAATAACTGTACCTTCACAGAAAATTGCCCAGAAAAGATCCTGTACGCATGTTACAGATACCAACCGAGATATTTGGGGTTCTGAAAATTATAAAAGATATAAATCAAGAGAGTATGTGCCCCCTGACAGTCAAGCTCACTCACAGGGGGAATTTGTGGCTGACTCCCAGAAAAGGGTGCCTATCTATCATCAGACCGGCTCGCTCAAAAGGAAAACGAGGCCGACAAACGGAAGTATGATTTCCTGCAGTGAAGACTCATCAGATGAGTCTGAAACTACAGACTCCTCCATTGGTGAACGCCCATTCCCAAAGATTAGGAGAGGAGGAGAACGGCCCAGACAAAACGCTCACGAGATACACGAAATAAAGAAAAGTAGGTACCCTGCTTCGTGCGTCCACGTCCCCCTAAATGACTTACTAACAGCACTAACATCTGCAATGGCAATCTCCCTCACCCCCTTTACCAAGCTATACGAAACATTAAATGACAACTTGAAGGACGTCACAACGCTGTTAGCAATGATGAACTCAAAACTGGTTCAGTTAGAGGTAAAACAGGGGACGGATGGTCACAAACAAAATGAAGTGATCCAACAAATAGTCTCAGGCATGCAAGCACTGAGGGAAGCTAAACAGAACGATATGATTGACAAAAAATTATTCGCAGAAGTAGCTAAGGAAGCGCTATCCTTATTTCATAAGTCACACGTAATGCAAAAATGCGAAGTGATGAAGACGGATGGAAAACAGAAAGATTCGGGCAACAAAGTAGCAGTCTCAGAATCCAGTGCCATAGGAAACTCTACAAAGAAGCCCAGGAAGTCTAACTCACAAGCACAGACGGTACATCTATACAATTCTACCTCCCAAGCTAATATGCCAATTGAAACATCGCAGACAGAAGTGATTGACCTGGTTAATGAAGGAGACAATATAGTAGCTTCAATGACAGAACGGAGGCGGCAAATCCGGCGATGGCCAACAAATCATACGAGAAAAACGACAGCCAAACGAACCTGCTTGAAACTTCGTTCAACTCTGCTTTCCTACAGGCTCAAAATGTATTGAATCCCGCCTTGGTGAATATTCAACTTCCGTCTGGTTCATCTGTTGGTCAGAAAACTGCTGACTTGGTTGACGTCCCGCAAAAATTGCCACTTATAACACCAAAGCCAGCAGGCTTATTCTCGATCTTTGGTAATTCAAACGCAGAACTTCATTCCACTAAAATGGCGGAAGCAAAGACAAATTCTACACAATTAAAAAAGCAAAAGAATATGCCTGCTCGGAAAAAATCGCAACACAAAGGAGCACGAAAATTCTTGCGAAACTTGAACATGTTTCAATTAGTCGATAAAGCTATTTCTACAAGTTTAAAGTTAGCTGACACAATTAAAGAGACAAAAAACGCTCAGCTGCATCAAGAGGATCTAATTGGAAAAGTCAAAGAGAGTTCGCTTAATGAAGAAGAATCGGTAACACATGCGGACCTAATGGAGCTGTCAGTCTACGAAGAGATTGTTGAGGAAGACGTCGAAGAGATGAAAACTCATGTGGAAACAAGTGACACTCAAAGTGCCACCGGTGCCTCGGTGGAACAGAAACCTAACCACCGTAATCAATCGTCAGACGTGGGACAGAAGCAGCAAGTGTTGATAGATAACACAACACGGGAAGTTAAAGGTAGAACGTGTGAGATAATTCCCAGAGATATTCAGGACGGAAATAATGAACCTAAGAGTCCGGAATTTATCACACTACAGGAAAAAAGAGAAAGACAAAGGTCCCAAAAGCTAGCAAATTCTGCACTTGCTGATGGTTCACGACAATGCTTGTGGAATGAGATAAGCATGGAGAAAGGATCCGAATCAGCGGCGAGTGCCAAGTCAAACATTAAAGTATCCAAATCTATGACTTCAGACCTCAACCGTTTGCAACTGCCTATGCAAATTCAGAAACATAGGAACCAGCGACTCCCGGCACGATCAGTGGAGCCGCCGTCCCTGGTTAAATTAATGCTAGAGCGGCTACAGGGAACCGATAAACTCATCCTGAACCGAACAAATGTGTTAAGGCTGTTACATCATGTCCCGCGACTCCGTTCGCTCGAATCGAAAGACTTGAAAATCATCGAATTTCCAGATGACTTGTGCACCGATAGGGTTATAATACATCTAAACTCTAACTTAATTGCAAAAGTAATCCTGGATGCAGACGAAGAATTGCTGTCATTGGGCTTTGATACCTATAAAGTGTCGGACTCAGAATGTGGTGGCAAAAAGGATGAGAAAGAAAACTATGAAGGCAAGGCTCTGCTTTATCATAAGAGCGAATCTACGTCAGTAGAGACTTTGAGAAACAGCGATCAAATGGACCTAAAAGGGCAGCCTCAATGCGACAAGAGGGAACTAGTTCGAAACATTAACCTAACCGTCGCCCCTCTGTACAGATCAGCGATGGGAGCACAGGACATGAATATTAGAACAAACCCCATGGAAAAAATTAAAATCACCATAGACAATGAGAGGTCATCCGATAAATTGTCCTTGTCACAAACTGGCAACCAAACAGCGCACACTCCAGTGGAAGACTGGAACTGGATGGCAGCTGCGTTAAACATGAAATCGACTAGTTAACGCCTAAAGCTTAATATATCCAAGGAATGTAGCTTTGCCTCATGGAATACACGTGGTTTTTCACATCTGCAGAACAACAAGTGGATCAACGACCTACAACTGATATGTCTCCAGGAAACTTGGATGTGTGACCTGCCAACTATCACAGACTTTGAATGTGCTCTGAATCCAGCTGTTAAAGCCGAGAAAGGCCGACCATTAGCCGGACTTTTGACAATGATCAAACGGTCTACGGGATATCGGCTGTTGAAAGCAGTTAATTATACACCTTACATTCAAGTCTGTGAGATAAGGAAACCTGTTGCTATCCCTAAGGCTTGCGACGCGATTTATATTATTAATGTCTATTGGAATCACCAACGAACCGGGACTCAGCTCTTTATCGACCAGGTCACCACAATTCTTGATGAATTGTTAGAATCCAGCCCTGGAAGTGATTTGATTGTATGTGGAGACTTGAATATTGATTTCTTTAAGCCACAGAGTTCCCTTAAAGGCCAGCTAGCAAAATTATGGTTAGACGAAATGAAAGTGAGGGGTCTCTCAATGCTAAATGGCTGCACACAAGGTGATATCCCGGCAAAACCAACGTGGAAGCGAGAAGGACAAAGTTCCATCATTGACTACATCTTTGTGTCTGACACCATGCATGGGAAAACCAAATCAATGGAAATTCCGCAATGAACAACAGTGACCATGATATGCTGGAACTAAAATTCCAAGATTCTAGATGCGCACAGACTGAAAAATGGAGCGCAAAAATCTTGGTGGAACCAAATCGTTTGCGCTTAAAGCTGGAAGAAAAGGAGGTATTTACAATTCGCAACCAATTTAAGTTATCAGGGAAAGAGATTGACTATGTGCCAATATTGTCACAATTCAAAACAAAAAATATTGGTATGAAAAATTGGTCCTTTAAAAAAAAACACAGCTTTGACATCATGATAAATCAACATAAAAGAACAATGAGAGCTGAAATTCTTAAAAACAACCAAGGCCCAATTGATGAAATATCAAGGAAAAATAAAACAGTGAGACAATCCTATAAAAACTGGATTAAAAGTCATCGAGCGATATTACATCAGAATGACGCTGAAGCGATGATGAGGATTCTAACGGAAAAAAACAGTGGGGAGTTCTGGCGTGCAATCAACGGTATGGAAGCCCCACAAGTTGCCTTACAAACTTGCCCAGTTCCAGAAAAAGATTGGGTGAATCACTTCACAGCTCTGTATCACAAAGATCTCGAGCCAGATAAGTCATCCCCCGTTATACCATCATGGAATCTACAGTTCCCAAAAGAGGATATCTATGAGACAATCGTGAGAGCAAAAAACTCTCGGGCACCTGGCCCAGATGGGCTGTCGAACTATATGATTAAACAATTTCCTGACCTGTGGTGCGACCTGTGCTGTGAATTATTCGCAAGAATTAACTCCCAAAAACAAGTACCGGCATCGTGGAAGACTGGAATAATCGTACCAATATTCAAGAAAGGTAATAGACTATCACCAAAAAACTACCGACCAGTGGCGCTACTTGATGTTCTGGGCAAGATCTTTTCATCATTGTTGCATAAAAAATTGATTACATGGGCAAAATCAGCAAATAGAGTAGATAAAAGACAGGCAGGCTTTGTGAAATCAGTTGGCTGTTCCCTGAACCTGCTTGTATTAAACTTGCTGAAAATGGAAGCCCTTAGAACAAACACGAGAGTGTACCTTGCTTTTGTCGACTTCTCCATGGCTTTTGACATGATCGACCGAGAAATCTTGTGGCAAAAGTTAGAAGTGTGGGGCTGTCCACCTGGACTACTTGCAGCCATAAAGGAACTTCACAAAGACACCTCGATCTCTATTCGGCTCGATCAATCTGGGACCTTATCAGCCCGAATTAAGACGTATAAAGGTGTCAAGCAGGGGTGCCCGTTAGCTGCGGCAATCTTCAGCCTCTTCATTTCCGATATCGGAGCTTCAATTCAATCCGTGAGATCGTTCCCACCAAAACTAAACTCACTGAAGATAAGCTGGTTACTATACGCTGACGATTTGGTAATACTAGACTTGACACCAATAGGGCTACAACGGAAACTTGAAGCAGTTCATAATTATGTATGTCAGAACAAGTTAAAGATCAATACTTCAAAGACTGAAATACTGATCTTTGAGAACCTAAAAACAAGTTGGCAACAAAAGGATTCAAGACAGATTTGGCATTTAAATAATGAGAAACTACAATTGTCGAAAAGCGTAAAATATCTCGGCATGATTTTGAATTCAAGTATCTGCGACGAACCATGGGTAGCAGACTCTAAACGAAAATGTGGCCAGCTGGCTTGTCAAGGCCTAGTGATACATAAAAAATACGGGCGCTTCTCAATGCAACCACTTCGTAACTTTTATGAACAAAAAGTGACCCCAATTCTAGTATATGGAGCGGAAAATGCATTTGGCTGCCCGTCTTCTCACTGGGCCTCTTTAGAACACATGTTCTGGACTAAGGCATTAAGTTTACCTCCTGGAATAGCAACAGCTTGTTTACGTTACGAATTAGCTCTAATATCATTACACGCCAAGATATGTTGGAATCAACTGTCATTGTTTCGGAAAACTAGAGCAGAAGAAGGAATCCCCCAATTTCAGATTTTCCATCATGCTTCGTCTAAAGGGGTTGATATCCTTTCGCAATGGGTAACACAATGTGAAGACGTGCTATCAATGAATAACATCACTTTGGAAACTCTCCTCACAAACCCCACAGCAGTCAAAAAGAAATTATGGCGTGCGGACTGGATAAACACATGTACTGAGCGTAATGACACAAACGCGATGAAAGATTCCCCTGTGGAAGCAAGAGGATATAATATCCTTCAAAAATATCTATCTCGTTTTCCGAATCCAAAAGCCAGAAGATCATTTATGCTTTTCAGGCTAAACGCAATGGAAACGAAAGACAGAATTTGTCATTGGGCGTGCAACGCGAGTCTGAACCCCATCTGTCGGCTGTGTAAAAAGAATTGGAGTCCCTTAGGCACTTAGTTCTATTCTGCGCAGCACTGAAAGACGTAAGATC
Source organism: Ambystoma mexicanum (assembly GCF_040938575.1). NCBI lineage: Eukaryota > Metazoa > Chordata > Amphibia > Caudata > Ambystomatidae > Ambystoma > Ambystoma mexicanum. Next base: position 1,183,016,648 of record NC_090924.1, read on the forward strand.
AATTCACCTGGGACGATGGAACGATAACAACTTATCAGCATGTGCTGATGAGTGGTGGCAGAGTATGTGGAACGGTGTAGACATGAAATTAATCATACCCTTAACCTCTTTCCTGGTTGACATAGAAGAGAGATTAAAAGACAATAATGAGTGACTAAGGGATGGCGAATTTAATAATGTACGTTTTTAGGCATAAGGAAATGCCGAGTAATGTTTAACCTCGAGGGCAAAAGGGAGGGGGTTAATGTAGGACGAATTGATAAAACTCAATGTGGTAACTTTTATGTTCTTAAATTGTGTTGTAAAACATTTTAAAGGTTTGAATTTAAACCAATAAAAAAATAAAAAAAAAAAAAAAAGAAATCTCCCCGCGGACCCCCTTGGATAGGGCTGTGCATGTGTTGACAGGTGTTGGGGGGTCCCCCCTGTGGTATGGGCATGCCCCGCAGCCAGTCCAAACCACAGGGAACCACCCAACTACCGTGACCATGCCCCGCAGGCAGCCCACACCACAGGGGACCCCCCTAAACCCCTGACCATGCCCTTCAGGCATCCCATCACACATGTCCATGCCCCGCGGGCAGCCCACATGACAGGGGACCACCCAACGCCCGTGACCATACTCCACAGGCAGCCCACATGGCACCATACACCTCATGCAGGTCCCAAATTATGTCCCCCCACCCCATTGGTGACAGCAACCTGCAGGCAGGCCCTGACTCATGTCCCCCCACCCCACCAGTGATGGCAACCTGCAGGCAGGCCCGACTCATTTCCCCCCACCCCACCAGTGACAGCAACCAGCAGGCAGGCCCTGACTTATGTCCCCCCACCCCACCAGTGACAGCAACCTGCAGGCAGGCCCCGACTCATGTCCCCCCACCCCACCAGTGATGGCAACCTGCGGGCAGGCCCCAACTCATGTCCCCCCACCAAACACATTGACACAACATAGAATCATGTGGCAAATGTCCTCCCAAATGGCACCCCACACTGCCCCCCCCAGTGCGACTCCACGCCCATCCATTGGGCCCACTTTACAGTACTGTCCCCATGGCATGGCATTCACCAAAGCAGACATGCATGCACCCAGATACATGTTCAACATAGCCACATAGCAGTGACACATGCCTGAGCCAATGGCGAATGACACATGCACCAAACAAATGAAAGCAGACAACAAAAATATATCACTGCATGGAAATGTATTAATAAAAATGAAATTGACCAAAGGAAAGCAAACATGACAATGAAAAAGAAAAGAATGAAAATTTAAATGAAATGCAAAATCCAAAGGAACATGAAATTTAAAAAAAATGCAAAACCTTAAAGTGGTCCTTGTCCAAAATCAAATAATCCACATCCAAACGGTAAATGAAAAGAAAAAACATTCCTCCATGGGTAAAATGAAATAAACAAAAAACACAATACTCCAACTATGTACAAGGAAAGTTTGAAGGGTCCATGATCCCAACACAAAATGAAACCCTACAAAAATACAACTATATACAAAAAGTGGAGCAATGTCCATGGACTCCAAAGAAAAAATAAAAAGAAAGGAAACCTTACCCTAAAGAACTCTTTACAATGGTGGTGGGCTAGTCCTACGGCTCACAGTTCTTACCAAGAGTTTTGGCCAGGGCATCATCGAACACGGTGTCTAGGGCACAGAGGTGGGACTGTGCTCTATCCCCGAGTGCTTGCAGGGACGCCGCCATGTTCTCCACCAACTCCCTGCGAGTCTCCTTGAGGAACTCCACCCACCTCTCTACCCGATGCATGGAGTTCTCTGCCCTGACCATGTGAGCCGTGACCTCTCTGCCCACCGCTGCCCTGCACCTATTTGCTGGCCCATCCGCTGCCACACGGAAGACACTCTTTGTCCAGGGTCCCCCTGCCCTTTGGCCGATGCCTGCCCCTGTGATGACCTTGGCCCTGTGTCCTGACGCCTCCTAAGTCGAGCCTGCTGCTGCCTTGATGCTATCTGCCTGTGCCACCACGACTGCCTCTGGGATGATGGCAACCCCTGGGGCTGTCATGCTCGTGCCCCGCTCAAAGGTGCCTGCACAACCTCCATTGCCAGGGGTCCTGTTGCTGGGGTGCCCACCTCTGCTGCACCTCCGACTCCCGACTCTGGCAGGGATGGGATCTCCACCAGCCTTGCCGCAGTGGCTGGGGCAGGTCCACAGGGGGCTGGGATGTCATGTGGGCCAGAAGACGGCATGGAGGACGACTGGCACTTAGTGGGTGAAGAAGAGGAGAGGGTCGCAAAAGTGCCCAGCACATGGAGGAAACCCGTGATAATGAGCTGGCCTAGCCAGTTCTGGGTGGCACACGTCTGTTCGTGATGACATGCATGGTCCTACCAGTAAGCACACACATCATCACAAATTATGCGTCAGTTGACATGGCCTCTTCCTCTACCTGCGGACAGACCTGGACTGAGGCATCCGTGCTGGTGCACAGTGATGCAGTCTCAGTATCAGGGACAGGATTAGGCACAGGCCCCTCTGTGGTGACCTGTGCTGCCTCCTGCCCTTGCCCGTGGACTGCACCACTTGCACAGGTGGCATCACCCCCTCCAGAACCCATGTGCGGCTCTGATGCAGCCTTCTCCTCAACCGCCACCAACCTGGATGCCTCTGCACCATCTTCTGCATTGTTCTGCCCCTGTGGGGGCTCACCTGCCCCTTCTGTGGCTGTAGTAGCGGACGCGGCACTAGTCCCCTCGCTCCCGGAAGATGTTGCAACATAGGAGGGTGACTGGGTCTTGTGTCTCCGCCTGGTGGAGACATACCCGCCACTTTGCTCTACAGCGCTGTCTCTGCCCTCTTCCTCCATCGATGCTGTAGATAGGAAGACATTGAACACACGGAGCAGGGCACCAAGCAAATGTCTGCTACATACAAAGCAAATGCACATGAGTGACACCGTCAAATGTCATATCCATCATCACCCTGTAAGCGATATTCAATCAACACTACGGCTAAGTCAATGCCTAGTCTGGGATTCTGAAGAAAACCCTTATTGATGTATTTTTATGTCCAGTTCAGTACTCTGGATGAAAACCCTTGTATAACACCCCCCTCTTAGAATCCCCCTGACCCCACTGAGCCAAGAAGTAGGTTTTTTTTGCAAATTAAAAGGTTTATTTGAAAAATTAACAAGATATATATCACACTTTTATAATAAATTAATAATTGATATCACACTTATGGATATAATGTTGATCAACAAGGGGTAATCTGGCACTAGCACACTTCTTTACAATCAATGAGGAGTTATTATAGGATTGATAAGGTAGCAAAAATACTTTTATGGTTTCAAGGGAAAAGCAATGAGGAATAAAATGCAGTACAGAAATACTTGATATGATTTTAGCAAAAGATAAGATAATCACTTTTTCTCTGGCAATCCACCCCCCGATCCCCTATGCAATGTAAGAAATTGAAGGAGATGGAAAGAGGAGCACACAGTTCTCCGGAATGCAATCAAATACAATACGAAATTCAGTTCCCCCCCAGCAAGCTTAGAGGAAACAGGTAGAAGTTTGAAATACAGGCCCAAAATGCATTTAAATGTGATGGCAATGGATGGGAAAATGTGCTAACCGATTTTAATTCCCTCTAGAGATTCAGGGTGAGTGAGAGATGCTTGTTGGTATTAGTTCAGGCTCACTTTAGCAATGCTCTATGAGTTATTACCAGTTTGCAAACGGATTTTAACAAAGGAAAGAAAGGAGCTGCTATTTTGACAAGTGGAGAAATTGAGCCAAATCGCAAATCGTGGTAAATTTCGCAAGTGCATAAATCGTGATTACGGAAAAAGTATAGGGAGTAGGAAGTTGGTTGTAGGCTCGTTGGAAAGCCTAGAATCACAGCTTTAAAATGAAAGGAGATACAGACGATTTTGTGAAGGTAGTTTTTCAGAAATGAATCACAGTTTCAGAATGACAGTTGACAGCTTTCAGCTTTAAAATGACAGGTGACAGTTGTGCAGCTTTAGAATGACAGATGACAGCTTTCTAAGAGACAGTTCGAATTAAGTTAAAATAGTTTAAGAATTAGATTAATTTAAACTAATAGATTGGGTTTTGCACAGTTCTGGCGGTACTCACAATATATTTTGGACAGGAATGGGCCTCGCCACGGATCTGGTCAACACGTCCAGCGGCGGTTCTCTCTGCTCGGCGGGTCAATCAGGCACCGGTCCTGCTCACCGCGATTTGGATCTCTGGTTCTGCTCACAGCGGTCTGGGTCTGGTCTGCAGTTCTGGCAAAAGTTCTTGGCAAAGAATTCAAACAGCTCGCCCGGCTGTTGAATAGTTTGGTTAGGTTTGCTGGATTCTGAAGGCCTGCTGAGAATACTATTGCTTGCAGTGGGCCTTCTAGGTTCAAAGTTCTGTAGTCTATGGGTCTCTAGTTCTGGTCTCTGTCTGGATGGGATGTCGGCCATCAAAATGCTCCGCAGAAATGGAAAATGAACCCCTCTACCTGTCCCAGCAGTCTATTTTTATGTGTTTTGGAAGTGGGTGTGTGCGTGGCATAACTGAGACTGCCCCTCTCTACTTCTCATTGGCCCAGTTCTCCCCTCTCCCTTGATTGGGGAGCTGGGTTGGGTGTCATCTTTATGGCTTACAGAAAGACACTCCACTTGTCAATGTGCACCCAAATCTATTTCTGATCCAAATACATATTTCCCAGATACACAATTTGTTGAAATTACATGTACACATTATATATTCCTTATGGTCCATGCTTGTACGCCTCTGATCTTCCTAGGGGCTTGCATTCAAGAATGGCAACTTATTTTCGATTTTAGTGGGTTTTGCAACATTGGTTTTTCATCAAAAATTATACAAAGGTACACGCCCCTTCTCCAAATATCCCAGTAAATTTCCAGGTCTTTAGCTTAAATACAGTGTCTACAATATTCATAATTAGCGGGGTTTTGCCCAAGAACATGGTACAAATTGCAGTTTGGACTCAAATCGTGAGGGCATTTTTCATACTAAGACTCTCACAGTTGTACATTCCTGTCAGTTGGTTACAATAAGTTATCAATGTTTCTATAAAATATATATTTGTTGCAATTCAACTCCCCAAAGTGTTTGGGTCTGCCACCAGAAGTCTGGTTGGGTCAGTGATCACATGTCTCTCCTTGCTGGCAGAGGGCTGTTGACAGGAAACACTCAAAATTAACATACATCATTCAACTGAAAGGGGCTATTGTCTCTCTCCTCCAGGCTGAAGGGGAAACCCCCTCCCTCTCACTCAGAAGGGCCATGTGATATCCTGCCTCCTGTTGTGAGTCTCTGGGGTGTTAAGAGTTCTCAGCCTCTTGGCCTCTGGGAACAGCAGGTGGCTAAGATTTTTTAATTAATCAACAGGCTTTGAAGTCCAGTTGACTCAGGTCCCTTTGTCATCCAGTTCTCCTGTCAGAGTTTAGACCGCTAGCACCGCCTTGTGGAATTTGTTGGTACTGCATCCATTTTTGGGATCTGTCTTGAATTACTGCATTTCAATAGAGTGGTCTTTTGCTTGATAGAATAGGACCCTTGCTTAACATTGTTTTGATGGCATCCTTACAGTAGAGTGTTGATGTGGAACCCCCCACAAGAAGGTTGTATCTTTGGCGTGGTCTTGTGCCAACTGCGCAGTTCTCCTGGACTCTGGAATGGAATGATGGGCGGCGGCAGCTCATCCCCACATCTACACAGTCTATTGATTCAGCATGGGTCAAAACCCTTCACAAACCCCCCCCGCCCGACTACGCTTTGATTCAAGTCGAGGGGAAGTCGGGTGCAAAGGAGGTTTTGAGCCCTTGCGCTGGTATGTCCACATTATCTTCTTCGAATTCTGTAGATGGCACAGTTCAGCATCTTTTCCTCCACCCAGTTGGATCGATCAGTCCTCCTCGCCGGTCCTGATGGGAATATTGAGCGGTACCCCGGGCCCCTCGGATCTTTGCTCCCGGTCCCTGGGCATCCTCCTTGGCTAGTCTACAGGTTTTCTTTCTCATAGGACGACAAAGGAAAGCGGCCTATCAACTCAAATGGTGACATTTTAGTTGCAGATGAAGGGGTAGATCTGATGGCCATTAGGACAATAGGAATACCTATTCATAGACATTTCTCCCCCACTATTGATATAGTGGGGCGACATATACATTTTATACTTTAATAGACATAGCATTCCAATTTTGAAAAACAAGATATAATTCAGAGACAGTGGCTTACAAGCATCATAATATTTTAGAGACTATATGTGGGATATTTTAGGGTTGGAACTGAATTAATCTGGAGCGGTCCCCTCTGGTATTGCAGAGGACTCCTCCAGTTGCTGCAGAGTGTGCCTGGGATGGCAACACTTTAGCTGATTTATATGTACCCACTTGTCTTCCCCTTCCGCCAGACTACCTTTGGGGATGCGGATCTTGTAGGCCACAGGGGAGATTTTGTCTATAATTTCAAATGGTCCCTTCCATGTAGGCAAACATTTTCGCTGTTTGGCCTGGTTCATTTGGAAATTGTATAGATAGACCCGGTACCCCACAGTATATTCCTTCCTGGTGGTCTTCAGGTCGTAGTGGGTTTTCATGCTATCAGCTGATCTTTCTAGATTCCACTGAGCATAGGCAAAAGCATGCTGAAGGTGTTTACTTAAATTCTCCACATACTCATGAGTTGTGTAGGCATTTATCAGTGTCTATGTTTGGGTCCTGTAGAGCAGATGCTGAGAAGCACCATCTTGCGTCCGGTTATCAACTCAAATGGTGACATTTTAGTTGCAGATGAAGGGGTAGATCTGATGGCCATTAGGACCAGAGGTAGTCGGATATCCCAACTTGGCCCAGAATCTGCCACAAACTTTTTTAATATGGTCACAATGGTTCGGTTGTATCTCTCCACTGCTCCAGAAGAAGCTGGCCTGTAAGCAATATGTAGCTTCCTTTTGACCCCCAGTATCTCCCACATCTTTGTCATTACCTCGCTGGTGAAATGGCTACATCTGTCTGACTCAATCCTTTGAGGTAGACCAAAACGGGAAAAGATGTGGTTAATCATCAGGGCAGCTGCTGTTTCTGCCTTGCAGTTTGGGGCTGGGAGACATTCCACCCACTTGGTAAACAAGCATGTAACGGTCAACATGTACTTGTTTCCTCTAGATGAGCGAATTACAGGGCCTACAAAGTCGATTTGCAAATCTGACCATGGCAGTGTCATCCCCCTCTTTTGGAGAGGCGCACGGTGTGTGAGGGATGATGGCTGAAACTGCGCACACACAAGACACCCCTTCAAGTATTGGTCGAGGTCCTGCCCCATGTGTGGTCAGTATGCAACCTCTCTTAAGATTTCCAGTGTTGTGTGAAACCCCCTATGACCGGCGGTGGCCACATCATGGGCGTCACTTAACATCAGGCTTCGGAATGAGGTAGGAACCACCCACTGATCGTGGCCAGCTTTTGGATTTCCTTACCAGCAAACCGTCTTGGATTCGGAACATTTTTGGACATTTCATCAACACTCTTAGGTCCTCATTCCCAATGTAATTGGTATCCGTCAGGGGAAATTTCTCAGGGTCCTCAATGTGTTGGTAAAACTTACCAATTATTGGATCCCCCTTCTGAGCTGTAATCAAATCAGCATCAGGGGTCTCCTTACTCCATTGTGAAGTTGAAAGATCATTGTGAGCATTTGTCTGGGACCTAGTGATAGCAGTCCCCTGGATTTCCCCCAACAGGGACTCTATTTCTATTAGATCCCCTTGCATGGCCCCGGTCTTGGCCAGCTGATCAGCTAAGTAATTTCCAGTTTTGTCTGGTTCCTCTACTTTGGAATAACCCTTGATCTTTTTCCAGTAGATGGTCATCCCATTCGATATGACCAGATCATCAATATTTTGGATTAGCTTCCCATGTTTCAGGGTTTTGTTATTAGCACATAACATGCCTCTGGTTTTCCAATTAACCAGGTGCTCCACGAACCCGTTCCGTACATAATCCGAATCTGTGATTATGACCAGTTTGTGGAGTTGATGTTGGACAGCAGTGAGGATGGCCTGATGCACAGCCATCAATTCCGCCACCTGACTACTTTGGGGACCAATTTTGTATCCAGCGGAGGGTTCTGGGGACTCATTCACCCATGCATTCCCTACGCTGGCCACCAGTTCTTTCTCCCCGTTGTTGTCAACATGGTAGGAGCATCCATCCACATAGACAGTGGGCATTCCCTCACACTTGTCTTCTTCAAAGACTTTGTGTTGGGAATTAAGGTATGCCTCCATGTTTTCCTTGATTGTTAGACTTCCGTCCTCGAGACAGTTTTCTCTGGCACAATCATGCAAGTCAGCCAGACCTTGCGCGAGGGGACTCTTCTTGTTTTGGCCATATCTGACCTCTACAGAAAAGCCTTGCATTGACAGAATCCAGGAAGTAATTCGGGAATTACTCACATTTCCGGCCCGGATTCTGTCACTTTGGAGATATTGCAAAGGCTGGTGTGGAGTCTCCACTATGATGTGTTCCCCCTGGATAAACGGGCGGTAATTCTTCAATGCCCACACCGTTGCTAGGAGTGCCTTCTCACAATCGTTGAATTTTTCCTCCACAGAGGATAAAGTTTTGCTTGCATAGGAGATTACTTTATTGACCTTGTCATGCTTTTGGTATAATACTGCCGTCAAGCACGTATTAGAGAACCCTGTCTCTAGGAAGAACTCCTTCTTTCTGACAGGGTAAGCTAGGCAAGGCGCTTGTGAGAGGCTTCTTTTGTGTTGTCTTACTGCCTCGGATTGTTCTGGACCCCATTCCCACTTGACCCCCCCTTCAAGAGATGAATCAGGAGTCTAGTGATCTCTGCGTAGCCCTCAATGAACTTTCTGCTGTAATTAGTCAGTCCAAGGAGGCTCCTTAGTTCCCGCAGAGTTGTGGGGTCTTTCAGTTTCTGAAGTGCTTCCACTTTCTTTTCTTGGGGACAGAGACCCAGAGGAGTAATCTCATGCCCCAAGAAATTAACACAGGTTCTGCACCACTGTGATTTCTGGAAGGAAAGTTTTGCTCCGGCGGCCCTCAACTGTGTCAGAACATAACGGATCTCCGCTATGTGTTCTTCCACAGATGAACTTTTGATGAGGACATCATCTACATAAGCCAGGTTACCCCTCACACCCAGGTCGGGCATGGCCTTATGTAGGAAAATGTTGAATTAATTGCCGGAGTTGAGGTATCCGAAGGGAGTCTGGGTCCATGTGTACAGCTGGCCCCCAAAGGTAAAAGCCAGTTTGTATTGGTCCTCCCTACTGACAGGCACGGTCCAGTATCCATTGGTCAGGTCTATTGCTGTGAATACCTGTGACCCCTGAATCTGGGCCAGCCCTTGGTCAATGTAGGGAAGAGGCCATCGGGAAGTATGGACCCATTTGTTGAGCTCCCTAAGGTCGGCACAGAGTCGCCACTGGCCGTTTGGTTTCAATATTCCCAGCACCGGATTATTAAAGGTGCTGTGGACTGGACGGATTATTCACCGGGACTCAAGGTTCTTAATTATTTCAGTAAGGGACTCCATGGATGCGAGAGGCAAACGATATTGCTTCACAAACACTGGAGTCTTTCCAGGGTCCGTGGGAATTGTTGTTGTGTGGATGTCAGTGCGACCACAGTCATATGAGTCTACCGCAAAGAGATCTTGGAAATCCAAGTAAACTTGTTTCAACTTTTGCTTCTGTTCCAGAGTTACACAGGCATTTGCTAGTTTGACTCTATCTTCCACCATCTGCCTGAAGCCTGGAAAGACTTCTGGTTTGGCTATCTCAGCGGCCTCCTCCAGCTGGGTGGAGAAGTCCCTTGTCAGAGTGCTGATTTGGACTGGAGGCTTCAGGTGGGAAAGGCAGCCCTCATGGACCTGGAAAATCACCTCATCCCTCCTGAAGTCACATCTTCCTTACCATAAGGGCAAGAAGTGTACACCAGGAAGTTCCCCCCATGCCGGGTGAAAATCCTGTCTGGTGTTGTGTTGTCCTCACTGTCACTGTCAAAACAGTCCTTGGGGATTTGTCCTAACAGTTCATTTCCTAAATCAATGGAGAAATGTCTGTCATCAACCGCCATTCCAATAATGGTGCCTGCGGCTAGAGTGATACTCTTTAAGTCGCTGTTATCCACCTCTATTGGAATGGTGTCATGTTCTATGTTGACTAATTGTATTGGGTTTACCCCTAACCCTTCTTGTTGGAGAGAAGCATTTAGATGAATATAAGCATCAGGGTTTTTCAATGTTTGTCCTCTTTTAACTTTCCCTTCCAGGGAGAATTGTCGGGTCCTTTCCGGGATGGTGACTTCCTCTTTAATCTGAATTTCAACTGCATAAGGTAGCAATTGAGCTGACCTAAATGCTTTTTCTGGATCATCAAAGCCCATGGGAATATCCGCTAATCGGGACCAAGCTTTGAAGTTTATTAGGTCCAAACTAATGGCAAAGCGATTGAGAATGTCAATGCCTAAGTAAAAGGCGGCAGTGACATCTCGCACGACCCAACAATTATGGACTATGCTCTTCTTGCCAATGGAGATTTTGAGCATACACCTGCTTGGCAGGAGATGTTTCGAATTGGGTGCTTCCAGGTCCATTTCCCATTTGTCTATCAGTTTGAATGTGGGAATGGCTGGATCTTTTGGGAGTTGGCGGAAAATGGCTTTGCTGATGAAGCTCTTACCGTTGTTCACACACACTCGGGCGAGAACAGAGTCCTTCCCATCATTTAACTGAACAGGGATGAACAACTGCTCTCCAATTTGCTGAATATCAGCCAGGCTCTGAGCTGATTTCACATCTTTCTGGACTATAGGAGTGGGAGTGTCTGATTGTGGATTGGTAAAGAATTTCAGAGTATTTCCTTCCAGTGTGGAATACCACCTTAAACTGGAAGGGAGGTTGATTTTCAGAAATAGAGAGGACCCTCCATCACCAGTCTGTTGTCCTACTGCTATTACTGTCACGTCTGGAATTTGGTAGTTCTGGAAGTGAAATTCTACTTGGTCAGATTTTTGTTCAACCATGTGGCAGGTGCCGTTTAACCTAACATGGTTGACACTCTGTTTTAATTTTATTGGTCGGCTAGTCTGGGTCCAGATGACGTTGTTTACGCAATCTATTAGGGGTGACAACCTTCTCAGGAGGTCATTCCCTAGTAAACAAGGGGTGCCCTCTGGAGTCACTACTATGACCCGGTGTTTCACCTTGTGTCGCCCAATTTTGATGTCCAAATCTGCAGTCCCCTCGACAGGAATTTCCTTTCCGTCAAAGTTCTGCAGTTGTCCAGGAAGAGAGGTGAGAGGAATACCGTAATTCTCCCCCCTTCCTGCATTCAGTTCATCAAAGGCACTTCTGGACAGAAGGGTAGCTTGAGATCCAGTGTCCACCAGCGCCAAAATTGTACCCTGCCCCTGTACTTGTACCGGGGCATAATATCTTCCCTCCTTCTCCTCAAGGGGGCACAGATAATGCACATTTTTGGACAACTGGTAGGCTAATTTTCTGGTTTTGGACATGACGAGAGAAGAGATTTGGGCAGAATTCTGTGGAGAGTCTTGGGAATCTGAAAGAAAAAGTTGGCAACTGGAGATCAGAGCCATTGTGGGTTCCCCTGGTTCCGGTTCTGGGCAGCCCCCCCCCTTTTTGGAGGCAGTCACCAGGATGGGTTTGAACCAGGGGATTTCGGTATTGTGGGTTCTGGGATGAGATGATGGGCGGCGGTAGCTCAGTCTCCATATCTCCCCAGTCTGGATTGGAATCCCTTCGGACCCATTTTTCTTTGGGAGGAGTTCCCCCATCTCTAAAGGAGAAGATCCTTTTCCCAGGATCCTCTGAGGATTCCTCTCCCTCAAATTGGAAGATCTGTACCTCCTCCACAAACTGGGCCTGTTTGGGTACTTTGTTTCTCCTACCCCCCCTCTGCTCCTTTGGAGGCAGACTTTCAGGGGCAGGAGATTTCGTTTCCGGTTCCTGGGTTTCCAGGGGCTGTTTACAAGTGAGGAAGGAAGCTTCCTCCAAGGCTTTACACCCCTCTTCCCCTTGTGCCTCCTCCCTGGGAACCGGTGGGTTATCGGGGTGCTGCCCCCGTCATTGTTCTGCAGCACCAGGTCCAGAGTTTGGGGCATTCTGCGGTGGCATGCTCATCTGAGGGTTCTGTTGAGCTCTCAGTATGTGACCCAGATCCCGTGCCATATTTTGGACCTGGCGCTCAAGTTGGGAAACCCGCTCAGGTTGATACTGGGTTCTGTTTTCTCCCCTGGGCTGATCCCGGGAAGGGTAGCTATCCCTTCTCTGGTAGTACCCCTGGTTGGGAAGATTTGGGTACCCCTCCACCCTTGGCCTCCCCTCTCCCGGATTAGTTTGTCTGGGCTCAGGGATCTGGGGAAAGAAGGATGGATGATTTTGGGGCTGGAAGTTGGGTGGATACCTGGGGAAAAAATTCTGCCCAGGGTTTGGTGAATTTCTGCCCTCCTGGGGGAAGTTAGGAGGGAAATTCCCTGGGTTAGGTGCTTGGCCGGATCCCCCCCCCCTTGGGCTGGAGGAGTCCACACATAACCCAGGATGGGTCGGTTTCCCTTGTAGCGGGGATTTACATAATCATGGGAGCGAGGAACCCCATTTGTGGGACTACCTCCGTGACTCCCTGTCTGTGACTGGCCCGAGGGCCTTCTGGTGTTAGAGTTATTTGGTGCAGGCAGGTTTTTAGGCCCCCCATCTCCAAAGCTAAAATGGGGGCAACCTTTACCTCTGCCACCCTAGCAGCAGCAGGGGTGCTGTTGGTTTTGGGGTTTTTCTGCGCATTATTTTTATTTTCGATGGGCTTCTGCACCTCATAGATCCGGGCAGCCTGTTCAATGACCCAGTCTAAAGATCTTTTCTCATGAAAATCTCTCACGAGCTGGGTCATTATGTATTTGGGTAAGGCATGTAAAAACGTATTGATAAATTCTCTGCTATCCGTGCGCACCCTTCTGGTGGTCTGCGCAAAAGCACGCTTTAATTCTAGCACAAACTCTTGTGGGGCCTGATCCTCCCCACATTGCAAATTGTAGGCTGCCTTGCGAGCCTCTTGAGGATTTCTGTGCACAGAAAAATGTTTCAAGATGGCCGCCCTGTATGTGGACCACGTTGAATGGTTTTGATCCTCCAGCCCTGCAAAGAAACTGGAGTATTCTGGTGAGAAGGTCCATTTGACGTACTGGATGCAGCTACTGCTGTCCTTCAAATGGAAAGTCTCCATCATTTGCTCATAGAGCTCCAAGTGTTCCCAAACAGAATACTTGGCGTTTTTATGATAAGGCGTGATGACACTCCTTATTGCCTTTATTTGTTTCAATGGGTCCTTAAGCAAGGCCCTTTTTGCCTTATTGGCCTTTTTGGTCCGGATAACCCTGGTCCATTCATCCTCTGACTCAGAAGCACTGCTCCCAGAGGTTCCTGTCTGATCTTCCAGGTTTTCCCGGATTCTGCGAGCCTGGGAATGGCTGGCAGAATGTGGGGACCTGGTCTCCTGTGTCCTGTAATGCTCAGAGGAGTCTTCAGATCCCTCCTTGCTGCCAGGATTTGATGGGTACCCCCCCACTGACCTAACTGGGCAGAGGTTTTCAGGATGCCCTTAATGGGCCTACTCTTCTGGGGTTCCTCACTAAATTGCACTGTGCTTGGGTGCCCATACCCGGATGCCCGCCCAGCCATTCCTGGGAGGTACTGGCCTATGAGCCCCATACTTCTAGCTGGATAGTAATCTGCCATCCCCGTGGCCCTGGGCTCATGTGCGTGAGGGGACATGGGGGTGGCAGAGTCCAGGGACTGGGAGAGATGAAGGCCTCTGGTACTAGGGCTCCTGAGTTTATGCTCAGGAGTTTCTCTTTCCCAGCGAACCTCATCTCTATCTGCCCCTGCTCCCTGTTGCAATGCAAGAGCCTGCGCTTTCAGTTCCTCAGTTAAGGCCTTACTAGACTCTATCAGTCTCTCCTGCATCGCTACCTGTTGCTGGAGCCTATCATTGTGCTGGCAGAGAGCCTTATTCCCTCTCTGTGCCTCCTGATTGGTCCTGGAGTACTGGGCCAGTCTTTGCTGCAAGAGGGTTACCTCCTGAGCTGTGTCCCTATTGGCCTGCTCCTTTCTTGCCAGAGCATCCTCCACCCTCCTGGTGTGCTCTAACAAGTTCTGGTGTTCTTTTTGGAGGTCACCCAGTCCCTGGAGGGCCAGGTGATTTTCTTCCATTTTCCTTTTTAGGTGGCAGACTTCCTGGCCTAAGGTATCCCTTTCCTGACTAAGAGCCTGCATCTGTGCCGCCAGGTCGTCCCTTTGCTTTTGGAAGGCACCAGCTTTCTGGCACTCTTGGTCAAACTCTGCCTGGGTATCCAGGTCTTTCAAAATCAGTTTACTGCTATCTGCCTTCTCCCTATCTAGGTGGCTTTGCAGGGTGACTACCTGCTCAGCACATGCCCTATTGAAGTCTAACTGTTGCTCCAGCTTTTTCTGGCTCTGCAGTAGGGAGTCCAAACCTTCTTGGTACTCCTTCTGCAAGGCCAGAAATCTGGTATCCTGGTCAGCCTTTTCCTGTTGCAGCACATCCATATCCTCCTTTATTTTAGTGATGTACTGTCTGCTGTCCTTTTCTGACTTCTGGCTCCTGAGCAGCCTCTGCTCAGAAGAGTCCAGATCAGATTGGGCCTTCTCTAACGCCATCTGTTGCCTATTTGCCAGATCTTGGCCTTCAGCACATTTGTCCTGCATGGCTCCCATATATAGATAGAAATATGCCGCTATCCTAACCATCTTGTCGTGTTCATCTTCAGCTTTAGGAGCCATATATAATTCACTCAGGGCCACATGTAATGGACCTTGATCCCTCCATGTATCTGACACTGTTTCAGTGACCTGTTGCGCGATTGCCTGCAACCAGACCGTTTGGTCCTGATGAGTCCACTCACCTCTCACAAATAGCTTATGTAAGAAGTGCTCTCTGGCTATTTTGATGTCTACCAGTGTCGTCATTCTGGAATTTGAGTTCCTTCCTGACTTACAGAAGTTTGTATTTTATTTTGCAAAACAGACCTTCTCCTTAGAGCGTTCCTTTGAGGGGTGCTTTACAGCGTACCACAGCGTGGTGATCCGACCGGATGTATGTATCCCGTCAGTTAGCACACTATATTAAGCTGCACAAGTGCTAATTCTAACCCAGAATATCCCGGCTCCGAGCCCCCACTTTGTAAGCGATATTCAATCAACACTACGGCTAAGTCAATGCCTAGTCTGGGATGCTGAGGAAAACCCTTATTGATGTATTTTTATGTCCAGTTCAGTACTCTGGATGACAACCCTTGTATAACACCCCGCTCTTAGAATCCCCCTGACCCCACTGAGCCAAGAAGTAGGTTTGTTTTGCAAATTAAAAGGTTTATTTGAAAAATTAACAAGATATATATCACACTTTTATAATAAATGAATAATTGATATCACACTTATGGATATAATGTTGATCAACAAGAGGTAATCTGGCACTAGCACACTTCTTTACAATCAATGAGGAGTAAGTATTGTCATGATCTCTGCTTCCAAAAGGTCAGGGTTTTCCCAACTCCCTTGGAAGCAGATCCATAACCCAGGTTCCGAGTGCCAACCAGTCCCAATTGGGACCTTTTGGACCCAGTCCTGGCGCCAGTGGCACCAGGCTCATAAATATGCCCAGTCCCAGCGCTGGAAGCGCCGGGCTCATAATGCTTGGGTGGACTTACCTGCAGCAGACCATGCTGCTTACTTGCCTGCCAGTTGAGCCTCTGATCCCCTTCTGTTTGGAACTACTTTTCCTGTTGGGTGGGGCTGGAGCCACTCCCTAGATTCAGAACACTGGAACTCTTCTGGAAAGCAGGAACTCTTTTCTTACCTAGGCGTGGCTGTGGAAGGAGACACCGAAGCACTACAGGAGGCTATTTAAACCACACCCGGTGGATGAATCTTGCTTTGCGTTATTCTGCAACCTCTGCAGCAGAACGCTGATCGTGTCTTCTGCATCCGGTCCTGGGCCTAAGGAAAAAGGCTTACCATCCTGAATCCAGTCTTCAGTAACACCTATAAAGACAAGAAAGAACAGGTTAGCATTCCGGCATCTGAAAGGCAAAGGCTTACCATCCTGAATCCAGTCTTCAGCAACACCTATAAAGACAAGAAAGAACAGGTTAGCATTCCGGCATCTGAAAGGCAAAGGCTTACCTACTCTTCGTGCGCTCCGGAGGTCTTCACACTGCATTCCGGCATCTGAAAGACAAAATCTTACCAACTCTTTGCACGCTCCGGAGGCCTTCGGCGCTGCATCCCGCATCTGAAAGACAAAACAAGGTGCGTTTAAAGACATTGGGGAACTTTAATACTCACGTGCCATTACTCCTTTCCACATGTAATCCAGTGGGTATTCCGGCACCCTGCAGCCACTCAGAACTCGTACATGCAAAATAAAAAGACAGTTAGAGCGCATCGTGAAGCAGGCAACAAGCGCTTACTGACGTGCTTCCAGGCGCTTCTATTCATCACACGGGCTCCATCTTCAACTCACTTCAGCCCGTCATCCGCCATCGCCGGAACCCTGCAAAACAAGAGACATCATTACTAAAGACTTTAAAGACATTTGAATGACTCGAAACTTACCGTTCGTGCAGTAAACGACGGACGGCAGTCCTCTGAAGTCAAGAGGCCTGCGCTACCTATCCAGTGAAGAAACTGGTTACAGCACCCTGCCCCGAGGCAGATGGAGAGCTCGGCATTCACTTACCTAAGGTGAGAGCGTTAACCTTTGGGGGTCTACAGGAGAGGAGAAGAGGAAAGAGATAGGGACACCCCAATAACCCCAGTTCATTAACCCCATATTTTCTATCTGCAGACATCTTACTCTACACGTCAGGCATACAGTGCACAGAAGTCCAGCCCAAGAGCCAACCGGGTGCTACACATCACCTTTGGAGATACGGTAGTCGCCCAGTCAAGACCGGCGCCTCTGCGAGAATCAGGTGAGCGTTACAGAACGCAAAGCCCACCGCAAAACTCTCGCCCAGGCGCTATGGAAACCTCGGATACTGACCCCCTAGCCCGGTTACTTGGGGAACTAAGGGCAGAAGTGCATGCAGCTCGTCAGGAAACGAATGCTCTAAGAAGGGAACTAATTATTTCCAAGGAGAGAACAGACAATCATGCTAGACAAGTGCTACAGTCACAAGCCGGACAGACCCCGTTACCCGCATCAGGGGCAAATCTTCCTTCAACATCCTCTATGAATCCAGTGCAGATCAACCTACCTGGGAATGTACCTCTGGCTCCGCCCGAGCGATTTTCTGGTGACCCAAAGAGGTTTGCAGTATTTATCAATCAGTGCCGGTTGCACTTCTTATGCCGGCCAGCAGCCTTTCCAACTGATCAAGCAAAAGTAGCTTTTGTACTTTCGTACCTTAGTGGCTATGCGGCAGACTGGTCGATCCCTCTAGTTAATCAAGATGATCCGGTTCTCCATGATTTTCAAGCCTTTCAACTTAGTATGAAAAACTGTTCGCAAGACATTCACAGGGGCAGACCTTGGACAATGAGCTTCTTTCGTTGCGACAGGGTAATCAAGACCTTTTGGCTTATATTGCATCTTTCAATAGACTAATAGTGGAAACTCAATGGCCTGAGGACAAAAGGATTACGCTGTTTTATAGAGGTCTACGTGGAGAGCTCAAAGACGTTTTAGCCCAAGTAGTGAATCCCCCACAAGACTGTTCGGATTATATAGACTTGGTCGTTCAAATAGATCACAGGCTGCAGAACAGGAAGGCCGATCGTTCCAAGTTTGATGCTCGAGTATTTTCCAAACCGCCAACTCCTTCCAAAGGAGTAGACTCCGGGAAACCCATGCAAATAGGGGGTCTGAAAGGTCCTCTAACACAAAGGGAGCGGGAAAGGAGGAAACAGTTGAAATTATGCCTATATTGCGGAAACTCAGGGCACTTTCTTCGAGACTGTCCGGTGAAACCTGCCAAGAAGGCAGTAGGAGCTGCAGTTACCAAAGTTACAAACTCTGAGCAGGGAAACGACCTCGCCCGACAAGAATAGAGGTCCTCTTGCCGAGCGTGAAAA
Source organism: Ambystoma mexicanum (assembly GCF_040938575.1). Taxonomy (NCBI): domain Eukaryota; kingdom Metazoa; phylum Chordata; class Amphibia; order Caudata; family Ambystomatidae; genus Ambystoma; species Ambystoma mexicanum. The sequence continues at coordinate 1,183,034,793 of NC_090924.1, forward strand.
CCAGTTCCGTGACCTCGCATTTCGTGATACCTATGGTCCTCATTAGCCCTGATAACCCGGATCGATTACATGCAATTGAAGCTTACGTCGACAGCGGTGCCATCGGCAATTATGTGGATCATGAAATGGTTTTGAGGATGAATCTAACTCTTTGTCCCAAGGCTGTAAAGGACGTCATTACTACGGTGGATGGTACGGAGATAGCCTCCGGGCCAGTAACGCATACCACTCAAGAGGTGACGCTAGTAAGTCAAGATGGACACCATGAGAAGATCGTGTTCGATGTGATCAAGGCCCCTCAGTTTCAGATTATTCTAGGAATACCTTGGTTAGAGAAACACAATCCTCTGATCGATTGGCGAGCAAGAACGGTCCAGTTTCCAGAATGTGTCTCTACTTGTCACCCTCCACCTGGTGTTGCACTGGCCGCAATTTCTTCAGAGACTCCCAAGTTACCTCCCGAATACCTAGAATACCAAGATGTTTTCCGGAAGGATCAGGCTAACTCTCTACCTCCTCATAGGTCTTATGACTGCCAGATAGACCTGATACCTGGATCTACTCCTCCTTGTAGTAGAATTTATGCCCTCACCGAGCCTGAGAACCTTCACCTTCGACAATACCTGGATCAATACCTGGCAAAAGGGTTTATTCGCCCTTCCAAGTCCCCTGCTTCTTCAGCTTTGTTCTTCGTTCCAAAAAAGGAAGGAGACCTTAGAACTTGTATCGATTATCGCTCCCTGAACCAGATCACCGTTAAGAATAGATATCCGTTACCTTTGATCCCTGAACTCCTGGACCAAGTCAGAAAAGCATGCATATATACAAAGCTGGATCTTAGAGGAGCTTACCACTTGGTACGAGTAAAAGAGGGCGATGAATGGAAGATGGCCTTCCGCACCAAGTATGGTTTATTTGAATATCAGGTCATGCCCTTCGGACTTTGCAATGCCCCGGCCGCCTTTCAATATTTTATGAACGATGTCCTCAGAGAGCTCATAGATGTATGTGTTGTTGTTTACATTGACGACATCCTCGTTTATTCTTCATCGGAATCTGAACATCGGAAACACGTGAAAATGGTCCTCGAAAGATTGCGTCAACACAAACTTTTGGCTAAGTTTGAAAAATGTGTTTTCAACGTGACTGAAGTTGAATTCTTGGGATTCATATTATCACCTGGCGGAGTGCGTATGGATTCGAAGAAGGTCGATGCAGTTCTCAAATGGCCATCACCATCCTCCGTAAAAGGTGTGCAAAGCATGTTAGGCTTCGCTAACTTTTACCGCAGGTTTATCCCCGAATTCTCTCGAATAGTCCAGCCCATCACTGCCTTGTTAAAGAAAAACAAACGTTTTGAATGGTCTACCGAGGCGGAACAAGCTTTCCAGGATTTGAAGACTAAATTTATCTCTGCACCAATCTTAAAACACCCTCGCCCCGAACTCCCCTACATCATGGAAACTGATGCTTCAAGCCTTGCCATGGGGGCAGTTCTATCACAAAAGGACCCGGTAACCAATCAGTTGCATCCCGTGGCATTTTGGTCCCGCAAATTCTCGCCTCCTGAAATCAATTACACGATTACTGACAAGGAACTTCTGGCTATCAAGTCTGCCTTTAAGGCTTGGCGGCATTACCTGCTGAGGGCCCGACACACCGTTACTGTGATTACGGATCACCGAAACCTGCAATATTTGAAAACCGCAAAAGCCCAATCCTCTAGACAACTCCGTTGGGCATTATTCTTTGCCGAGTTTGACTTCATAATTACCTATCGACCTGGTACAAAGAACGGTAAAGCTGATGCCCTTTCTCGGATGGGAGTGGAAGAACACTTGATCAACCCCAAACCTGTACCAATCATTCCCGAACAAAGAATTCTGGGTGTAATCGCCACCGAATCCATAGAGGAAGTTAAGGATAAAGCCAGGCAACTTGTAACTCCAGCAGACATACAGAATTGGCATCTGCAGGGAAAGGACTTTGCAGTAAAGGACAACTTATTGTATTTCCAAGAACGATTATACTTACCCAGCACAGATTTACAGAAAAAAGTAATCTCTTGTTATCACGACTCTTTAATGGAAGGTCATCCCGGTATGGCCAAGACCTCAGAAAAGATCAAGCGCTACTTCTGGTGGCCGTCTTGGAAGAAAGATATCAGAGACTTTATAATGTCCTGTGGAGTATGCGCCCAAAACAAGAGTCAAAAGGAAAGACCAGCAGGCCTCTTACGCCCTATTGACATCCCACCTCGCCCTTGGCATACGCTTTCTATGGACTTCATCACCGATCTACTTCCATGCTCCGGATACAATACGATTCTAGTAATCGTGGACTTATTCTCCAAGATGGCGCATTTCATTCCGCTCAAAGGCTTGCCAACAGCAGCAAGTCTGGCCCGAGAATTTCTCGAAAACATCGTCCGACTGCACGGTTTTCCTTCGGTTCTAATTTCGGATCGAGGTAGTCAATTTATTTCTCATTTTTGGCGAAGTTGCTGTCGGTCGGCTCAAATTGATGTGAGACTATCGACCAGTCACCACCCTCAGACCGACGGACAAACCGAGAGGACCAATCAAACTCTGGAACAGTATTTACGCTGCATGCTGCAACAAACTGAAAAAACTTGGAAAGATATCCTTTGGATAGCCGAATATGCCTACAATAACTCTGTCCATTCGGGAACTAGGAAAACCCTGTTTTTTCTTTTGTACGGCAGTCACCCTCGAACCTCGGAGTTGGATCTCCTCCAAGATCTTGAAACACCAGCAGTAGACTACCTGCATTCTACAATCACCCAAGCCTTTAAGGAAGCTGTTTCTCACCTTCAAAGGGCTAAAGAACAATACAAGAAAGGAGCAGATCAACATCGGAAGGAAGCCCCTCACTATCAAGTAGGGGATCAAGTCTGGTTATCCACCAAATATCTATCTCTAAAAGGGCCACGCACATTCAACCCAAGATACCTTGGTCCCTATTCCATCACTACCATAGTAAACCCAGTAGCGGTCAAGTTGGACTTGCCCCCGCACATGAAGATACATCCGGTCTTCCACGTCTCTCTATTAAAACCCGTGCAACCTCAAACCCGACTAACCAAATCTCCAAAACCTATCCTAGTTGATGGAGAACTCGAGTTTGAAGTTAAAAGCATTCTGGACTCCAAGATCTCCAAATCTAAACTATTCTACCTAATTGACTGGAAAGGCTACGGCCCCCAAGAGAGATCCTGGGAACCTGCTGAATATGTCCACGCTCCTCGCCTAATCAAAAGATTTCACCGAACATTTCCTGACAAGCCAAAACCCCCGGAGAAGCCCGGTTTGGGAGGGGCCTTGAGGGGGGGTACTGTCATGATCTCTGCTTCCAAAAGGTCAGGGTTTTCCCAACTCCCTTGGAAGCAGATCCATAACCCAGGTTCCGAGTGCCAACCAGTCCCAATTGGGACCTTTTGGACCCAGTCCTGGCGCCAGTGGCACCAGGCTCATAAATATGCCCAGTCCCAGCGCTGGAAGCGCCGGGCTCATAATGCTTGGGTGGACTTACCTGCAGCAGACCATGCTGCTTACTTGCCTGCCAGTTGAGCCTCTGATCCCCTTCTGTTTGGAACTACTTTTCCTGTTGGGTGGGGCTGGAGCCACTCCCTAGATTCAGAACACTGGAACTCTTCTAGAAAGCAGGAACTCTTTTCTTACCTAGGCGTGGCTGTGGAAGGAGACACCGAAGCACTACAGGAGGCTATTTAAACCACACCCGGTGGATGAATCTTGCTTTGCGTTATTCTGCAACCTCTGCAGCAGAACGCTCATCGTGTCTTCTGCATCCGGTCCTGGGCCTAAGGAAAAAGGCTTACCATCCTGAATCCAGTCTTCAGTAACACCTATAAAGACAAGAAAGAACAGGTTAGCATTCCGGCATCTGAAAGGCAAAGGCTTACCATCCTGAATCCAGTCTTCAGCAACACCTATAAAGACAAGAAAGAACAGGTTAGCATTCCGGCATCTGAAAGGCAAAGGCTTACCTACTCTTCGTGCGCTCCGGAGGTCTTCACACTGCATTCCGGCATCTGAAAGACAAAATCTTACCAACTCTTTGCACGCTCCGGAGGCCTTCGGCGCTGCATCCCGGAGTTGGATCTCCTCCAAGATCTTGAAACACCAGCAGTAGACTACCTGCATTCTACAATCACCCAAGCCTTTAAGGAAGCTGTTTCTCACCTTCAAAGGGCTAAAGAACAATACAAGAAAGGAGCAGATCAACATCGGAAGGAAGCCCCTCACTATCAAGTAGGGGATCAAGTCTGGTTATCCACCAAATATCTATCTCTAAAAGGGCCACGCACATTCAACCCAAGATACCTTGGTCCCTATTCCATCACTACCATAGTAAACCCAGTAGCGGTCAAGTTGGACTTGCCCCCGCACATGAAGATACATCCGGTCTTCCACGTCTCTCTATTAAAACCCGTGCAACCTCAAACCCGACTAACCAAATCTCCAAAACCTATCCTAGTTGATGGAGAACTCGAGTTTGAAGTTAAAAGCATTCTGGACTCCAAGATCTCCAAATCTAAACTATTCTACCTAATTGACTGGAAAGGCTACGGCCCCCAAGAGAGATCCTGGGAACCTGCTGAATATGTCCACGCTCCTCGCCTAATCAAAAGATTTCACCGAACATTTCCTGACAAGCCAAAACCCCCGGAGAAGCCCGGTTTGGGAGGGGCCTTGAGGGGGGGTACTGTCATGATCTCTGCTTCCAAAAGGTCAGGGTTTTCCCAACTCCCTTGGAAGCAGATCCATAACCCAGGTTCCGAGTGCCAACCAGTCCCAATTGGGACCTTTTGGACCCAGTCCTGGCGCCAGTGGCACCAGGCTCATAAATATGCCCAGTCCCAGCGCTGGAAGCGCCGGGCTCATAATGCTTGGGTGGACTTACCTGCAGCAGACCATGCTGCTTACTTGCCTGCCAGTTGAGCCTCTGATCCCCTTCTGTTTGGAACTACTTTTCCTGTTGGGTGGGGCTGGAGCCACTCCCTAGATTCAGAACACTGGAACTCTTCTAGAAAGCAGGAACTCTTTTCTTACCTAGGCGTGGCTGTGGAAGGAGACACCGAAGCACTACAGGAGGCTATTTAAACCACACCCGGTGGATGAATCTTGCTTTGCGTTATTCTGCAACCTCTGCAGCAGAACGCTCATCGTGTCTTCTGCATCCGGTCCTGGGCCTAAGGAAAAAGGCTTACCATCCTGAATCCAGTCTTCAGCAACACCTATAAAGACAAGAAAGAACAGGTTAGCATTCCGGCATCTGAAAGGCAAAGGCTTACCATCCTGAATCCAGTCTTCAGCAACACCTATAAAGACAAGAAAGAACAGGTTAGCATTCCGGCATCTGAAAGGCAAAGGCTTACCTACTCTTCGTGCGCTCCGGAGGTCTTCACACTGCATTCCGGCATCTGAAAGACAAAAGCTTACCAACTCTTTGCACGCTCCGGAGGCCTTCGGCGCTGCATCCCGCATCTGAAAGACAAAACAAGGTGCGTTTAAAGACATTGGGGAACTTTAATACTCACGTGCCATTACTCCTTTCCACATCTAATCCAGTGGGTATTCCGGCACCCTGCAGCCGCTCCGAACTCGTACCTGCAAAATAAAAAGACAGTTAGAGCGCATCGTGAAGCAGGCAACAAGCGCTTACTTACGTGCTTCCAGGTGCTTCTATTCATCACACGGGCTCCATCTTCAACTCACTTCAGCCCGTCATCCGCCATCGCCGGAACCCTGCAAAACAAGAGACATCATTACTAAAGACTTTAAAGACATTTGAATGACTCGAAACTTACCGTTCGTGCAGTAAACGACGGACGGCAGTCCTCTGAAGTCAAGAGGCCTGCGCTACCTATCCAGTGAAGAAACTGGTTACAGCACCCTGCCCCGAGGCAGATGGAGAGCTCGGCATTCACTTACCTAAGGTGAGAGCGTTAACCTTTGGGGGTCTACAGGAGAGGAGAAGAGGAAAGCGATAGGGACACCCCAATAACCCCAGTTCATTAACCCCATATTTTCTATCTGCAGACATCTTACTCTACACGTCAGGCATACAGTGCACAGAGGTCCAGCCCAAGAGCCAACCGGGTGCTACACATCACCTTTGGAGATACGGTAGTCGCCCAGTCAAGACCGGCGCCTCTGCGAGAATCAGGTGAGCGTTACAAGTATAGGATGGATAAGGTAGCAAAAATACTTTTATGGTTTCAAGGGAAAAGCAATGAGGAAAAAAATGCAGTACAGAAATACTTGATATGATTTTAGCAAAAGATAAGATAATCACTTTTTCTCTGGCAATTCACCCCCCCTCCCCTATGCAATGTAAGAAATGGAAGAAGATGGAAAGAGGAGCACACAGTTCTCAGGAATGCAATCAAATACAATACAAAATTCAGTTCCCCCCAGCAAGCTTAGAGGAAACAGGTAGAAGTTTGAAACACAGGCCCAAAATGCTTTTAAATGTGATGGCAATGGATGGGAAAATGTGCTAACTGATTTTAATTCCCTCTAGAGATCCAGGGTGAGTGGGAGATGCTTGTTGGTATTAGTTCAGGCTCACTTTAGCAATGCTCTATGAGTTATTACCAGGTTGCAAAAGGATTTTAACAAAGGAAAGAATGGAGCTGCTATTTTGACAAGTGGAGAAATTGAGCCAAATCGCTAATCGCGGTAAATTTCATGAGTGCGTAAATCGATTTTGTGAAGGTAGTTTGAATCACAGTTTCAGAATGACAGTTGACAGCTTTCAGCTTTAAAATGACAGGTGACAGTTGTGCAGCTTTAGAATGACAGATGACAGCTTTCTAAGAGACAGTTCTAATTAAGTTAAAATAGTTTAAGAATTAGATTAATTTAAACTAATAGATTGGGTTTTGCACAGTTCTGGCGGTACTCACAATATATTTTGGACAGGAATGGGCCTCGCCACGGATCTGGTCAACACGTCCAGCGGCGGTTCTCTCTGCTCGGCGGGTCAATCAGGCACCGGTCCTGCACACAGCGATCCGGATCTCTGGTTCTGCTCATAGTGGTCTGGATCTGGTCTGCGGTTCCGGCAAAAGTTCTTGGTAAAGAATTCAAACAGCTCGCCCGGCTGTTGAATAGTTTGGTTAGGTTTGCTGGATTCTGAAGGCCTGCTGAGAATACTTTTGTTTGCAGTGGGCCGTCTAGGTTCAAAGTTCTGTAGTCTATGGGTCTCTGGTTCTGGTCTCTGTCTGGATGGGATGTCGGCTGTCAAAATGCTCAGCAGAAATGGAAAATGAATCTCTCTACCTGTACCAGCAGTCTCTTTTTATGTGTTTTGGAAGTGGGTGTGTGCGTGGCATAACTGAGCCTGCCCCTCTCTACTTGTCCTTGGCCCAGTTCTCCCCTCTCCCTTGATTGGGGAGCTGGGTTGGGTCTCATCTTTATGGCTTACAGAAAGACACTCCCCTTGTCAATGTGCACCCAAATCTATTTCTGATCCAAATACATATTTCCCAGATACACAATTTGTTGAAATTACATGTACACATTATATATTCCTTATGGTCCATGCTTGTATGCCTCTGATCTTCCTGGGGGCTTGCATTCAAGAATGGCAACTCATTTTCGATTTTAGTGGGTTTTGCAACATTGGTTTTTCATAAAAAATTATACGAGGGTACACCCCCCTTCTCCAAATATCCCAGTAAATTTCCAGGTCTCTAGCTTAAATACAGTGTCTACAATATTCATAATTAGCGGGGTTTTGCACAAGAACATGGTACAAATTGGAGTTTGGACTTAAATCGTGAGGGCATTTTTACAATAAGTTGTGAATGTTTCTATAAAATATATATTTGTTGCAATTCAACTCCCCAAAGTGTTTGGGTCCGCCTCCAGAAGTCTGGGTGGGTCAGCGATCACATGCCTCTCCTTGCTGGCAGAGGGCTGTTGACAGGAAACACTCAAAATTAACATACCCCATTCAACTGAAAGGGGCTATTGTCTCTCTCCTCCAGGCTGAAGGGGAAACCCCCTCCCTCTCACTCAGAAGGGCCATGTGATATCCTGCCTCTTGTTGTGAGTCTCTGGGGTGTTAAGAGTTCTCAGCCTCTTGGCCTCTGGGAACAGCAGGTGGCTAAGATTTTTTAATTAACCAACAGGCTTTGAAGTCCAGTTGACTCAGGTCCCTTTGTCAGCCAGTTCTCCTGTCAGAGGTTAGACCACTAGCGCCACCTTGTGGAATTTGTCAGTACTGCATCCATTTTTGGGATCTGCCTTGAATAACTGCATTTCAATAGAGTGGTCTTTTGCTTGATAGGATAGGACCCTTGCTTAACATTGTTTTGATGTCATCCTTAAAGAAGAGTGGTGATGTGGAACCCCCCACAAGAAGGTTGTATCTTTGGAGTGGTCTTGTGCCAACTGCGCAGTTCTCCTGGACTCTGGGATGGAATGATGGGCGGCGGCAGCTCATCCCCACATCTACGCAGTCTATTGATTCAGCATGGGTCAAAACCCTTCACAACCCTCCACAACACATGGGTCAGTGCAAGCAACACACATGCAAATGCAAGCATGGCATGTGCTACAGACATTCACATCCATGCCCAAGGCACTGTGTGAACATCAGAAGGGGGGCTGAACCTCACATGCATCATGGAACATGCACATCACATGCACGCACACCACCAGACAGTCATGCATCTGGCCATGTCCACCTCCCGTCACAGTGCATTCATGGACAACTGGGCTGCATCCGTCAATTACGCATCGTGATGCTCATGTGTCATGCATCCATGGCTTTTTCCATTCACACAGTCACCACTCAGACACACCCACATGTGCACCATGCATGTCCATGAAGGTGACTTAAGTATTCATGTCTCACACCCTCCTTGCATGGGCAAGTCCAGACACAGGCATGCAAACATGTGTGCATCTTCACATGATGGTGCACATCATGCATTGCAAAACAGACATCATTGATGTGTAACACGCTTGATGTGTAACATTGGACTCACATGCCGCACAGTCATGGCCCTGCACACAGTCATCCATACATGTGGCATGCCAGACATAAGTCCAAGGTGCACAATCTAGCCACACCTCAACATGCACTACTGAGGACAAGAACACATGGACACTTACCACTCCACTCCAGACAGGTCTGCAACTCGAGGACCTGGTGGTGAAGCTCTGGGTGTATGCTCTCTAGGACCCTCAACTGGATGTTCCTCAACTGGGCCCGGCGCCCAACATCATCCTCAGCCTGGACGACACGCCAGGGCCTTGTAGAGGGTCGTGGACCTGAAGTCCTCCCAGCACTTCAAGACATGCTTGTAGTTGCAGGGTGTCACCCCCTCCTTGTTGATGGCACCCACGATATCCTCCCACATCTATCTCCGTCCTTCCTTGTCAGTGCACAATGTTGTGAAGAGGGCATCATAATTTCTCAGGACTTGCTCCACCAGGATGCCAACTTCATTGGCAGTGAAGCTGGCAGCCCTCTGCCTCTCTGCTGGGAGGTTGCCACTGGCCCCAGATGGTGTTTGGGTTGACATGGCAAGCCCCTAGGCAGGTGTGGGAGGGCAACTGGGTCCTGGGGCTGGCCTGTGGAGTGATAGGAGAGCAGTGGGGAGTCTTCTGTTTCAGCAGAGGTGGTCACAGCAATAGGACCTCAAGCAATGTATTCTGTGCAGGCACCAAATTGCAGGGCACGTTGGCAGCAGGCAGACTGAGTTGGCTGGCAGCAGCAGATGGCTCGTAGGAGGCAGCTCGGGGCGTTGAGGGGCAGGTAAATGGCCTTGTGGGCAGGAGCGTGGTCTTACATGTGTTTTCACATGGCTATCTTGATACAGAGTGACTCCGCATGTGCAAAAACAACACGTCAGTGTGGAAATCAAGGAAAGGCCCTTAGCGCGTAAGTGATGTGACACACGCGGGGGTTGCCTTCCGTACTTCTTGTTTACTGAGGCAGTGCTTATTTCTTCTTTTGGCGGGGGAGTTGCCAATGCGCACACACTCGTGTGTTTCTCTAAATATTTCCAGGCAGACGGTGAGTCGCGCACGTATTATTCCCACTGTGGTTGCCCCCGTGTGTCGCGTACCCCATTTAGAGGTCATAGTGGCCTGCGTTTTCCATGCGTACGCATATTTGATGTGTTTCTGGGTGCCACAGCGTACTGCGGGATGTTAATTCCATGCACGTGGGCTACCGAGGGGTCGCGTGCATGTTTGTTTTTGTTTTTGGGGTGCCTGAGGATTGTGTGGCCCATCATTTTTACCCAGGGGCCACAGACAACCTTGCAGGAGCACAGGGGTACTTATTCCATCTAGTGCCCTGCCCCCTTCACCCCAATTGCCCAGGACAATTATTTTCTGCTCCTCCCATTCACACAAGTACATCAGTGCCATGGTTGGGAGGCCACCAAGTGGTAAGGGAGGCAAAGCTGGGTGACCTCCCAGAGGTGTCTGCGGAAGGGGACATGGCCAGGATGACCAGGATGACCAAGGTGGCAGCGGAGGCCAACGTGGGCAGGGTTGACCATGAGGGCAGTGTGTCCAGGCCCATTCACGGACAGCTATGCCCCACCCAGTGGGTCAGGGAGATGCAGCTGACACCACCCCAGCTCAGGGCCTGCTAGCCCGGCCCGGATTGGTCACAGAACAGGCATGGGATGACTCACAGGCCGAATTCCGTGTCATGAAGTCCAAGCACGTGTGGCAGTGAAAGTTGCTGTCACCAGGCCACATGGATTTGGGGCAGCAATGTCATCTGCTACCCCAAGCAGCCAGGTTGTGGAGGCTGCAGGTGCAGCTGCAGCTGACACCACCCCTGCTGTGAGTCACCCAGCCAGGACAGTGTTGGTCCCGGCCTCTCACAATGAGGCAGTTGTTGCGCTTAGTCTTGGCAACAGCACCCAGCAGCCAATGTCTGCAGTGAGACCTTTCATCATCATGTCATTACCTGCTTCCAGTGGCCAGTCCACCTGTGCTGCAACCCCTACTGACCAGAGCAGCGTAAGCCACTCAGGGTCTGCACCACCTCTCAAGAGTAAGAACCGTGCTCTTGTGTAACAGGCAGGGACCCCAGACACGGCTCGGCCCTTCAGCACGGTAAGGAAGCATAGTTTCAATAATATAGAACTGGACGCACTTGTGAGCTACGTGTCGGAACGTGGCCGCGACATGCTGGTGACGGCAGGGTGAAAAACTATGCCTGCTCAGTGTAGGGCTCACTGGCAGTGCATCGCGGGCTGCATTAGTGCCTTGAGATTTGTGAAGCGCACAGCTGATGATTGCTTGAAGCGTTGGAATTACCTCAAACGCTGAGCTAAAAACAAGCTGGCTACTTATTACACCTCTACTATAGTGACTGGCAGTGGGACACCACCAGAGGATGATGAACTCACAGAACATGAGGCGATCACTGGAGTGTTCATCGTAGAGGATCAGATCCAAGGTGTGGGAGACCTCCCGGATCTTGATACAATGTCTGGTGAGTGTCCATGCATGTGTGTCCAAGCCATGTGTATGTTGCTTGGATGATGTGTTGTGATTGACTGCCAGTTCAGGCTATGTAGTCATAACTGCCATGCGTGACCCACGCACTGCCTCCAAGCCATCCCCCGCCCTTGTGTTTGGGGTTCACTGTATCCCCACAACCCACTGCAAACACTTTGCACATGATGACTGCACTTGCCCTTACACTGCCATCATGACACGACATTCTAATTACTTATTTAGTCTTCTTATTGAGAGTTGAGGACATACACATGTACTGCACTGCACCTGCTCACTTCTGAGCCCTGTTTGAACCTTGAACAGGCCTCTTCACTTGTGTCATGTCAAAGTGACCTACCATTGATGAATCAATGTGCTTCCCGTCACTGTTTTTCAACACACTGGCGTTGTTGCATTGTATGACACATGTGTGTTTTGTCACAGTGATTTCCATGTACTGTCTGATGACATGTATTGACATGGATGGTGGACAGTAGTGATTCACTCCCATCTGGGCCTGCTTGTCAGTTCTGCTATGGCTATGCTACGTGCCATCTGTGTGCTTGCATCTGTCATGTTTCTTGAAGGTCCATGCCACTCGCAGGCTTCTGTGTGATGCTGGTCCTATGCACCATGCATCACATGTGTTGCATTTCCATTTAAGACTAATCACTGTTTGCTTTCAGGGTCCCCTTCCACTTTTTGTGTCATGTGTGACATGTCTGAATAATGTGTTGGATGTCAACATTGTAATGCCTATGTGTGGTGCTTATGCTGTTAACATGTGTTCCTGTCTTCTTTTTTATTTTGTGCAGGTGATGAGGCACTGGAAGCAGTGGAGGAGGAGGGGATGGCACAGGGGGCGGAGTATTCAGAGCCCCAACCAGGCACCAGTGGAGGATGTGGGGTGTTAGCGCACGAGAATCCATTGGTCATACAAACCATCCTGTCTACGGGTGTCTCTGAGTACACCTCTGAGGATCTCTATGCCTCTGGTACTGAATCGAATATTGACCCATATGTCCCGTCGCAGGTGAGTGATTCTGGCAGGGATGCTGTTTTGTCCAACATACCTGCACCGGAGGTAGATCCCTCAAGTAGCCATTCAGTGTTGGAATGTCCGCCTGTGGCAGTTACGGATGCAGGGTCATGCTACACACTATTTGCTCCTGTTTTTGGGGCAGCAGATCAAAGGAGGAATGCAATCCTGCAGCCACCGACAGCGCCAGCACAGCAATGTCCACGTCTCCTTGGGCCCGACAGTTGTGGTGTCCGGCAACACGGTGGCTGTGCGCCACTGGGTAATACCGTATTGGAGAATTCCATGTATGCCATTGCACAGCAACAGGGGCCATCATGTGAGATGATGGCTCAGGCCGTGGAAAGTTTGGCCACTTCCATTGTCCCAGGAGGATAGCTCGCCTGCAACGTGCTCGCCTTGGAAACAAGCCAACATGGAGCAACACAGGTCCGATCCCACCGGGGATTAAGCGTGTTATAAATATGCAACTAAGAGACATATCCCTGTAACAGCGCCTCGAAGCGCACTGGATGTGTGAGCACTTTAAAAATGCACATAAATTCTCCCCCCTGAAAGGCAGGTGGAGCTCCAGCAGCAGGCAACATGGTCCACATGCCGCTCACACAGGCAGGACATGTTGGCTGCCAACAGGGACCGACGTGCTGAACTGGGGGCTCTGCACACAGCCATATCTGCAGAGGCACATGCCCAGAGGGATGCCCTGAGGGAAGATAAAAGCTCCGTCAGAGCTACTCCTTGTGCACTTGAGATGGCCCAGAGTAGACAGACAGAACACCAGATGGAGCAGCTAACACACAACATCTCAACCCGTGAGGAGATCCATGCATCACATGAGGCCTTGCAGGCGGAACTCTGTGCTACACGTGAGGTGCTGCATGGGGACCTCCAGACCATCATCCTGCAGAACCAAACCTTTCAGACCACATGCTATCTGTCATGGAGTAGCATGCCAGGGCTATGCGTAGTCAGTCTTCCGTACCACGCACACCTTCTCATATTGCACCAGATGTTGACAACAGTGATGACAGTTTTCCCAATATAGGCTAGCCGGGCAGGCCATCAACCCATGGAGGTTTTTATTTTTCTCAACATCCATGGATGTGGGTGTTGAGGTGCACTGTGCACATCCTCCCTCCTGGGTGGAACCCCATCCCGTCAACCATGGCCATTTTTGATGTTTGATTTATATTTTTATTTTTATTTTACATGTTTCACTTTTTCTGTCTATTGTGCATTCATGTAACAGTGTGTTGCTTTGTGTGGCATCCAAAGGCATCCATTACATGTTCCAGCTGGGTCCATACATTCTTGTCTTGTGTTTGTATTTGTATTTGAGGCTTGGAGTCCAGACACATTTGGCACCCCTGCTGCCCCTTTCCATGGGCTTGCAAGGAGGGCACTGTGTGAAAGTAACTTACACAGAAGCATTGGGCTTCCATCAGTTGTGTGGCAGTCTGAAGTCCAAACTGTGTATACACCCCTAGTGAGGATTCATGATGGTTTATCCAGTGCATGGATGACATGTATATGGTTTTTAATATTTCTCATTGTGCATATTTACATGTTGCACCTTCATGTATTACCTGGCATCGATTGTTGATGCACTTCATGCTGTATGCAGTACCCTGCCACATTTAGCTACCAGCAACACACTGAAGATGGGAGGGGTCCATGTGGTGGCTTTGTGAGATTGGGACACTTTGGCTATTGTAATTGGTCACTGTCTGACGTTGGCACTGTTGGGTCCTGTGTTCATGATTTGTTATGCTGCTAAATATATGTTCATGTGTACAGTTTCATTTTCATGTGTGAGAGGGAATTGTGTCTGGCCTGTTTCCATATGTCACTGTGCACTTTGTGACAGTGTGTCATGTGTCGTGCATTTATTTGGTTGCTTTCACATTGCATGCCATGGCATGGTGTGTTGGCGGGTGACATGGGGTTTGGGAGGGTTTAGGTGACATACCAGTATTTGGATGTGATGTTTTGCAAGGGGTAGTGGATTATGCATCATGAATGTGTGCCTTTTGGTCACACAGCAATGGGTTTGTTTAAGTAGCTAGGGGTGCACACAATGTAGCACTTCCAGGGACACATTCTCAGGGTGTTAAGGTTGTGACATTTGACTGTCCCTTTGTCATCATCAATTGTCACCTGGTATGTGGCAGGCCTGTGTGCACTCTGCAGGGATGGAATTTTAGGTGAAAATTGTAGCCACAAGCTGGGTACGGGCTGCCTCGCCACGTGCTCTTTCCCCTCCCATGTGCAGCAGGCCTGCATGTGGTTGGGGATGTGTGGGCACCACCATGTCCAACGGTACGCCCCACCGTGTTGCAGCGTTGTACAGGACACATGCTGCCACAATTTCCCTGCACACTACTGGGGGTGCATATAGAAGCTATCCACCAGAGCAGTCAAGGGAGGGGAAAAGTGACTTCAGCACTCCGAATGTGCACTCCACTATGGCCCTGGTTGCAAGATGGGCTGCGTTGTATCTTACCTGGGGTGGTGTGGTGGGGTTCTGTATTGTCGTCATCATGTAGGTGCTCAGAGGGTAGGCACTGTCCCATGGGGGGGTGATAATGGTTTAGATTAGTTGGGTTTGCCTATTTGTCTGTGTGTGACATGCATGCATGTGCACAGGCATTTGTACTCACCAATGAGCCATGTCTCGCCATGCCTCCCAGCTTCTAGGACCCGGTTTAGGGGTGACATTCTGAATATGAAACTATCATGGGTGGACCCTGGATAGTTTGCGTAGCAGAGGTGATGATTCCCTTGGCATCACATACCACCTGCACGTTGATGGAATGTCAGTGCTTGCGGTCGTGATAGATGTGCTCAGTGGCACTAGGTGGACGTAGAGCCATATGGGTGCAATCAATGGCACCAAGCACTTTGGGGAAGTGTGCCACCCTGTAAAAGTCCTGGACCACGGCCTGCCTTTCTGTGGTTGTTCTGGGCACGTATATGTGCCTGCAGACTGATGGGCGTGCAGTCATGATTGCCAACAGCTGGTGTAGTCAGCGTGACTGCGTGGGCTGTGAGACACCCCCAACTGTGGCATTTGGCCGCTGAAATGACCCAGTGTCCAAAAAATGCAGTACATTTAGCACCTTTTACAAGGGGCTCAGTGCTTGGGAGCACAAGGTGGGTGATGTGAGGTCATTCTCCCACTCAGTAACCAGGTCTAGGATGATATGGGGTGGAAACATATACCTGCCAAAGACCTGGTCATCAGGCATCCCAAAAAGGCTGGTCCTGTGTAACAAAATGCAGGGCCCGGCTATCCTCCTCCTCCTGCGGTGTCCCACGACCACTGCTGTGAGGAATGGTACATTCATCATAGCTGTATGAGCTTATTTGTTGTTTGCGCGCACTTATATGCTGAGCAGGGGCGCTTATGCCAGCTTTCACCTGGCGTACGTGCTTCTGGCATAGTGCGTCTTTTGGTGCGTGCGGGTTTGCCCGGTTCAATTCCATGAATACGTGTGGTTAGCGCGCGTGTGGGCGTTGCGGGGATTTTGCAGCAGTACTTCCCCCGTAACGGCCACATTTTTGTTGTTCCCCATTCCGTGTGTGCCGCCCCCTTTTGACGTGTGTGCGCTGGGCAGCGTGCGCCTTCACTGGCCGTCTTGCGCACAGCCTTTGGGATGTTGCAATGACGTGTGAGAAATGCACAGATTCGGCACAGATCCCAGGTAAGCCACGCGCAGTTCCTTCCATGAATCGGGAAACGGGCGTTTGCGTGGGTTTCACATGCGTGCGCTGCGATTTTCACACATGCGCCCCTGTTTTCGGCCCACATTAATTCCATAAATTACATTCTTCACCAACAGTCACCAACTGATTGCACACAAATTTCTGCGCAGTACAAAATGTTTGGTAGTAATAATGTGCAGTATACAAGGATGTTTTGCAGCTTTTAGTTTGTTCAGGTTACGTTTCTCATTTCTGGAACATAAAGTTTATGTAACAAACTACCCCAGCGAAACATGTACGTAATCCCGAGGGCGATAAACAAAATGTCACGGGCACAGATGCAAAGGTCAATTTGTGCACTACAGTAGTCCTATTTTCCCCATGGCATAATTCTCGAGAGCATGGATACGGGAGTGGGAAGATTACAGGTCGGCGTGGTGGAGGTCAAATGACCTAGATCCTCTTGCAGCAGCTGACCAACTGCAAATAAAAAAACCTGGAAGACTTTTAAGTAGGGAAAATAGAGCATCAAAACAAGAAGTCATGGATAGATTGCCATTGTTTCACAGGTGAGTGGGGCAGAGGTCAAGTGACCTAGTTCCAAGTTCCATTGCATATGTGGAACAGTAAACTAGGGATTTCTGAAGGTGTGGTAATTACTATGTTGAACTGCACCATTCCTGGATGCCGATGGGCCATGAAGAAGCTGCAAAAGTTAACACATGAAACTTAAATTCTGTAAATACCTGCACATTCTGTAAATCCAGAAACTACATTTGCAGTTCTCATCATTGCCCATTTCCAAAAATCATTCTTGAGGGGGAGTGTGGCATGGTGGGGATGACGTTAACAATGTGTGTCTTGCCACATTTTTAAAGGACAGTGTATTTGCTCCTGTACTGCATTGACAACTTCCACGCACAACAGCTGAGGTATTGTAATTCGCTGCCAAATTTCTGCATGCCCTTAAATGTGTGGCCATTCGGTACCTATGCATTTACTTAAGTGGTGATGACCATGGCAATTTAATTGATGTAAAGGAACTATGATTTAAATTCAGAAAGCAACTTTTGGAATTGATCAGAGCAAGTCTGAGATTGGTCTCATTACGAGTCGGACGGTAATCCTGCCAGTGCTTCTGGCGTGTTGCCGCTGGACTCCTAATATTTTACCGGCCCCTGACTTCCTGGCGCCACCGGGACATTACAAGTCAGGTGCCGGTAAAACGTTAGTCCCCATTCCCATACAGCCCCATAGAACTTTATGGGGGTGGGAATTCTGAAGTGCCTTTCCGGCAGGGAAACTCATACTTTGCCGGCCGAGACACAAGGGTGCCACTGAGCTTACCAGCACCCTTGTTTCCGGACAAGAAAACTCGTAAAGAGGCCCATACTGTATTGTCGTGGTGATGTTTAGTAATATATGCCGGTAGACATTCATCAGAATCAGGCTTTTAGTTGAGACTCTTACACGATGCCTGCTTACACGTTTTACTCTAGAATTAAAACCAAGATGCTTAAGACAAAGATGTCAACAATACTTAAGCAAAATAATTTTCAAATGTTTGTCCCTTTTTTTGTCGGAGACAGAATTATTATGAATGGCAAAGCAGTCACAAAGTTCACAATCTACGTGTAGCAAATGTGCACACTGAGTTATCCTGCATGCCAGGCTTGTGTTGTCATAATTCTAGGTCTGTGCTGTAGATTGCCAGAGATGGGCCTAGATGCCAATTCTGCCTGTCTGACAATCTTTCAGAAAGGCATTGTTCAGCCCGGATACGGTCATTAGAAGCATAAAGTGCCACTTTCTGAAACACTTCTGACACAAAGATCTTTCAGGTAGCATTTTCCGATACTACAGGTAGCATTTAAAAAAACATCCTGGTCTGGGAAGCTATTTCATGTAATGTCTTGAAAGTAGAAGGAGGGATTTGCAAAAATAAGGATACGTTTCGAAGGATAGAACCTACAATCTGTATAAAAGGGATTCATCCATTTGAGGCTTGTGTCAGCCACATGTATGGGATGCACTCAGATTTAAGCAATAAATTGGAAGCTGACTGAAACCTTTCACTGCCTCCAACTACAGGTACCAATTTTTGCAACACTTTGATCACAAAGATGTTCAAATCTCACATTCCAAAGAGAGCCTTCTGTATAAAATCGAAGAGCAATGCAGCCATTACAATAAAAAGCAGTATTTCTTTAGAAAAGCCGAAAATGTTTTTGTCTACGTAGTATCCAAGCTCTTTATCCGATTGCTGCATAACGTCCAGTCTCAGGACAGCATCGTAAACAGCAAAGCATTAAACGTGAGAGGTCGGATTGCACAAGCAGGTTTCCACAGTGCAAAATGTTCGGTAGAAGTAATTTGCATTATACAAGGGTGTTTTGCTGATTTTAGTTTACTCAGGCTACATTTATCATTTCTGGAACAACAAGATTACATGACAAATTAACCCCAGCCAAACATGTATCCTGAGTGCGATACACACAATGTCAAGGGCACAGATTGAAAACTTGTGTGCATTACGGTGGCCCAATTGTTCTCATGCCATTCATTGGGGGTCTGCAACCTATGGCTCTCTGGATGTTTTGGGCTACTAGTCCCATGATTCCTCACTATTGACTGTGCTGGCTAGGGATGATGGGAGTTTTAGTCCATCTGGAGAGCCAAAGGTTGCAGACACGTGAACATTTCTCGAGAGCATGGACACTGGGAATGGGAAGATGACCTCTGGGACTCTTATAGGAAGAAGCATTCACATAAGGTAACATAATCATGCCCATCTCTTCTGGCTTGCAGCGTACAGCAATATTTGTGAAATGGCTATGGGACTGGAAAAGGGCTAATGTTACCCTCTACCCCACTGACTGTTGAGAGATACATGGACAGCAAATGGTGGGTTTAAAAAATCCTCTATGTATGTGTGTGGGTGATTTATAAAGCACAGACGTACCTGGAAAGGGAGCCATTCAATGGAACTCTGACTTGTAATTCACCTAGTATACTCTCCAGCCAGGTTCTCTCATATAGTTCCTTTAAACAGTTTGGGTGCGGGTTCCAGACACGCAAAGTACCTGGTATAGTCTCCTGCCAGTTTCTCTCATATAGTTTATTTACACCATGTGGGTGCAGGTCCCAGAATCGGCAAATACCTAGTATAGTCTCCTGCCAGGTTATCCCACCATGTTTACCCACTTTTTCTTTTTTTTTATTTTTTATTACTTGTATATAATCAACTCGTGATTTTTACAAGGACGAGTGAAGCTAAAAGTTTCTTCATGAGCAGTGAAGTCAAGGTTTCTATGTTCTACGTCTATATCTGTCTTCCTCTGAGTTCCCTAGGTTTTCATTTTGTCGAAGGCAATATTCAAAGGTTTTGCTGTTGTGATGGTCCATTTGGAGTTTTCCCCCGATATTAATCTGTTCCACTACACGTCCTCTTCTAGAACTGAAGAAAGCATCCCAAGAGGTGTAAAATAAGCCCTTCTTTCTTGGTCTAACGTTTTGCAGTGCAGTAGTAGATGCTTCAGATTTTCCGGATCTTCTGGCGACCTGCATAGTCTGCATTCTTTTGACGCTGATTGGAGCCTGATGCAAAGGATTTCATGTGTGGGCATTAGATTCAACTCTGCCCTCAGGAAGGTCTTCATTAGATTTTTATCCACTTTCAAGATCTGAGTGCATATGCTTTTCCCCCAAGTTCCCCTTATCACTGGTGCATTTGAATCTCCTCAAATACTGGGACTTTAAAATCAGTTTGCACAGGTAGCACATCTCTACAGCTGGTGGTGGTCTGCGCATCGCTTCGGCTTACCATGCTGGCACAAAGCTACTCCTTCACCTCGCGTCCCACTTCAGCGTCTCGCCTGCCTGCGGGAATGCATCTCAGTCCAGACGCCTCCTCCTCTTTTCTTCATGCCACTTCTCTGCCTCACTCACCACCTCCTGGATTCCCAGCCCAAGTGGAGAAGTCTTCTCCATGGTTCTCCCTCATCTCCTCACTTGCCTGTCCACCTGACTGCTTGGCTTTCCTGGCAGTGACCAGCCAGTCAGCTCTCTCTGTTGCTCTCAGCTTTTCCACAATTGAACTCCCGCTTCAAGGAAGGGAGTTGCTCTGAGTAAATCAGCTTCCTCCAAGCACCAGACTGCTTGTTCTGGTTCAGCCTAGAAATCTTAATTTGGGCTGTAAGCTTTCTGCTCACAGTTTTTGTCATTCTGTTTGCCACAGAATATTGAAGGATACTGTCAGCAGGCTTTGCGGGTTGTTAAAGGGGATTACCTCAGTATGTCATCAAGGCATGAGGAATGGAGGGGATATGCCTAAAAGGGAAAGGGGATACCATGTCTCATGTGATGATGTCTGTTCCTCCCCCAGATGGTCTTCTCTCCTAGTGTGATCCTCCCTCACATTGCCGCCCCCAGGGTCAGATCATTTAGTGATTTCCGTCCCCTGTCCACCTCAGGAAGGGCTACCGCCAGAAAAGGAGTGATGACATCATCAGATTCATCACAGTTAGCATGTCAAATTGGTTCAGGGCCACCAAAGTCAAAAACAGCAGAGAATCTGGGATTCATACATGAATGGGAATACAATAAGAAGCACATCTAGAAAACAGCATGAAACACGCCCACAGAAGAATGTAATGGAGCAGATCTGAACAAAGTATCTAACCAACTAACGTCACTTCTCATCTACCACAAAAAACACATATACACTAACTCACATGCACACAATAGTAAAACAAAACTCTCAGCTGACCACACAGTAGTCACACCTACACATCTCTCCAATCAACTGCAAAAACCAAACACCAGCCAAAACACACAGAACCTTGCTGGATCCCCTACGTCTCACATATGGAAAACAATACCACTATGGTGAATATCGCAATCCACTTAGAGAATACACCAACAGACCGGCCAGTTGCTCCTGATAAAACAACACCACCAGTTGACGTTAGTAATAGCAGTCTGTTGGAAAGCCTGTGAACTTTAAGGGGGGCTGAGCTCTGTGAGAGAAGACATGAACTTCAAGGGGTGGCAGCACTCTGTTGAACACAATGGGCCTCATTACAACCCAGGCGTTAAGGGTTTAACGGCGCCGTCGGCGCCGTTAACCCTTAACGCCTGCTTACCATTTTAACACCTGCTTTTAGCAGGCGTTAAAATGCAAGGCGCTAACCCGACTTGGTGCTAATTACGGCACCGTAATTTACGGTGCCGTAATTAGCGCCTTCCCCACTCCCATTATTCCCTATGGGGCAAAAATGGGAATGGGGAAGGGTAAATGGGGAATGGGGATTTACCGCCCCACTCACCTTGGAATGGGGCGGTAAATCCGCCATCCACCATGGTGTAAACAGAGTTTACACCATGGTGGTAAAGTAGGGAACTTACCGCCTGGGTTGTAATGAGGCCCAATAACTTGATTGGTTTTGCCCCATGAGAAAACCTGAGAAATTGAGTGTGTGGCAATTGTCTGTGGGAGTACTCGAGAACTTCAAGGTGTGGCAGCGCTTCGTGGATGATCACAAGAAACGTTGGAAAGTGGTGCTTCTTATAAGAATTCAAAAACATTACTGACAACATAGGCAGTGGCATGTCTGTGTATGACAGGAATTTGTCAGGTTACTTTTTGTTATACAGTCATCGTTATCACCCAGCCTATTGTTTTAGCTATGGGTAGATATTGTTCAATAGTGTTTTTCAATGAAGTGACAGTTCATTTTTATATATGTCGGTGTTCGACATGCACCAATATGAGGTGTCTCCTGTGGTCAGAAAAAATCAATAGCATATACAACTTTCTCAGACTGCACACTTGTGGGTTGCAGCTTAGCAATTAACTGTACTAATATTGTACTGATTCATCATTGTTTCCAAAGGTGAAGTGTCCAGTAGATGAGCATCAATGATCTGCTCATGGTTTACTGTCTGCTCTTGTTGTTGAGGCATCCGTATTCACAAAGCCCCAGTAACTGGGAAGGGTGTACCAGAGACTCTCAACCCAGTAGACTGTACCAATACTGCTCACGCAGCGTTTAGCAGGTGCCACTGATGAACTGCTAATCAATGATATCAATCTTGAGCCTGGCGTTCCTGTTGTAGTTGGCAAAATTGGGCCAGCTGGTGTGTTCTGATGCAAATGCTTGAAGATTTGCTACGAGTGGCTAAGGACATTAACGTATGTTCGTGTTTCGTGTGTGCTTCTTGAGAACATAGTGCAAGCATTGGATACTCACAGAAAAAGTACGACCGTTATTAGCATTGCACATGTTTAAGGTGATAGGGGCGCACTAGTTGATACACAAGTACAACTCGAGGTGTTCATCAAGAGTTTTTGTTTTGTATTAAGGGATGCAGTTTCTTTTCATTGTTTAATGGTTGCTTGTGTGCTTTCGTGGACAGGTCTTGCTTTTCTACAACGGAAGAAGCTGTGATTTCTATACTAACACAGTATTGTTTGGTATATTATTTACATGTCTTTTTACATGTTTTGTTGAACATTTATGCCATACATGTGAATGTTTTTTTAATAAATGCCCATTACATTTGACACTGTTTAGATCATCTTTGCTAGCATTACCATGCTTAGTTTTGCGAAGATTAGAACATTGTTGACATTGCATTACACGCCTATGTGCTCTTCCATTTGGTTCTTTCATGATCCCACTTTGGGGTGTGTGCATCGGAATAAAACGTTAGTGGCGTGCCCCTATTTTGTTTTTGTTGCAATCTACTTCCTGCAACTTGCGTTATTTTGTCAATTGAAGATGCAGCCACTGCAGCAAAATGTCCTTACATATCAGCAGTGTCCACTCTTGTGTTATTTGCTGCAGGTCCTCCTTCCCTGACCCGTGTGGACGAAAAGCAGCTTGCTTTCCTTTAAATGGAAGGTACTCAAACTTAACCTTATTTCTAACTACAGGTGGATCACTGAGCAAGATTGAAAGCAGGTCTCTCATTAACTGTGCTTCATCTGCTTCAACTTCCAAGACACAAGCGCTCACCATGTGGGTCAGGTTTAGCTGAAGAAGGGACGCCTAAGAGAGAACAATCCTGAGGATTGCTTTGTGACAATTAACCCCCTTGGTGGCCTCGTCATTAGATGGAGCGCAGCAGCAGCTGTCGCTGACACGGTGCCAGAAAAGCCCCATCTAAAGCCCTGCTGTGATTAATGTGGTAATCTGGGATGGCATTGCGCAGCTCATGCATCTCAAACGGGTGGCCACTTGGATCTCTAGGTTGTGCAGTGGCAAATTCTGATGCAGCAAAGGGTTGCATTACTGTAGGGACCCGCTTTGCTGGTAGCAGCAAGAAGGGCCTGCCAATGTGCTGTGATGTCCATACAGTTAAAGCTCTGTCCACTTATCTACATGTCCATGGTGAACGGGAGCTTTCCACCCATGGAGTGCTGTAGTACCTCGAAGAACAAAATTACAGACATGAACTTTCCAGTTTTGATTGGCTTTTGGTGTAAATTGCCAGCGTCCAGGAGTATCCTCAAAAGGATAGTGCACAAGGTCTTGCCAATATTTAATACTGAGCTGGCACTGTCTGTTTTGTGCAACACTGGCCTGATGTAATGGAGCATCACTAAAATCCATTGCTTGGACATGGGGTAGAGTTTGGTATCCCACTCCCAAGTAATGACATAGGGCCAGTATGTCCACAGTTAACTCTGTCAATTTATGTGCTATGCTGCTTGTGTTGTGTTATGGAGAGGGATGAATAGGTAACATCTTGTGTGCATCCCGTAAGTACAACTTTCCCATGCGCCCCAATTAGATGTTCTCTTTATAATTCCTATGTATACATGCATACATACATACATGCATGCATACAATAGCTTACCTATGCCGGCCCTACCCTACTTGCTGAGTTCTTCTGTCTTAGTAGACCGCATTTTCACCCATAACCGGATGGAGTGTTTTTTAAATGTATAGGGAGCTATTGAAGAGAAAATAATACTATAGTGAAGACATATTATTTCAACATCCTCCTTCCTCTTCCTGGCGTACGTATTACTACATATGCTGGAAAGTGGAAAGTGGAATGAGACCTCAGAAACTCTGAGTTGTAAATTAAGATTTAAGAATGAAACCAAAGTGCTTGTGTAGCAGTACCCATGCACAGTTCTTCCCTCACATGCACTAACACGCATGCCGGAACCCATCAGAAGACTCTGCACCGGGCTTCTAGCTGCTCTGGATCGGGTTACCCACCTTCATCACCCTTTGGTGCGATTGGCTGCAGCCCCTTTTTGCGGGAAGTGGTGTTGATTGTTTGCAATGCGTGGGCTCTCCCCACTTTGGTCAGCATACTGTATGTTAAGTCAAGGGAGGGAATATCAGTTCTGGTCCCTGGTTAGGTGTTATAGTGGTGCTTTCGCTCAGAGAGCAGGGGACTTGTTCCATCCCGCTAAATATGAAGCTTATTTCTTGTGAATTATAATGTTAATCTTAGTGTTCAAATTCTTATAGTATGATATGATGTGGCATTTATAACGCACCTGTACACAAGTGTTTCTAGACGCGACAAGAGAAGGAGGGGGAAACGGAGGGAGGACAAAATAAACATCTTACTAGGCCTTCTGTCATTCAGATTGCACAGGGCAGGTACTTTGCCCTAACCCACTCATGGCATAGGCCCTCATTACGACCCTGGCGGAATTCGGAAAACGATGGCGGAAATGCAATACCGCCATCGAATAGCGCTCGGTGCGACTATGACCCGTCACCGCAAAGTACGAAGCCATTAGCGACACCGTAGTGAACGCCAACGCTAACTGCACCAGGCACGCGCGCGCGCGCCATGCCAAACCGTAAACACCACCATGGCGCAAGGGTATGCTAATTCCGACCCTAGCGGACATGTACCTAACGCCATCAAGCATGGCGGAATGTACCATTCCGCCATGGTGAGAAGTACGGCATCGCGAATCAACCGTAAACGGCCCCACTGAGTGCCTGTACACCGCTCCCTGCCCACAAAGTACAACTCCCCGTAGGTGCAATGAAGTCACAATGCAACCATTGAAATGTACAAGTCACCCATGCATGCCAACGAACAAATGAAACACAAGAGGGGCCAATGGGAGCTGCAGGGCACAGATGGCACGAATACAGAAGCCATCCCAATGGACATGACCACAGTCCCCCACCAAGAAACGCACGCAAACACAGGCACCTGTGACCAGCAATATTCCGAAAATCACATCATTCCACCAGTCCACCTGGCTGACCGGCATCTGTTACACAAAACCCAATCCCCCGCCCCTGAGCATGACAACATTCAAACAGTCATATTGGCAGCCCCCATCCCTGACCTCACGGGCTTCGTAGGCAAACGCGCCCAGTACAGTACCACGCAACTAAACTCCGAAGCTGGAACCCAATGCAGATCTCCTCACAATACATCGCTCCCCAAATAGGAATATGCCACATCACTTGCAAAGAAGAACGCTACACGGGCCAAATCAGAATAGAAATTTAATGCACAACAAAATCACCAAGCCCATACAGCCATCAGGCCATGAACTCCAAAACACATTTCACCATTGTGGGCTGCATCCGCAAGAAATGACCAGCCACTACTTGTGTGACGCCCTGTTCCATCATGGTACACAGAGCCACATTCACGTACGAAAAGGCAACATGGAAGCGCACAGAACCGCAGGGCCGTCCCAATGGGGAGGTACTAGTCCAGCTGAAAGGCCGAAACGTTGCTCCGAGCCACTAGTACTGCGTAAGGGCATGTGGCCCATTGGCGATCGTCCCATAAGATCGTAATGCTGCTCCACTGATTAACACGAAGCAGCAGGTGTCGGGAGTAAAAGCCATCTGCAGGAGTGGCATACAGATGGCAGTGGCAAAAGGGGAGGAGATACCTGTCAACCAAAAGAAAAGAAAAAGAACAGAATGGCCATCAGAACAACATCCGAACAACTCACTTCAATGATCACACTGAATCCACAGCCATATGCATGCTAGCCCACTCCAAAGGATCATCACCACCCCAAAACCACTTGTGACTCATAACCATCTATATCGAGGTGTAAACACCATCACAAACGAGTGTACCTGTGCATGCGTCTGTGAAAACAGAATCCATCTGATGGGATTGTTAACGTGCATGGACACAAGTGTCTGAAGGCGCGTCGAGAAAGGGAGGGCTCAACAAGGCCAGATAGACGATGGTCCCACTATGGCAGCCCTGCATCACATAGCGCAGGGGAGGCGGATAGATTCCAAGAAGCCCTGAACATGGCAAACTCTGTATCAAATCATCTGCCCATGCATCCATTCATCATTCCCTCATCCCGGTATAAAAACGCCTGAACATTTACTCACATAACATTAGAAATATCCATTGAGTCTGTGCGTTATGCAGCCTGCAAAATCCACAGTGCCCCAGCCCGTAATTCCAGTGTTGTGAAGTAACATGTATTTGGGAACGTCCGGCCTCATCGCCCACGTCGCTATTGCGCATCCCAAACTATTCATATCAATCATTGCTTCCTCGCCATGGCCCCTGTCTCAAGGACATTGAACAATAGAACGTTATATTTGCAGTCAGACCTGTGGGCATCTCCTCGCCGCGAGCTGAAAACCGAAAGCGCCGCCCTTCGAATTCCTCATTTGCAACATCACGTCGAAAAGGCATCTGTGGCCGTTTGAAATCACAAATTAATCCATCTAGTGCGGCTGTGTGTGAAAATGGCAACTGCCTTCACCCACAAATGGGACGCCCCGCCCGTCGGTGCAACTCGGTACAGTGATGCATGAGGGCCCACCGTTACTCGAGTACTACGTTCCACTGACCCTTCACAAGTCTGTTCGCGACGGCAAAGATTGTATGTGAAACAATGGGACCATAGCCGAATGTACATATCAACAAATGTTACACGGCCATCGGGTACAAATACATGATTGCAATAGCAAGATGCCATTACCGAATTGCAGCGTTGTGTGCGGGACGTGCTTGGCCAAAGGGGAGAGCATCTTGCACAGGTGGAATGAATCACCACAGGTGGAGGCCATACAGCCTGAAAACACATAAATTGCACACCCAGTCTCCTCCCACAACCACACCCACTCCGAAATGCTACCGGCAGGACTCGCGATGTTGGCCCTGGGGGACCTGATAGCACTGCAAGTACTCCAACTCCAAGAAGAAGACGAACACCAACTACTACCGGCCGCACGGAGGAGACGCAGGAGGAGGAGGAGGGCAAGGCAGGGCCAGCAAGGGCCGCCAGCACAGCCACTACCACCACGCAGGCAGGCCGCAATCCCACGCCTCCGAGCACATCCGTTCAACCTCACTGATGAGCAGATCCACACCCTCTACCGTTTGGACCGGGACACCATAGCCGCCATTGTGGACATGACACAGGCTGACCTTGTCAGCATGATAGATAGCCCAACCGCCATCCCACCCCTACTGAAGGTGGTGTCTGTACTCCACTTCCTGGCCACAGGCACCTACCAGCACACAGTCGGACAGTTGCATGGCATTTCTCAGCCACTGTTCTCACGGACACTATTGCAAGTGCTCGATGCCCTCCTGCAGCACGCAGACGACTACATCTCCCTACCACGCTCGGAGCAGGAAATTACAAACACGAAAGTGGGATTCCATGCACTTGCCGGCATACCGGGTTGCATTGGTGCCATCGACTGCACCCATGTTGAATTGGTCGTCCCACATGCCATGGAGGCCCAGTAACGCAACCGAAAACAATTTCATTCCCTGAATGTACAAATGGTGTGTGACTCCAACAGGATCATTACACATTGTTGTGCCCGATTCCCTGGATCAACCCATGATTCTATGGTCTTGAGGAACTCTACAATACCACGCTACATGGAGCGACACGCAGGGAACAGATCCTGGCTACTCGGTGAGTCTCATTACATGCATGATAATGTGGGGTATGTGATTCGGCAATGACCTGGCAGGAAGGGGGGGGGGTGGTGTGCGTACGTAGCAATGGCATGCCACATAATCCGTTTATCGTCCACATACAGGTGATGCTGGATATCCACTGAAGAGATGGCTCCTCACACCAGTCCGGAACCCACGGGACCAGCATGAGGAGGACTACAACCATGCCCACTCACGTACCCGTGTAGTCAATGAACAGGCATTCGGCCTACTGAAGACTCGTTTCCGCTGCGTCAGCAGGTCTGGCGGGGCACTCCTGTACCGCCATGAGAAGGTTGCAAAGATGGTGATGGCATGTGTCATGCTCCACAACATGTGCGTACGTAGAAATGTGCCCATGCCCCCTGACGCAGAACTGCAAGCACCTGATGATGGTCATGATGAGGGTGGGGATGTGGCAGCACCTCAAGGAGTCTGCGAGGCACCGGAGGGCCGTGACATTCGTCAGCATCTCATTGATGCATGCTTCTAGCACTCACGCCTGGTGGCTGATACATGGACACGGTACTCGTGGCACTGTGTGTGTCTGGTACATGCACAATATGGACTGTACGCCTATGATGGCCTAGTACACAATGATCATTGTCCACACATCACATTGGTTGATCGTGCACTGTTTATGGCATATGTGATATCATATTGAACACCCTATCGACCCGCCACCCAAGTGAGCCCAACACACCCCCTCCACCCTCCTACCTCCCCCCCGAACACCAGTGTCCAAAGATGCTCATTGTCAGTGGGCTGTCGCTATTGCAAGCCCCCTCTGCGGGTATCAGGGGCACCCCTGCCTGTGGAGCGCAGGTTCCTCCCAGATCTACGTTGGGGGCTGCCCTGGACGGAACTTGCAACGGATGATGTCTCTGCCTGCTCACGTCCATGCATGTCCCTAAGTGTTTGTGAGAGCTCAGTGAGCACACGGCGCACTGCGGCAAGTTCGGCACATACGTCTGTGGACGTCGCATGCAGTTCCCTCCTCAGGCTCTCGGTGCTTCTCTCCATTTGGACTCTCAGGCTCTCGGTGCCACTCTCCATTTGGACTCTCAGGCTCTCGGTGCTAGTCTCCATTTGGACTCTCAGGCTCTCGGTGCTACTCTCCATTTGTGCCCTTAGTGTCTCTGTACTTCTCACCATTTCTGCCCTAAGTGTCTCAGTTGATGTTTCTATGTCTGCCTTAGTGCCCCCACATTCATCGGCATGGTCCTTGAGGAGCGTGGCCAGTTGCTGCTGTTGCACGATTAACTGGTCGAGGGACTGTTGCCTCTGCTGGTCCATGGCCATTTGCGGGGGTGTCACAGAGGGGCTGTTGACCTCATGTTGCCTTGCCACAGGGCTTGTGGGGGATGGCCAGTCGTCGTCTTGTGGGTGCCCCTGCGTGGTATCCTCATGTTGTACGGGATGGGACAGACAGGGGGATTGGGACAGGTCATGGATGGATCTGACTTCGACATCCCCGTCTTCTGTGTCGGAGCATGCTGCCATCAATGGGGTGTCACCTATGGTGCTGCTGCCACCAGAGGCAGTGCCTTCTGTGGCATCCGTTGGGGGGACCTGTGGTGGTGGTGTTGTGGGCATGCTGGCTGCTGGGGTGCCTGTTGATGTTCCCTCCTCTGTGCTGCCACCTGATTTGTGCTGCTGCCGTGTCTTGATGCGTGCAGCTGAGGTGGAGGGTCTTTGGCCGTTGGTCTTGGCCCTCTTTGCAGGTGTGCTGGTAGGGGTGTCCTGATGCTCGTCGTTTGGATCGGACCCTGTGGTGGAGTAAAGGAGGGCGAGGGTTATTAATGGGTCTGTGGGTATTGGAATGGCATTGTATCACATGCATTGGGGTGGTACCTGAGGGTGATTTGGGTCGGGGCCTTGGAGGTGCTTTCATTTGTGTGTGGAGTGAGGGTGCAGTTGTTTGGCAGCCTGCAGTTAGGGTGTGCCTGCTGCACGTGTAGTGGGTGTTTTAGGGGTTTTTAATTATTTATGTATTTATTGTGAGTTTTAAATTGCGCTATCAGGCCGATGTGTGTGGACGTTCTCCTGGACATGTGTTTCTGTTGCACTATGTGGACACATGGTACTTCACATGCTTGGACATTGTGGATTTAGCATTGTTTTATTTGGCCCACCTACCTGAATCTTCGGATGTCTGCACTCCTTTCTCCATCCCTCCGACTCCCTCTATGCTCTCCATTCCGATGGTGGAGGCACAGATTTCTTCCCAGGGGGTCAACTTGATGGGTGATTCAGGACCTCCCCCGGTGGCTGTGGCAATGTTGCGGTTGGCAGAGAGTATGCTGCGGACGCGTATCCGCAGGTCGTCCCATCGCTTTCGGCATTGCTGTGGGGTCCGGGGTGCGGTCCCCACCGCACTTACCCGCTGTGCCACCAGAGCCCATATGGCCTTCTTGTTTGCAAGTGCCGTCCTGGTCATTTGTGTGCAGAAGACGACGGCAGCATTCTCCTGGAGGGTCTCTGTTAGCACGGTGAGTTCCTCACGGGAGAAGTGGACCTGCCGCTTGCGGTCGCACGCTTTCTTCGCTACTTTTCCCATTTTTCTTGGTTTCGCTAGGGTGGATGACGGGTTGGGGTGTGTCTCAGGGTAGTGTTTTTAGTGGTTGTGTGGTTTTAGTGGTTTTATAGGTGTACGGCGGGATGTTTCCCGTTCCGGGCCCATGTTTTTACTTCCGTTTCCGTATATTTACGGTCACCGTACTTTCCGATAGGCGCACACTGCGGTGTCCGCTGTGATGGGTGGCGGTATTGCACCTAGGGCGCCGTACGGCGGCGGTGTGGGCCGTTTTGGGGTCATTTCCGCCATCGCGGACTTTGCACTTCCGCCATGCCGTGGTGCTCGTGCCCGATGGGTCGGAATGGGCCGCACTTTGCTCCTTCGTGCAATGGCGGAAACGCTATTTACGCTGTGGCGGTCCGGTCAGTCACTTTCCGCCAGGGTCGTAATGAGGGCCATAGTCTCAGTGACTCAGTTAGAATGCTTATGGTTTTGAGATGACATAGATACCTTAATAGGCTGGCATTATCATACATATTGTGGAAAGTTCGTGTATTCACGTGTGCCTTCATGTTGCTTTAACTATACCAACACCAAGCTTGATAAAGTAGTAGTTATTACTACCAACTATATTTTTTTAAGTTTCTCCAAGCCCAGGAAAAAACTCAAGTGACTTTCAGTCTGTTGTCTTTTCCAACAATGCACGGACCCTAATAACGTATGCAACATATGTTGGATCGTGTACAATAATTACAGTGGTGGTTGATAATGCTAACTGGAAGATGGCTGGGTGTATATTTCACAATAATTACATGCAGCATCTATTATAACTATTACATGTCTCATCAACTACTTAGATAAAGGCAGCTATCTTTCCGAGTTATCAAGTACTTAACACCACTCCAGATGTAGTGCCAGTTTCCCCGATGAAGGGCAGACTTGGTATCTCCTCCCTGAAACATTGTTTGTGAAGTGATCTCCTTTCAGAAAATCAACTCCCCAATATCAGTGAGTAGAGACTTAACCCCAACCCAAGGCCTCATCACGGACATGAATCCTGTATGTTCCTCTGACACACCCTAAGCCTCTCATGATCAGGATGGTTGCAAGCCTTCCTGTTCACCAAATGCATCTCCTAAACCATCTCCTAGCCATTTGGGACGCACAGGTTGGCGGCAGCCTATTGTGTACATTTCTGCCTGCTATACATTGGGGGTGGGCCTACTGGGAACCATTTGTATACAATTCAATACAGTGTGCAACAGCCTAATACTGGGTCCTGGCATCGTTGGTTATGACCTCTACCTGCCCCAGAGATTGAGGCGACATAACCGAAACCTAATATGGCTGACATCTTGAATGGTGCCTGGATTCTTTTCGCGATTTTACACCTGCGTAAAAGACCAGACAGATGCCCAGGAAAGGGTGAATGTTCTGAATTCCATTGATTGGGGAACCACAAAAGGTTTGAATGTATGCAACCTTGCAGATGGGAGCTGAACTGTTAGTCACTTCTTCAGTGCCCTTCTTAACTCGTGGTTCTGCTCCCATAGGTGTTGAACTTGTGGATAAGTCCTGCACCATGAAGAACTCGCCAAAGCAAGGCTAATCATGTGGCAGATGTGCCAGATTGCAAACGTTTCAAGTTCCCCTTCTGAGGGTGAAGCTCTGCCAGTGTGAGCAGGCACCAGACTTTCCAGTGGTCAATGGATGCAGCCAACATTGTCTTTGTACGAGAGGTTGATGTTTTCAGCGCCTGCTGCATCCCAACGTCCTGCTGTCTCATTGAACAATAACATTTAAAACATCCATCCAGTCTGCAAGGTCTAAACAAAAGTTGAACACGAGCTTCAAAAAAGAGGCCTTACCTTGTGAATTGCAAGACTAGTAAGAATAATGTGTTGAATTGTTGAATGGTTCCATCAGAACATTGGCCCTCTTTACGACATTGACAGTAATTTGGCAGTAAATCCTCTGAATTACCGACATGTTTACCGTTCTGGTCACTCTGTCCAATGGGTTTACCATGGGATTACAAGTGGTGATAGGGTGGTTTAAATAGTACAGTACTGCATAGTACTGCATTGGAATTTTTGGCAGAATTCCTCTGCAATAATTCCATTTGTGGAAGTAAATTGTAGCATTCACCACAGACCTTTGGCTTTACCTTCCAACCCAGACTATGGCGGTTCAATAAAAATGCATGTAATTCCGTTACTGCCAAAAAAGTGACCGTAATGGAATTACCGCCAATTTTGGCACCATAGCTAGCCGTCAACCAGCATCAACGAACAAGGTCGGAGAAGCCAGGGTGGAGAGTAGAGCAATAACTCTACTCTGGAAATCTATATAGTTTATAACAGTAATGTGATTATCAGCTTGTGCATCCAAGTTAGTACTGTGATGCATAGATTGTGCCGCACCCCTAGCAGTGCTTAGGTTTGTAACCAAATTGCATTGTTGGATGTAGGCATCTCGCCCACTATACAGGACACTCTAATCCATCCGTGTTGACCGTGTACTAAAAATGCATTATTATGTGTAGGCCCAAACTGTGTCTAGGCTTGTACTCAAACTGCATTGTTAGGCTCTAACTGTGTCTAGGCTTGTACTCAAACTGCATTGTTAAGTGTAGGCCTCTCTCCCACTATACAGGGGTCTCAACTCTAGCTGTGTTTAGGCTTTCATTTAAGCTGCATGGTTAGGTGTATGCCTTTCTCTCTCTAGGCAGGACACTTAGATCTAGCTGTGCTTTGGCTTGTACTCAAACTGCATTGCTGAGTGCGTGCCTTTCTGCCACTATACAGGACACCCAAATCTAGCTGCGTTGACACTATTGAAATTTGCATCATTAGGTGTAGCCTCTGTGTCTAGGCGTGTACTCAAGTTGCATGGTTCAGTATAGGCCTTTCTCCCACTATACAGGACATACACATTCTAGCTTAGTTTGGTCTTTTACTTAAATTGCACTGTTTGTGGTAGGCCTCTCTCCTACTATACAGGTTTCTCAAATCTAGCTGTGTTTAGTCCTGCACTAAAATCTAGCTGTGTTTAGTCCTGCACTCAAATCTAGCAGTCTTTAGTCTTGTACTCATTTTACACCGTTAGGCCTAGGCCTCTCTCCCACTATACAGGATTCTAAAATCTAGCCGTGTTTAGTCTTTCACTCAAATCTAGCTGTGTTTAGTATTGCACTGAAATCTAGCCGTGTTTAGTCTTGCACTCAAATCTAGCTGTGTTTAGTATTGCACTTACATCTAGCTGTTTTTAGTTAGCACTCAAATATAGCTGTATTTAGTCCCACACTGGAATATAGCTGTGTTTAGTCTTGTCCTCATCCTATGCTGTTAGGTGTAGGCCTCTGTCTCACTATACAGGATTCAGGATTCTCAAATCTAGCTGTGTTTTGTCTTGCATTCAAATCTAGCTGTGTTTTGTCTTGCACTCAAATCTAGCTGTGTTTAGACTTGCACTCAAATCTAGCTTTGTTTAGTCCCCCACTCAAATCTAGCTGTGTTTAGTCCTGTATTTATCCTACGCTGTTAGGCGTAGGCCTCTCTCCCACTATACAGGATTCTCAAATCTAGCTGTGTTTAGTCATGTACTCAAATCTAGCTGTGTTAAGTCCCACACTCAAATATAGCTGTGTTTAGTCTTGTACTCATCCTACGCTGTTAGGCGTAGGCCTCTCTCCCACTGTACAGGATTCTCAAATCTAGCTTTGTTTGGTCTTGCACTCGAATCTAGCTGTGTTTAGTCTTGTAATCATCCTATGCTGTTAGGTGTAGGCCAAACTCCCACTATACAAGATTATCAAATTTAGCTGTGTTTTGTCTTGCACTCAAATCTAGCTGTGTTTAGTCTTGCACTCTAATCTAGCTCTGTTTAGCTTTGCACACAAATCTATCTGTGTTTAGTCTTGCACTCAAATCTATCTGTGTTTAGTCTGTACCCTAACCTAGCTGTGTTCAGTCTTGTACTCATCTTACACTGTTAGGTGTAAGGCCCCCCTCCCACTATACAGGATTCTCGAGCGTAGCTGTGCTTAGTCTTGCACTCAAACTCTGTTCAGACTAATTTGCCACACATCTAGAGGCGACCAGTCCGTGATAGTATAGTATCAACCCTACACCAATACCTCAGAGAACTACATAGACAGCTACCGAAGTGAGTCCTTGTAACGCTCACCTGGTTCCCTCGGAGGCGCAGGCCTTGATCTGGTGGGGATACCGTCTTCAGTGTTAGGCGCAGGATTTGTTTTGCTCCCGGACAGGGCCCCCTTCTCACCGAAAGTTTAAGCTGAAGAGTGAGGTGTCTGCAAGGGTAAAGCAAGGTATTAGTGATTGGAAGGTTGGGAAAGTTCCTAGCCCCTCTCGCCCTTTTTTTCCCCGTGGAACTGGGTTGATAATTGCGCTTACCTTAGATAGGTAAATGCCGGGCTCTCCATCCTGCGTCTTGTGCAGGGGCGCTGGGTCCAGTTGCTTCACTGGATGCGAGCTCTGCCTCTTGATAGGAGAGGGTTAGCTGAGAGCGAAGACGCCGTTATTGCACAAGCGTGCCTTGTAAGTATTTAAGTTCCTTTTAGATTGTTCTCTTCTCTTTCAAAAGTCTTAAGTCTTTAAAGTCTATGTCTTTTCCTTTTCAGATGCTGTGGCGGTGAAGATTAGCCTTCTAATGGCACGTAAGTAGAAAGACTGCACTAGCGCTGTAGAATGCACTGTAATGTCTCTTTTGTCTTTGCAGGTGCCGAGGTGCAGCGCAAACAGATTGGAAGCGAACGTAACACAGGTAAGCAGTCTTGTAACTAAGCGTTACTAACCAATGTATCTTGTCTTGCAGGTGCCGGAATGCAGCGCGAGCTGAGTTGGAACGGGCGTAACACAGGTAAGCAGACTTTGTAGTTAAATATTACTGACCGATGTTCTTTCTCTTTGCAGATGTCGGATGCCGGAAGAGAAAGGCTGAAAAAGGCGCCTTGGATGCTGCCGTTGGATTAGGTAAGTAGATGCGCTGCCTTTGCTTTAGCCTAACCTGTGCCTTTGTTTTGCAGGAGCTGCTGAAGACTGAAGAAGACTGAAGGTTGGATCCCAGCAGGTGATTTCGTGTTCACAGGATCTGGAGCTGGAGGTTTCCTGGAGCTGACACAGTGAGCGTCCTGCTGCAGATGCAGAATAACGCGAAGCACGTGAAACCAATCGGGTGTGGTTTAAATAGCCTTCTGTAGTGCTTAGGCGTCTTCTTCCACGGCCTCACCCAGGTAAGAAAAAGAGTTCCAGATTTCTAGAAGAGTTCCTCTGTTCTGCTTCCAGGGAGTGGCTCCTGCTCCACCCAGACAGAAAAAGTAGTCCCAGGCAGAGAAGGATCAGGAGACCAGCTAGCTGGTAAGTAAGCAGCATGGTCTGCTACAGGTAGGTCCACCAAGCACTCTTATCTAATATGAGCCCGGCGCTTCCTGTGCCGGGACCAGTCACCTTCATGAGCCTGGCGCCACTGGCGCCAGGACAAGGTCCAAAAGGTCCCAATAGGGACTGGCTGGTTCCTGGGATCAGAGCTATGGGCCTGCTTCCAAGGTCGTGGGGCAAGTCCTGACCCCTTGGAAGCAGGGATCATGACAGCACCCCCCCTTAAGGCCCCTCCCAAGGTTGACTTCTCCGGAGGTCTTGGTTTGTTAGGAAATGTCCGATGAAATTTCTTGATTAGTCGAGGTGCATGTACATGTTCTGCAGGTTCCCAAGATCTTTCTTGGGGGCCGTAGCCTTTCCAGTCAATCAGGTAGTGTAGTTTTGATTTGGAGATCTTGGAATCCAGGATATTTTTGATTTCAAACTCGAGTTCTCCGTCAACTAGGATAGGTTCAGGAGATTTAGTCAATCGGGTTTCTGGTTGAACAGGTTTTAGTAGTGAAACATGAAAGACTGGGTGCATTTTCATACGAGGGGGTAAATCCAACTTGACCGCTACTGGATTTATTATGGCAGTGATAGAGTAGGGTCCCAGGTATCTTGGGTTAAAGGTGCGTGGTCCCTTTAGGGGTAAATGTTTGGTGGATAACCAGACTTGATCTCCTATTTGGTATTGAGGGGCTTCCTTCCGATGTTGATCTGCTCCTTTCTTGTATTGTTCCTTGGCCCTTTGAAGGTGGGTAGTAGCTTCCTTGAAGGCT
The DNA here is from genome assembly GCF_040938575.1 of Ambystoma mexicanum. Taxonomy (NCBI): domain Eukaryota; kingdom Metazoa; phylum Chordata; class Amphibia; order Caudata; family Ambystomatidae; genus Ambystoma; species Ambystoma mexicanum. Next base: position 1,183,071,680 of record NC_090924.1, read on the forward strand.
TGGGTGATGGTTGAATGTAGGTGGTCAACTGCTGGTGTTCCAAGATCCTGAGGTGGATCCAGGTTAGAGGTTCGAGGATGGTTACCATACAAAAGAAAAAACGGGGTCTTTCCGGTTCCAGAGTGGACTGAGTTATTGTAAGCGTACTCGGCTATCCAAAGGATGTCCTTCCAAGTTCCTTCTGTCTGTTGCAGCATGCAGCGTAGGTACTGTTCCAAAGTCTGATTGGTCCTTTCGGTCTGACCGTCGGTTTGTGGGTGGTGACTGGTTGAAAGTCTCACATCAATTTGAGCCAACCGACAGCAACTCCGCCAGAAGTGGGAGATGAATTGACTTCCTCTGTCCGAGATTAAAATTGAAGGAAAGCCGTGCAACCGAATGATGTTTTCAAGAAATTCTCGAGCCAGGATTGCTTCTGACGGTAAACCCTTTAGTGGGATGAAATGTGCCATTTTTGAGAATAAGTCTACGATTACCAGGATTGTATTGTATCCGGAACAGGGAGGTAAGTCGGTGATAAAGTCCATGGAGAGGGTATGCCAGGGACGAGGTGGGATGTCAATTGGTTGTAAGAGGCCTGCTGGTTTCTCCTTAGGACTCTTGTTTTGGGCGCACACTCCACAGGACATGACAAGGTTTCTGATGTCCTTTCTCCAAGATGGCCACCAGAAGTGACGCTTGACCTTTTCGGAGGTCTTGGCCATACCCGGGTGTCCTTCCATTAAGGAGTCGTGATAACAAGAGATGACTTGATTTTGTAAGCTAGTACAGGGTAGATAAAGTCGTTCCTTGAAGTACAATAAGTCGTTCTTTACTGTGAAGTCTTCCCCCTGAAGATGCCATTTTTGTATGTCTGCTGGAGTTATAAGTTGTTTAACCTGGGCTTCAATTTCTTCAATGGATTGCATGCCGATCAGACCCAGGATTCTTTGTTCAGGAATAATAGGTACGGGCTCAGGGTTAACCATGTGTTCATCTACTCCAATTCGAGAGAGGGCATCCGCTTTACCATTTTTATTGCCTGGTCGGTAGGTGATTATAAAATCAAATTCGGCAAAAAATAATGCCCAGCGAAGTTGTCTGGAGGATTGGGCTTTGGCTGATTTAAGATACTGTAGGTTACGATGGTCAGTAATGACGGTGACAGTGTGTCGGGCTCCTAGGAGATAATGCCGCCAGGCCTTAAAGGCGGACTTAATAGCCAAAAGTTCCTTATCAGTAATGGTGTAGTTGATTTCTGGGGCCGAGAATTTGCGAGACCAAAACGCCACGGGGTGTAACTGGTTGGTTTCTGGATCTCTCTGTGAAAGCACTGCTCCCATAGCGAGGCTGGAGGCATCGGTCTCGACGATGAAAGGTAGTTCCGGGCGGGGATGTTTTAAAATCGGGGCTGAGGTAAATTTAGTCTTTAGCTCCTGAAAGGCTTGTTCTGCCTCGGTAGACCATTCGAAACGTTTGTTTTTTCTGAGGAGAGCTGTAATGGGTTGGACTACCCAAGAGAAGTCTGGAATAAACCTACGATAGAAGTTGGCGAAGCCCAACATACTTTGAACCCCTTTTACAGATGTTGGTGAGGGCCACTTGATGATTGCGTCTACTTTCCTCGAGTCCATGTGAACTCCGTCAGGCGACAAAATAAATCCCAAAAATTCGACCTCAGTGACATGAAAGACACACTTCTCTAATTTTGCAAAAAGTTTGTGTTTTCGGAGCCTCTCCAGTACCGCGGTGACGTGTTTTCGGTGTTCTGCCTCAGAGGACGAATAAACCAGAATATCGTCAATGTAAACAACTACACACACATCAATTAGTTCACGGAGCACGTCATTCATAAAGAACTGGAACGCGGCCGGTGCGTTACACAACCCGAAGGGCATCACTTGATACTCGAACAGTCCATACTTGGTACGAAAGGCTGTCTTCCATTCATCGCCCTCCTTTATTTGCACCAAATGGTAGGCTCCTCTGAGGTCCAACTTAGTGTATATACAGGCGTTTTTGACTTGGTCAAGTAGTTCTGGGATCAATGGCAATGGATACCTGTTCTTAATTGTAATCTGGTTCAGGGCACGGTAGTCTATACACGTTCTTAAGTCTCCCTCCTTTTTTGGCACGAAGAACAGAGCTGAGGAGGCCGGGGACTTCGAAGGACGGATGAATCCATTAGCCAGGTACTGGTCCAAATATTGCCTTAGGTGGAGATTTTCAGGTTCAGTGAGGGCATAAATCCGACTGCACGGAGGAGTGGATCCGGGAATCAGGTCTATCTGACAGTCGTATGATCTGTGGGGAGGCAAAGAATTAGCTTGGTCTTTCCGAAAGACATCTTGGAATTCCTGGTATTCAGGAGGCGGTTGTGGACTCTCAGAAACAGTTGCAGCTAGTTTGGTGGAGGGCTGAGGGTAACAGGTAGAAGCGCATTCTGGAAACCGGATTGTCGTTGCTCGCCAATCAATTTGAGGATTGTGTTTCTCCAACCAAGGAACTCCCAAGATGACTCGAAACTGCGGGGCCTTGATCACATCAAACACGATCTTCTCTTGATGCCCATCTTGGCTTACTAACGTTACTTCCAAGGTGGTGTGAGTTACGGGTCCGGAAGCTATTTCCGTCCCATCCACGGTGGTGATGACGTCTTTCACCGTCTTTGGACAAAGAGATAGATTCATCCTGGCAGCCAGTTCACAGTCCAAGTAATTCCCGATTGCGCCACTATCAATGTATGCTTTAATGGCATGCATACAATTAGGTTGCTCTGGACTCACGAGGACCATGGGCATGATAAAATGCGAGGTCAAAGAACTGGTTTTAACGCTCGGCAAGCGGACCTCTACACTTGCCGGGCGAGGTTGTTTCCCGGCTCAGAATTCTCGGTACCTTTATCAGACGCCCCTACTATCTTCTTCTTGGGCTTCACTGGACAATCTCGAAGAAAGTGCCCTGAGTTTCCGCAATAGAGGCATAATTGCAGTTGTCTCCTCCTTTCCCTCTCCTTTTGGGTTAAAGGTCCTTTAACAACCCCTATTTGCATGGGTTCCACAGAATCAGTTCCTTTCGTGGAACTTTGTGGCCTTGGAAAAAGTCGGGTTTCAAATCTGGATCGATCGGCTTTCCGATCCTGTAGTCGATGATCCAATTGCACTACCAGATCGATATATTCGGAACAGTCTTGTGGAGGATTTACCACTTGAGCCAGAACGTCTTTTAATTCCCCACGCAGACCTCTGTAAAACAGTGTGATCCTCTTATCCTCCGGCCATCCGGTTTCCACCACTAGTCTGTTAAATGATGCAATATAAGTCAGAAGATCTTGATTGCCCTGTCGTAGTGAAAGAAGTTCATTGTCCAAGGCCTGTCCCTGATAGTGCCTTGCGAACAGTTTCTCCATACTGGCTTGGAAGTCCTGGAAGTTATGGAGAATGGGGTCATCTTGAGACACTAAAGGAACAGACCAATCTGCGGCACTGCCACTGAGATAAGAGAGCACGAAGGCCACTTTAGCCTGGTCCGTTGGAAAAGCAGCGGGTCTGCACAAAAAGTGCAAGCGACATTGATTGATGAACACAGCAAACCTTTTCGGATCACCTGAAAAGCGTTCGGGCGGAGCCAAAGGTATATTTCCTGGTAGATTGATTTGCACCGGATTTGAGGAAGCTGTAGGAGCGTGGCCCCCACTAGGGGTGGGTAGAGGAGTTTGTCCAGCTTGGGCTTGCAGCAATTGTCTAGCCAAATCATCTGTTCGCTCCTTGGAGACCACTAACTCCCTCCTTAGGGCATTTGTTTCCTGACGTGCGGCGTGTATTTCCGCCCTCAACTCCCCGAGTAAATGGGCCAATTGGTCTGTGTCTGAGGTTTCCATTGCGCCTGGGCGGGAATTATGTGGTAAGGCTTCGCGTTCTGTAACGCTCACCTGGTTCCCTCGGAGGCGCAGGCCTTGATCTGGTCGGGATACCGTCTTCAGTGTTAGGCGCAGGATTTGTTTTGCTCCCGGACAGGGCCCCCTTCTCAGCGAAAGTTTAAGCTGAAGAGTGAGGTGTCTGCAAGGGTAAACCAGGGTATTAGTGATTGGAAGGTTGGGAAAGTTCCTAGCCCCTCTCGCCCTTTTTTTCCCCGTGGAACTGGGTTGATAATTGCGCTTACCTTAGATAGGTAAATGCCGGGCTCTCCATCCTGCGTCTTGTGCAGGGGCGCTGGGTCCAGTTGCTTCACTGGATGCGAGCTCTGCCTCTTGATAGCAGAGGGTTAGCTGAGAGCGAAGACGCCGTTATTGCACAAGCGTGCCTTGTAAGTATTTAAGTTCCTTTTAGATTGTTCTCTTCTCTTTCAAAAGTCTTAAGTCTTTAAAGTCTATGTCTTTTCCTTTTCAGATGCTGTGGCGGTGAAGATTATCCTTCTAATGGCATGTAAGTAGAAAGACTGCACTAGCGCTGTAGAATGCACTGTAATGTCTCTTTTGTCTTTGCAGGTGCCGAGGTGCAGCGCGAACAGATTGGAAGCGAACGTAACACAGGTAAGCAGTCTTGTAACTAAGCGTTACTAACCGATGTATCTTGTCTTGCAGGTGCCGGAATGCAGCGCGAGCTGAGTTGGAACGGGCGTAACACAGTTAGTCAACTATTACTGACCAATGTTCTTTCTCTTTGCAGATGTCGGATGCCGGAAGAGAAAGGCTGAAAAAGGCGTCTTGGATGCTGCCGTTGGATTAGGTAAGTAGATGCGCTGCCTTTGCTTTAGCCTAACCTGTGCCTTTGTTTTGCAGGAGCTGCTGAAGACTGAAGAAGACTGAAGGTTGGATCCCAGCAGGTGATTTCGTGTTCACAGGATCTGGAGCTGGAGGTTTCCTGGAGCTGACACGGTGAGCGTCCTGCTGCAGATGCAGAATAACGCGAAGCACGTGAAACCAATCGGGTGTGGTTTAAATAGCCTTCTGTAGTGCTTAGGCGTCTTCTTCCACGGCCTCACCCAGGTAAGAAAAAGAGTTCCAGATTTCTAGAAGAGTTCCTGTGTTCTTCTTCCAGGGAGTGGCTCCTGCTCCACCCAGACAGAAAAAGTAGTCCCAGGCAGAGAAGGATCAGGAGACCAGCTAGCTGGTAAGTAAGCAGCATGGTCTGCTACAGGTAGGTCCACCAAGCACTCTTATCTAATATGAGCCCGGCGCTTCCTGTGCCGGGACCAGTCACCTTCATGAGCCTGGCGCCACTGGCGCCAGGACAAGGTCCAAAAGGTCCCAATAGGGACTGGCTGGTTCCTGGGATCAGAGTTATGGGCCTGCTTCCAAGGTCGTGGGGCAAGTCCTGACCCCTTGGAAGCAGGGATCATGACAGTCCTAGACTACCTGACAACCGTACGCTCAGTACCCCCAACCCCACCGGACAGCACACCATAGGATACATACCCAATCCACCAGAAGAAAAGACAGCACCAAAAGCACCAAAAGCACCGAAACCTCCCAACACTAGAGGAAACACCAATACTGCCCAAGCACAAGACACTACAGCCGACCACTTGACCCATTATATCTGCACCGAGCACCAAAATGCCCCAGAACAGGAATGGGCGCAGAGAAAGAGCACAAGATCATGCCACAATGGACATGGACACAGAAATCCAACTTACCCCATCAGTAACAGCCTCAAATGCAAGAAACACCTCACCAAAAACCAATACAACCAGAACGTAGTTCGAAAGGGAAAAATCCTTATATCTCACACCATACCTTGCAACATTCCCAGAACCTAGATACTCCAACTACACCAAGACATCAAGACATGCAAATAATCGCCCGAGACGGCCAGAAAATAGATGGGAACACCCAAGAAAAGTGTGCGAAGACTCCGACCACATCACCCCATACATCACAATACATCATAAGAAAAGAAGTGCACCATCAACACCCACGGCACACCAGACAAAAAGACGAAGTACTAATAACCAACAACCCAATCATCAACCTAACGGACAGAGTCAATGAAGAAGAAGCCTTCACTGATCTTCAACCAATCAGCATGAATAGGGAAGCACCACTATTGAACAGCCAAGCTTTCAATCTAGCAGACCGCTTCAATGAAGATGCAGCCTTCGCTGATCCTCATCCTCATCCGGTCAACGCTAATACAGATGCATCACGACCAAACAACTACACACCAAAACAAGGAACAACTAATAAGCAAAATCACACCAAAACGATCCACTGTAATTTAATCAATGCAAAGTCAATGTCCAAAGATGCCATCAAAATATACAATCTCCTTTGCGACTGAGGAATCAGCATCCTATTTGTAACAGAAACATTGCTAGATAACAACTACAAGATCACCCTCAACAACTGCCTGCCTGAAAACTTCAAATGCCTCCAAGCAAACAGAAAAAGAGGGGGAGGACTGGCAATCATCCACAAGGAACACCTGGATATCAAACTTGAAGACCCACTAAACATCAATAAATGTGAATCCTTAATCATACGTCTATCAGTAAACCCGAAAACAAACCGGAAATTCATACTGATACACAGACCACCAACCTACGGTCACCTGATCATCCTGGGAGATTTCACAGCTGGTTCATAGAAGAAACCACAACCACACAAAAATCTCTAACCAGCCAATTAGCAGCAATGAATCTACAACAACTAGTCAAAGGAGCAACCCACTCGGCAGGGCATACAATTGGCGCAATGTTTGCGAACAAAGAACTCCTTACCACAGCACCCCAATTGAAATACTCTGGAGCGACCACCTCATCATCCCCTTTCTAATGAAAATGAAAACTCCAATAAATTGGCAACTAGACAAACCACTGAACACCATGAAAAGAAACTGGAGAACCATCAAAAACTCCATTCATATTGACCTCCTGGAGCTCAGCAAACCACACCCAACATTTATGGAAGAAGCTGACCTGGACAAAACACCTTTCACTTCTTCTCATAAAAGAGCAATGGCAAAATGGTTCAACCCACCATGAAAAGAAAAAAACCAAAGACTAGAAATAGATTGGGGAATAAAAAATGACACTGCAAATAAGCTGAAATTCCTGCAACATAACTGCGCAAACAAAAAGGAAATACAAAAAGTGAAGCGGAAACACTACGACAATCGAATTTTCGAAGCACTAAACACCCAAAAGAACTCTACAAAATCATAAATGAAATAAAAATTCCACCGGGCTGCAACAACACACCAACTCCTTTGACGAAACTATGCAATGACCTAGCAGACCACTTCGAAAACAAAATCACCAGCATCCAACAAACCATACCAAGCTGACCACCCGATCATACTACGATCTCCACCTATCCTCAGGAGGAACATCCAAACAAACTATGAAGATTCCCTGAAATATCAGTGGAGACTTTCGTCAAACTGGTAAATCAAAGCAATAGCTCCGGATCTCCTAAGGACACCTACCACCAGGACATATAAAAATCAATCCTTAAACAAGGAACTCCCATGGAATATCACAGGAATGTCCTCAAACTTTGATTTGCGACTGGTAAAGTGCAAGAAGCCTTCAAAACAGTGTACATCAGGCCACTACTCAAAGATACAGCAAGAAACATAGAGGAACTCTCCAACTACAGACTCATCTCCAACATCCTGTACACAGTGAAGGTGGTCATTCCCCAAAATACAAATCCCAACTCAGAATAAAAGGATACACCCCAGTAGGGAATGAGACCAGGAGAAAGATTGCAAGTTAAGTAAAGTTTTATAAGGTAAATGATGCACGCAGAGGACTCTGCTGCTCTGAGAGCGCTCTGCCAACAATACAGAAACAACATGTCTTTATACAAAAATCTCATCATTGGTGACAAACAGTATAGGGGATACATAGTGCAAGTCCATTGGTGTACTATAGTGTTGCAGTATGTGCCATACTGGGGTGGTGCCGCTCGATTGGTTTGTGCAGAGCTGTTGCTTCTCGTGGCACGTGGGTCAGCTGGGCTCATCTGGGAGGGGTGGAGGTCAGGCTGGATCCACAAGGTGTGATTGGCCTAACTAATCTAAACTACACAGTAATCCTTGACATGCTAAGAATAATGTAAAGACATAAAACTTATACCAGAATGCGGGGTTGCCTATAAATTATGAGCAAAACTATACACATTCTTTACCTGGGCCCTTGTGGGGCAGGGGTGCGGTGGTCCTTTTTACCAGGTGGCTTATCTGAGGGTTTCGATCTCAAATGTATTCGTCCTGGTACCTCATGGTTTAAACAAATGGATTGATAGGTGTTAGCCCATGAAGAATATATGATCACTTGAGATTTGTTATATGGGGCAATCTAGGGTGGTCATTGGGTGAAAGGTCTCTCCACTCCTACATGAAAAGAGAAATAATAGGGCAAAAGGTTATGCAGGCAATAGTGGGGTCAGAGCGGCAGGAGCCGGTTTATGGAGATGAATTAATACACAAGTCAAGATTTTCCCCGGTCACACACAGGGCAGTGAGCTCAGAGGAAGAGAAAGACTACAGTTTTCAGTTTGCAACAATTCGCACCTGGGCTTCTGTGAGAACTGGGTTGGAGCCGCGCCGACAGGGGAGGAGATGCAGGGGGCTGTTAGAGCTGGCTGTGCATGGCGCAGGGTGAGGAGAGAGGAGGCCTTTTAGAGATCATTGTGAGGCCTAGTACAAAAATGTAGTCTGATGTGGCACAAAGGGGGACGTCTCCCCAAAATGGGAGGAGGAAATAGACATATTTCATGCAGAAATGTACAGGGGAGGGCATACAGACGCTTCCTCGATTTCATTCCTCCCTTTCTTTACTGCTAAAATAACGAACAACCTTGGTTGTTAGTACGGCTACGTTCTTCTGCTTTCATTTCCGCTTCCTCCCAAGCTGGAGTTCCCATTATTGGCATCCACTCCCTGCACACAGATCTCAGGCTTTCATGCCTTCTTGCATATTCATCAGGGGTACAGGTCATATAGATTCACCCACCATCTCCAGCTAGATCCACCCACACCTCCTTATACCATTCTAGTTCATGGGGCTCTTTGATAGTTGTGTGCCACAAATTATCCACTCTGTCCCCTGCGTTGGACACTGCTGTCATGTGGTACTTAGGCTCCTGGCTGTCCCCTGTTTGCACTTGCACATCTTTTACACCATGAGGCACTTTTGTTGGACTGCCCATTGTCAACATCATCATTGCACTACTAGGCATAGATTTTGCACAGCATCAAACCCCTACCTGACACACACAAAAAATTAGCAGCAAAAATACTATAATTTATACCAGTAACTTACTTGCAGTCCAGAACAAGGATGGTACTCAGTCAAAAATTGTGTCGAACCAGTCACTTGACTGGACCCCACCTTCCTTCTTCATCCTTTCTCCGAGGTTGTGTACTGCAGTTATCACGTGTGATAGTGTCCCATTGTCAGCGTCTTCAGAAGGCGCAAATGTGCAACATGCAATCCCGATTTTTCGGCAACCACCTCCTTCCATTGCTGTAAGGAGGCATAGCACATATCCATTCTGCATGGTCATCAACTGCAGGGCTCTGAGTTCCACCTTGATGACGTTGAACCCTTCTTCAGTGTGGTTGGCTAGCTGGATCAGATCCCAGCGCACAATCTGCAACCACTAGGCGTTTGCTCATGCTTGGATGCTTGGTATGAGTGAGGCAAAAAAATGTCTCTGCTGAGTTGAAGAGCTCAATCTGGTCTGGTATCTGTGCCAAAAGTTCAGAAGAGTCTTTGGAAATTGAATTTGATGCCCTTCTTTTGCGAGACACTCTGTCTTGCAACTTATCCTCCAACAGCACATCATATGTGGGGAGTTCTTCGGTAGTTGACTGGGGTGTTGAAAGCATTCTGGCGGGCAACCTCTCCCCCTGGGCATGACTCTCCAGGATACCATCAGGGCCGAATGCAGTGTGGCCAGGGCACAAGTACCTCACCATGACAGTGGGAGGTGCAAATATGCCTGTTTGCTGCATACCCAGTAATTGTCCAATAAAGCAGCTGTTCCTTTCCTCATGTCAGGGAGGATACGTGTTTTGTTGAAGTGTTTGTTTGCCCCCATGTGCTCCTTCCCTTCTCTATGGAAACAAAGTTCATATTGTACTTCATGTTGGATCTTGATCGCTTTTTCAAGAGCTGTTACCCATGTCAGTTTGGGATTGTGCTGAGACCAGACCTTAGTACATGTTTCCTTGATGCATTGGAATTTTTCTTCTGACAGTCCCCGCAGTGTGCTTCTGCCTTGCACATCACTGTTTCCTCTTGCCATTTGCTTTCCATGAACATTGTCCCCTTTATCAAAGAAAAATGGCTCTTTAATACACATCACTCCTTGAGGCTTGCTGTGGCTGGTTTTCACCTTCTGGACCAGCCTGGAAGGTAGTTTGCATTCTACAAAGTGCAAGATGAATTAGGGCTGACTATTTATTTCTGGTGTGAAGGAGCTCTTATAGAAGGACTGCTACTACAGTTGACCAATTTTGGTAAACGCAAGGTTTGACAAATAAGAAGCCCAGTAGTAGCACCACCTGTTTATAACAAATGCAGATCGCTAAGAATTGTTACATTTTTTTTTTACTATGAAAGAATACAAAGTTTAGTTTAGTTTAGTTTCTTTACTTGTACCGCGCGCCGAACCCTGGGGTATCCGGGCGCCGGAGACTTAGATACAGTTACAAAATGGCAAGACTTAGATACAGTTACAACATGGCAAGAATATACAATACAGACTGTGAAATATCAACAATGAGTGTGGTAGACCAGGATACAAGCTGGTCGACAAGGACATGCGGAGAGAAAGTACATTAAGCAGAGTTTTTGTTGGAAAGCCATGTTTTAGTTTTGGCTCTAAAAGTCCAAAAGGAGGGTTCTGTTCTAAGGTTTAGTGGCATAGCGCTCCATAGTTTGGCATCTAGGACCGGGAAGCTGGCGACACCAGCTTTTTTAGGGAGAATTTGGGAATGGAAAGGCAATGTGAGTATGGCGTTCTGGTTGCTCTAGTTGATGTGTGATTGTGGAACCTTTCTGCCAGGTACTTGGGTGCGTGATTGGAGTGGCATTTATGGACAATGACGAGGGATCTGAGAGTGATTCTGTCTCGTACAGGGAGCCAGTGTGCATCTTGTCTGATGCTGGGCGTGTCGTCGGATACTGAGAGCGGCTCTAAGGGCATTATTTTGAAGCACCTGTAGTTTGTTCAGGTTGCGTTCTGACGTGCCGAGAAAGAGTGTATTGCAGTAGTCAATTTTTGAGAGCACTAGAGCTCTGGCTAGAGTAATGCAGCTGGAGGCAGAAAGGAAAGGTTTGCAGGCGTTGATAAGCTTATTTGTGTAAGCTGTGGATGAGGCTGTGGCATTTACCTGTCTTTTGAGCGAGAGCGTAGAGTCTAGATAAACCCCAAGGGTTTTAATTTCTTTGGCAACTGTGATTAGGTTACCGTCTATGTTGATGGACGCGTAACGGGGGTCTAGTTTGTTTAGCCGTGGTTGGGAGCCGACATGAAGGAGCTCAGTTTTCTCATCGTTGAGGCATAGACCGTGCTCTGCCATCCAGGCTTGGATCTCCAAATATAGATTGTTGATTCTGGTGGAGTCCTCGTCGTAGCACCCTGATAGGGTGATGAGAACCTGGGTATCGTCAGCATAGTTTGTGTATGTGACACCCAGGTTGTCTAGGCGGTCAAACAATAGCTTAGTGAAGATATTGTATAGGGTCGGCAAGACGCACGAGCCTTGAGGGACGCCGCATGTGATGGGGACAGGGAGTGCTGAGGCCCCCGGGGAGAAGACCCGGGTGGTTCGGTTGGCTAGGAAGGACTGGATCCAGGCAGTCGCCTGGTTAGAGAAGGCTGCTGAAGTCATCAGATGTTCCGTGAGGATCTGATGGTCGACGGGGTCGAAGGCTGCTGATAGATCTAGCAGCAAGAGAATGGCTAGATTACCCTTGTCCTTTGCCTCGTCCATCTGGATTTTTAGGTCCAGTAGGGCTGGCTCTGTTCTGTGCCTTGGCCTGAAGCCGGATTGTCTGAGACCCAGGAGGTTGTTGTCCTCCAGGTGCTTCTGTGTTTGCAGGTGGGCCACTCTGTCTAAGATCTTTAGGATGTAAGGAACGGTGGTGATTGGCCTGTATATTTGGTTGGGTTATTGGGGTCTAGATTAGGTTTTTTAGTAGTGGCATGACCCAGGCCTCCTTGAGGGTGCTAGGCACTGAGCTTGATTTGAAGGATACGTTGATAAGGGCTGTTATGAAGGGGGCCAGAATGTTGGCGCCTTCCTGGATGATGGGAGCTGGGCATGAGTCCCCTTGGCATCTAGAGGGTTTGAGGCCCTTAATGATGCTTTCTACTTCTTTAGTGGATACTGGTGAGAAGGAGAAGGGGGGGCAGGTAGGTGTTTTGGGAGTAGTGGACGGGGGATGGTTTGTTTTTTTGGATAGGCTAAGCTTTTTCTGTTCGATTTTGGATTGTAACATGGTAATTTTGTCTGCTAGAGCTTTTTGAATCCTCACACACCAGTCTGCATCTTTCACGCAGGTTTCTGCCAGTGTGGGGGGGGATTCGAGTTCCCTGAGGATATTGAAAAGCTCTTTTGTTTTGGATTTGGTGCTCTCAATTCTGTTGTCATATGTCTCTTTTTTGGCCTTGAGGATGGCAATTTTGTAGGTGGTGGCTGCTATTGAGAGTTGTGTTTTGTTGGAGAGGTTGGGCGTTTTTCTCCAGGTGGCTTCTGCGGCTCGTTTGGAGTTTCGGAGGATTTTTAGCTCTGGTGTGAACCATTTGTTCATGTGGGCTGCCGGTTTGGCTTTGGTGAGTTTGAGTGGAGCGATGGTGTCTACTGCTGATTCTAGCATTTTGTTGTTTAGGTCAGCAAGTTTCTCTGCATCTAGGTTAATGTAGTTTGTGGGGGTAAGGATGTTGTCTATGAGTGGGCTGAGGTTTTGTAAGGTAATGTTGCTGTTATTTCTGGTGAGGGCTTGAGTGATGATGGGGGTTGGAGTGTTTGGTTGTGATTTCCCTTGGATGTAGAAGGAGATGGTGTGGTGGTCAGACCATGCAGTTTGCTCATTTTTTGTGATGGCCGTAGAGCAGTTGAGATCCGCTAGCCAGTCCAAGGTCCTGCCTTTGTTGTGGGTGGGGTCTGTGATTCTGAGCTTGAACCCTAGTTGGGAGATGGTGCTTTCCAGGGAGAGCGCATTGGCATCGTTTGGGTCACCGAGACCGAGGTTGAGGTCGCCAAGGAGGATAATTTGAGATCGTGTTTTGGTGTTGGTGGTCAAGAGGTCAGATATCTCTTCCTCAAATGTGGTGATGGGGCCTGGGGGTCTGTAGAGGAGGTGTAATAGTACGGTTTGTGTAGCTGAGAGTTGGAGCTTGGCTGACAGAAGTTCTGCAGACCGGAAGCTAGGCGGTGGGGTTAATCTGAGTCCAAGGGATATTTGGCGATGAAGGCTACTCCTCCTGCTTTACCTATGTCCCGGTCTTTCCTTAGTATTGAATAACCTTCTGGGATGGCGAGGGATAGCGCTGGTCCTGCTGCTTGGTGCAGCCAGGTTTCAGTGATAGCCAGGAAGTGCAGGTTGTTGGCAGAGATGAAGTCTGCGATATCTAGCGCATGGGCGACCAGGGAGCGGGCATTGATGAGGGCGCCCTTGATCAGCGGCTGTTCAGATGTGCTCAAGGAGGCTGTTTGGGTAATGTTCAAAATTTGAGCAATGTTAGCTTGATTGTGCGTGGGAAGAGGGGAGTGTCTTTTGGCGAGTGTCGTGGGGGTTATGAACCGAGAGCCGAGTCTCAGGTTTCTGTCTTTCAATGTGCATGGGTTCCAGGGAGTGGGCGGAGCAGCAAATCGGCGGATCCATTCTATGGGGCTGAGGATGCCGTTAGGCTGGTCAATATGTTGGGCCTCGAAAAAACCCATAGTCGAGGTGTATGAGGGATGTTGGTTGGGTGTGATTGTGGTCGCGGTTTGTGGCGGGTGGTGTTGTTGTGGTGGAGCAAGGCGAGTGAAGCCGTTAAGGTGAGAGTGGCTAAGTAGAGGTTTGCCATGGGTGGTCAGTGTGAGACCTGGATGTGGTAGGGTGAGGTTGACTAGATGGCAGTAGAGTAGATTGCGGTGGATCGGGAGCCGACTAGGTCGGGATGGGCAGGAAGGCAAGTAGTCAGACTCAGAGTAAAGGTGCAATGGGCAGGCACAGTGACACAATAGACTAAGGCACAATGGCTAGCAGGTAGGCACATTCAGAAGTGAGGCGCAATGGTCAGCAGACTAAGGCACAATGGCTCACAAGTAGACTGTCCTTAAATGCACCTAGAATTGACTGTCCCAAATCAAACTAAAATGCATATGTGCCAGAGGGCACCTGGAATTAACTGTCCCAAAACACACTAAAATGCATATGTGGCAGAGGGCACCTAGAATTAACTGTCCCAAAACACACTAAAATGCATATGTGCCAGAGGGCACCTAGAATTAACTGTCCCAAAACACACTAAAATGCATGTGTGCCAGAGGGCACCTAGAATTAACTGTCCCAGATCACACTGGAATGCATATGTGCCATAGGCACTTAGAATAGACATGTAGTATACATGCAGTGGTACAGGTATAGTGTATATGAAATTCGCCAGAGCGATCAAAATAGGGCATGTTGTAGGCAGATCTGCATGTAGTTCACTGTAATAGTTAGGAGAAGGGAGGATTTAGGACAATAGCTATAGGTATATATATAGCTATAGCTCAATAGCTTTAGAGCTGTGCGGCTTGGCCACTGCAGGTATAGTATAGAGCTAGAAAACATTACAGTTGGACATCCTGCTAATAGCCGTATGTTAATTAGAATTGCATGTTAGGTCTAGGCAGACAATTATTCGGGCTAGACATGAGAGGTTATGCACAGAGCATATTCAGTAAGCAAAGTATTCAGTTAGTAGTACCTTTCTACATGGGGAATTGCAACGTGAATATAATAACATCAGTAGTCATAGATCATAACAATGCAGGTAGAAGTATGCTTCCAATACGCCGTGTGGGTACAGTGGTCGTGCTTGAAATGCATAGGTTCATTGATAGTGGGTAAAGTTTAGTGTTATGCGGCTAGTCAGCGGTCAGCAGAGATGCGGTTTGGGGTGTGATAGTCACTGTGTGTGGGCAGTTGATAAACAGCTGAGATACACAATACGCTTCGCGCTACATGGGCGTTGCCTTATGCATTTGAATGGATTTGCTTCGGGGCACTGGTAGGTGACAAAGATTGCTTTTGATAACCTGAAAGCTAACTGAGGTTAGCTTTTCTGCGACCATTATCTGGCTTTCAAGTACAGCCTGCATAGGAGATGTATGGCAGCCATGCAGGTTTAAATATTTCTCCTGCATATCATTTTGGTATTCTGATAAGAGAATAAATACCTGCTTGATGAAATTCGAATAACACGTTCTGTGTTTCTAACATTGTGTAGGCATTGATTTTATTGAAGTGAATAAAGTGTCATACTGTTTTCTGATGCTTCAAGCACTCGCCCAAGTGATGTCCCTTAGCTGCTTGAGCACAGAAGGCCACTTTATATGGCTAGGGATGTCCCACATGTACTCAACATAATGGACCCCAATAAGAGTGTACTCAACTTATTGGGGTCCCTTATGTACTTGACATAATGGACCCCAATAAGAGTGTGGTGATATTTCCAACGGAAATTCCTCCAATCTCGGTTCCATTCTATGCCCCTCATATGTGCCTGATTAAGAGTGGCGTAATGTTGGAGTTGTTCCCCATCCTGGGAATCCACAGGACTTCCTGCAGATTTGAATGATTTACCGCACGCGGTAAATGCGCTTTCGATAATTCCACTATTATTTGTAGTAAATGGAAACGAAGACCTCCTACCATTTTATGAGGGTTTTTCTCTATCACCAAAGATGTAATTCCGCGGGGACGTGAAGCGGTGGCAAAGTGGCAGTATATCCACGACTGCCACTTTACCGCCAGTGGCAGTACATCATCACTGCCACTTTTACCACGGTGGAAGTACACCTATCACTGCCACGTTACCACCCGCATTTCATTGGCCACCAGCCTTTTAATGATGCACAATGTCTGGAGGCATTCGTTCGAAAACCTGCGTCTCCACCATGCGGATACAAAGGCGTAGGATGGCAGAGTTTTAGATACAATAACAAAGAAGCCAGCCAGTAAACGAGCAGAAAATAATGAGGATGGTATGGGATTAAAAAAAACTGCTCGAAGCTTCCAATTCTATTTTGATCTATGTCTTCCACAGGTGCCCCGCTACCAGGCCCTTAACTCATTTTCAATGTCAAGCATTGGCGAGCTGGAAAAACAATAACATTCTGCTTAATCTCGAGAACATTTCATTTTTTGAGTGCATATCTTAACAGCCTCCTTTCCGAGGGCATCATTCTCTTCGCAGCTAAGTGTTGCAAATCCTAGCTTGCCCTTTCCACATGTAAATTGTTCTTTCATCCTGAGAAAAAAATCTGACTCAGAATAGACATCTCAGCGGTTCTCTGTTTATCATTACACAGTTATTTCACGGAAATAGATCTATTTTTCAACATCCAAGGTTACAATTACAGCCCAATAAATGCTTTGTACAAGCACAGAGCCCAAGCTGCGGCGTTTCAAGATTTAGAGAACATTTCTTATAGTTAAACCAAGAATGTCACTTAAAAGAAGGAATGGTGATAAATTAAAGATGTGCTCCGTGTTCATGGTAAATTCCCCTTTTGCGCCTTTAGTTCCCATCCAGCGATAATGCATAGTTCAGCTCAGGTTTTGCTCCACAAAGACCTGTGTGCAATTATCACACAGAGATACAGCTTTCATGGGATGAGGCAAGGAACTGCAGGGCCAGCGGCTGAACTGATACCGTCATTTCCACTAAGCGGCAGCAACTAATGGGGAAAAAAGCAATTACTAGAAGAGAAAAGGGACCGGACAATACATTTTCACAGTATTACATTTTCTTTGCATCATGCATCGTTTCTTATTTTTACATGGATTTTCGATGGAATGTGAAAATAAATCGCATAGTTAGCATATATACGATGAAAGTAAACTGCCTTTTTTTTTACTGCTTTTTAGAACCTAAAACGCTACTTAGATGTATCAGAGCGCTGCACAAAACATCCATTTACGAAAAATGGAATTTTAACATAGTAAAATAGGCAAGCATTGACAAGCCAATAGTTTAGACTTTTATATAATCATTGCATAGATGTTGGCAGGGAATTTAGCATTTGCCAGCTATTGCCAAGTACAACAATGATTTACTCTGGTATGTGGCAGAAACACCTGTGGTAGTACAGCACAGGTTTTTCTATCGTATAGAATCTTTTGCCATAAAATGCCAATGTAGAGGGGGCGTGGCCAGTTGTCAAGAGAAAAAGGCTGCGCGGAGGAGAGTCTCTCTCAGGAAAGGATCCAGTGTGGCAAGAGTGGGGGTCGAACTGTGTCAAAAGTATTATTTTTAATGGCGGAACTCGAGGTTCTAGCAATGTGTGGTCAGAAAAAGTAGCAAGACCTAACTAGCCATCTTCTTTAGCTTTCACGGCCCAATCCGCTGATTCCAGTACAATCTACAGCTGTTGCGGCTGGTGAATTTGTAAAATTGAGGGGTGTACCTGTTTTCCTTGAATTGAGCCAAGCAAATACGTCTAAACTTAACACTGTAAGTGTGGCTGGTGCGTCCTCATAGATATTTGTTTACATATGGGTTGCAACCATGCATTTCACAGCAAAGGATTCTGAAAAAATTGGAAACAACGTAGAATTACAACTACGTTCTGCAGGGCAACATATGAAACACTTCACAATTCAAGGGAACATTATGTAACACATGTTGATGCTGGCTGTCCCCAAAGAAAAAACAATACATGCCTGCATTCCCCATGTGAAGTACATTCTCATGATCATCCTGCTAGTGACCAAAACATGACTCAACAATATATGTGTGCGCTCCCCTCCTTTCATGCTGCTGGTGATTAGTTCAAATCCTGCTGTCTCGATGTATGCCACCATGCCCCCTGTTCTGCACTATGGGCCTCATTCCGAGTTGGGCGCAAAGGGATTACCGGCACCGGTAAGGACACCAGTGCCGGTAAACCCTTTGCACCCTATTCTGAGGTCCCTTAGCGGGTCCCTCCTTTAACGACTGGTCTGACCAGGAGGAGCTATTAACGGTACTGTAAATTGCGGTACCGTTATTAGCTATTCCCCATTACCATTGAGCCCAATGGGGGCTCAAATGGGAATGGGGAACGGATTTTTCAATGGGGATTTACCGGTCCCGCAAAGTTTGGACTACACCGGTAAGTCCCCATTGAACCAAGTCGGAGTCGGTACCGGTATAGAAGGTAGTCATGGCGCAAATAGCGCCATGACTACCTCCATACTCGGAATGAGGCCCTATGTGTCTCTCGGCAGCCACAAGCTGTACCTTTGCTCCAGACACATACACATGTATAAATCCATACAAACACATTCACACAAACACACATGCAAACAAACATTTGTGGCAGAAATGGTGACCTATTTCACAACTGACACTGGCAAACGTGTGATCTCCTTAAACCAGGGGTCGGCAACCAGCAGCTTTCCAGATGTTTTAGACTATGACTCCCAGGATCCCTGACCATTCATTATCCTAGCAAGAGCTGATGGTAGTTGTGGTCCCAAACATCTAGAGAGCGAAAGGTTGCAGACCTTTGCCTTAAATTGCCCTACACATCTTAATGATTTTAAGACTTACACACACTCACAGAAGAGCTTTTGTGAAAACATCCCCTGCATGTAGCCAACATTTGACAAAGGTATGCATCATGTACACTACATTTGCACATCAAACAGGCATCTGTAACACTTAAGAACAGTTGAGATTTTTGAGTGGAAAGAGATCCTCCTATATTGGTTGTCACACATGTTGCCAAGGGCACAACTATACCAGAACCTCAGGGGGTGCGGAGCAGATTAACGTTTCAAATAGGCGCTTTGTCAATTTGTAGTCCATGGTGCATGTCCATATTATACCATGTAAGTCATCCACTTTGGTTCAGCAATGAAGACATGACTTTAGCCGACTCTGCAATTTAAGCACTTGACCACATACTTTCTGAACTTTACTTGGTACAAAAATATAAGTATTGGATTTCAAGAACTACAATAAAACTGTCTCATAGTGATTACTTGCAAATTACACAAATCATATATTAAAGAATCATGGCAACATATATATCTCCATAGAAACAAGAAAAGGACACATTGGGCCTCAAACTCGTGAAATTACCGGCACCTGGCAATGCGGAAATAGAGGGGCATTCTGACCCCGGCGGACCCAGTCCGTCCCCATTGCCATTCAGAAATAATGCTGGTGCATCCAACGAGTTGTGCTCGAGGGTGCCGCTCTACCCACCAGGTCAGACCTGGAGGGCAGAAAGGCACCTGCGAGCACAACTCGTAGTTTTCCGGTCCAGTAGTATCTGCACCGGTAGCTTACCAGCGCCGTTACTACCGGACCGGCAAACTTATAATGAGGCCCATAATATAATTGTGGCTGTATTTACAAATTCTGCGTGGAAAACTGCTGAATGCAAAATAGTGCAAGTACCAACAGTTCCTGTTTCACACCATTGTAATATTAGCACTATGGCACATACTCAAATCATGTTTGTAGTAAGACCACCTGATTAAAGAGATTGTCACAAACCTCAATCTTACTGTTTACACATAATGTTAAGACGATTCGACTATGCACATAAAAAGCGAAGTCATTTTAGCATGCCAAACATAATAGATATACATTGATCTTTTAAAAGGAGCTTTATTGCGTTACTCAGTTGAATTGTCTTGCTAGACACATATGTGGAAGGCAACTGGAGGGTGGTGTGGGATTTCTTATTTGGAGATGTCCCAATTACACTGGCAACAAAAGAAATGTTTTACAGCAGTAATTTCAAGGCTATTGTTAAGGTGCCTTTTCGCATCTGCAATTTTGTCCTGCAGATGACAGCTGTGAAGCAGAGTAAGCAAAAGCCCAAATGGCAAGGGGTTGGCTTCAGCCATTAAAATAAATTGCTGCCCATTAGCTGGGCATTGGGAGAAACAAAGACCAGTGTGGAATCTGTCGACCAGGATGCCAGAGGAAGAGTGGCCAGGATATTCTCTCCAGTCGCAGGGCGCTCACGGCAGTCTGTGTCAGGGAAAATGTTCCAGCCTGCACTAAAAAGTCCCGGTTTTCATCCCTATGGAGTACTTTGTGGGGGTAAGCCGTCCCCCTACTCCTGTGGTTGGAATGCTGCTCGATCCCTCTGAGGTACACTAAAACTCTCTTCATGACAGACTATTACAGAGAACACAGGCAGCGCCTTCCACCGCCAGTGATGAAAAGAATCTCTAAGCTATTTGTCAGCAGAGCTGCAAATTCCAGATCCTAAATAGACTGCACCCAAAGTAGATGTTGCAGTGTTATTCAACACATGCGCTCCGTCAATAAAACACAGCAACTTCGAAACGCTTAACAGAGAGTTCTAGCCTGGGCTATTGAAGTAGAAGCACAGAGGTGATGGCGCAAAGGGAGGAGAGAACAATACAAGCTGGTGTTAGGACAAATTTGAGGCACCTTTCCTTCCATATTCTATGGTCCCTAATATTCCTGGCCTTTTTGCTCATTGTTATGGGGAAACTGGCTAGTCCATCAGACTGGTAGTACTGGGAAACTATGTTTCCCTTTTTCTTTTGCTTTTTACCTTCTTTGGTAACTTTTAATCATCGCACACAGCATCGTTCAATGCAGTGCAATGAGGTTACTTTTTGTTGTTGAAATCTTTATTTATTTTACATCATTAACAGAGTACAGAAGCATAAGACATTGAATACAGCTTAGTGATGTCTGGTCTCAACCAATAGTTTTTCTATGAAAGCCCAGTCCTTCTACAGTTTTAGCCATTGGGCCTCATTACGACTCAGGCGGTAAGGGGTTTACGGCGACGTAAACAGCGCCGACCCTTACCGCCTGATTCCGAGGACCCTTAGCGCCATGGAGGTTTTAACACCTGCTTTTAGCAGGTGTTAAAATCCATGGCGCTAAGGGACCTTGATGTTAATTACGCCACCGTAATTTACGGTGGCGTAATTAACGCCTTCCCCACTCCCATTATGCCCTATGGGGCAAAAATGGGAATGGGGAAGGGTAAATGGGGATTGGGGACTTACCGCCCCGCCAACCTCGGAATGGGGCGGTAAGTCCGCCAACCACCATGGCGTAAACTTAGTTTACGCCATGGTGGTAAAGGTACGACCCAGGCGGTAACTTACCGCCTGGGTCGTAATGAGGCCCATTGTCTCTTGGTGATGATGTCTTTTATAAACACCCTCACTCTGTACTCAACATAGGGAAAGTAGTATGACGCCTGAACAGGCTTTCAGGCACTCAATAATCAGACTCCTGTTATTCACATAAAGTGTCTCTGTTATTATGACAAGACTGACAGGTTCTTATGCATAGTAGGTCTAAAATACGGTTATTCTCTGTCTCCGAGGAACTCATGCAAGGGAAGCCAAACCTTGAGATACTTTTGGTGAGTCCCTGTTGCCAGAGTGTCCACTTTTTTCATGACCAGTACTCCCCATACCTTCAGCCACCACCATGCTATTAACGAGACCTGCGCAGTTTGCCATGCTTGGGCTAATGTCATTTGGGCTGCTGCTAATAAGTGTGCGATTAATATTGCTCTTGGTCCACTAGCCAAATAAACATCTTTGGCTGTCGCCCCTAGCAGCACCACCAGCGGTGAATTAGGTACTTCTGCACCTGTAATCTTTTTAATGCAGCCCAGTATCTCCTTCCAGTAAAATTGCGTCTTTGGGCACAATTACCACATATGTCCCAGATCCCCCAGAGCACTGCCTTTCCTCCAGCAGAGAGGAGATAATTCTGGTTTAAGCGCTGGGGGGTTAGGTACTATCTGTCACAGATTGTGAATGATGACCCTCTAATGACTCTACATTTGAAGGCCCTATGTGCTCGCACCCAAATTTGTCCCCATACCTCTTCTGAGACATCTATATCCAGGTAGTTCTCCCACCTATCCATATATGGTAGCCTATCATTCATCTAAGCATTGTCCAGTAGGCGGTATCGTTGCTAATCTCCCTTCTTTGCCCATCCCTCTTTCATTGTCATTTCCAGCCCTATCAGTGTCTGTCTTCCAGCCTCCTTCACTTCCTTCAGGGATATCCAGTGTTTAATCTGGACATACCTATAGCGTGACCCCTCTCCCACCTTGAACGTAGTCTTGCAGTCCTCAAAACAGAGTGGCTCCCTCCATGGTAGAAGTCCATCAGTCGTAGTGCCGTGTTCCCTCCCCATTTATCCCAAAATACTTTGCTCCAGACTGGGGAGAATACTCCATCAGTTTATAGGTGGCAAGGTCAGGAGTCAGCCCTTTTATTCGCATCGCCTGCTCCCACACTTGTAAAGTGTTTTGGGTGGACTCCAATAGTTGCCCTCTAGCCTCCTGAGCCTTCCATCCCATAAAAGGGAGCATGCTTAGCAGTGTTATGGTCGCCCCTTGTTCTACTTTGCGCCATCATTTTCCTGGAGTACTCTCTGCCCAGTGTAACATGGGTGGTACTTGTGCTGCAAGTATGTTCCGTTTTAATTCCAGTGCTCATTTCTTGTGCCATATGA